>NC_136354.1:1800000-2116066 GCF_964198595.1 Lampetra fluviatilis | reverse complement strand
CCCCCCCCTCTGGTCTTCGCACCTGTTAGCCCCCACAGTGATGACATCACTTTTACCCTTCTAAGGCTAAAATTAGAGGACTTTCTTGACAATTCTGGCTATCGCCTGATGAATCTGGTCAAAATCACCAGCGAAATGTCATACTCAATTATAAAACTTGCGTGTTTACTCTCTAGTAACTAATTTTCACATTTTATTTACGTGACAAGCCTTACTAATCGGCTGTGTTGGGTGGTGGTTGGTTTAACGATGCATTTATATTTACACAATTTAATCCAAAAACCTTCATTATGGGACTGCATTACACATTCTCTTTCACAAGATATTCAGTCCTGTAGGCATTTTTTTCCACTTTCCAAAATACAATTTAATGGAGCATCTTCCCTTACATATTCTATTGATGTATGTGTTTGTTTATGATTACATGTGTAATGACGACTTGACACACTTCTCTTGAGATGGCACTTTATTGAAGACACATTCACTTGACATTAGGCGGAGACCCCACTGCAACAGCCCCGAGTCTCCCGCGCATCTCCCTTATATACCAACCTAGGCCACGCCTCTCTTCTCGATCATTCTAGCTGACTCTGGATGCTGTTTTAACTGTGGCCCATGGCAAAAAGAACTCAGCATCCGAGCTATTAACTTGTACAAGTCTTGGCATTTGTAAAGTTAAAACGTTCAAAATGACACCCACCGCATAGGAACATTTTCAAACTTCATGGTATTAAACGTTAACTTGATGAATAAACTACAGTTATATGACAATGCAGCTCAGGAAAAACATTTTACAATATGCCTATCTTGCACATTCTTATTAACAATTACTGTTATAACATACGGTCTGGGTTAAGCAAGTAAAACTTAATGGTAATAAAATTATGGAAGCTCAAGTTGAAGCATTGCACCTAAGGATTACTCAGGAAAACAATATGTATATTAGATGTACAGTATATTACAATTGTCGATTCTACAACGACCAAATAATAAGCATTCAAGGGATACAACCAAAACTGTGCCCGACCGTCTTTGTCTCCCCAGTGGCTATCATTGCATGTGTAATACTTCCGAACTACAGAACGTATGTCCAGTTCGGTGGATGCATATTAATTGTTTAATAATAATTTTAAAAAAATCAGTCAATTCAGGTTTCAACGGGTGCACAAAAATGAAAAGGTGAACTAAGACTCATCAGATGAATAGAGGGGTGTAAAATTGTGGGGGGGGGGGGACATCCGGACTTTTGGTGTGTCTTTGGCAATTAATTACATAAGCTAGAATCTCCTATATAACAAAATTAAAATCACACAAACAGGTCTTGCAGAGGCAAACTCCGGGGTCTGGCCCTTGTAATCAGCCATACCTTAGAGCAGAGGCAAAGGCTAAGATTAGCCGAGTGTTGTTTACATTTTTTGGTTTAAATTTGAGTCTCTTGCAGAGTCCAGTACTTCGATAAATTGTACCGTACAAAAGCTAAGAGTTGTGATAAACTAAAAGTATGAGAACGAATTTTCATGAAATACTTTGATAAGCTAGAATGTGTGAGAAGTTGTGGAGATTTGAGTTACAAACCAAAATTGAATGTGCATGGAAATATTGTCCAAGCTATAGGTTGAAAAAGTGATGGTCGAGCCAGTGACTGATATTGTATGAATAGAGAACATGTTAGAGTTTGTATGGACACGAGCAGTCTGCTGCACAGCGGGGATCTGCGAGGGTGGTTGGTCGCCTTCCCCACTCTCTAGTGTACGTGTAGTGATTTCAACTGAATCGCAGACGTAGACTTGGAGGCAACACATTTATTCAACAACCAACGCATATGGGAAAACTTCCCCTTAACAGAATAACATCCTACGGTGGTGACCACCAGGCTAACTACACTAGCTACAACGTAACTGCTACTACGGACCGGGACCAACATCTTGGGTCCGGGTACACGTGTTGGAGACTCGTTGAACGGAGAACGGAGATGAAGGATTCTTCCAGGATGAACAACAACCCTGGTCCCTCTCGGGACCCGGCTTATATTCTCTACGGCGTGGCCATCTCCGCCCTTGGCCACGTCCACCTCCTAGAATCCTCGGGAAGGATCTGGGTCCCAATCACGTGACCACCCCTAGCCCCCTCTGGGGGCCCCTTTGTAGACTTAACTGGTCACGTGTCCTCCCGGGTCAACCAGACTGCCATGGCCTCGAGTTACTTCATCCCTCGGCCGGTACCCACACACCCTGTACTGTAAGGTCGGCACTGCACGCAGCATGATTGACATCCAGCAATGTCTCTACATCACCCCCCCCCCCCCCCTTCGTAGAAATCAGCCGTCCCGGTTGTCAACTCCCCCTCAACAAAACAAACAAAACCCCTTAGTCCTTAGTGTGCCTCAACAAATAAATTGAATATATACAGTAACGAACGGGAGAAGGGGACAGAAGTACAGAACCACAATAGGAAAAACCCAAAGGAAGAGAGAAAGAGGATAAGGAGAGGAACAAATAAAAACACATGCAGTAACACGCAAAACCATGGGACCCCCTCTAGCACCAGCATCTCCCACCCTCACCGTGGAACAATAACCGCAAGCACAATAAAGGCCAGGTTCAGCCAATGACCAAAATTACATGTCGAGAGCGACTAACAACTGACGGTGTGGGAGAGTGTGTGTATGTCAGTCACGAAAAGTCTTTGATCGAGTTCTTGTGGCCTGGCCCCCAAGTGAGGTGGGCATACCCTCCCCGGGGGTCCCGGGGGGAATTTGAGAATGTCTCGTCGAATTCGGCTCCTCACGAAGAGCAGTCGGCCAGGCAGATCGGCCATCCGCTCCAGAAGCTTGCGGAGACAGCACAGGTAGCGGCTTGGGGAACGTTAATTGCGCGGAACCTGAGGACGGGATCACATGACTCCCCTGAGGACTAACCTCAGCGGGTACACAGCTCAGCTCGCCCAACACATCCGATACTCGGCCCCTGCATAGTGGAGATGAGATGAATTAATGTGGCGCGATGAAAGGCTTGAGGCGAGAGGAATGTACAAACCAACTCCGCCGACACCAGCGAATTAGAACACATTGGGGCCAAACGACCCGAATCACATCAACCGGCCCCCTCCAGGGTTTAAACAATTTGGGTGATGTACCCACCGGAACCTGGAGACAGTGCAGCCAGGCTCTGTCACCTGGAGCCCACTCATGTCTGGAAAGACGGAGAACCCTCTGCCGCTCATTCGCAAATTGGAATTTTCCCTGGAAACCTCGTGCGCCTCCGAAAGCCTCTGAATGGTGAGGCGCATGGAATTCGGAATTTGAGATTTAGCCTAGCTTGACAGGCTCGTAATTGGACATCAATGTTCTCTCCCGTACGCGTGAGGGGCCATATTCTATAGGGAACAGGCAACAAATCACACACCCGCAGCAATTTAGAAGAAAAATGTTTACCCTGATCGGTTAAAAGGCGCTTAGGGGCCCCCTTGTCTATCACATTGTTTTATTTTAATCACGCAATGATGAAATTTTACCCTTTCAGCTTTTATGATCATTCAGTACGGGTTGATAAATACGTATATGTTGATGTGTACAGTTGTTGCTATGCTGATGATAAGTGTTTTTGGATATTAGAATAAATAGTATTAAAGTTGCTTATATTAAAGAATGGTCTGAGTGCTTCTTTCCTAACTCGTGCATTATGCTCTAAATCACGAGAACTGTATTTTGCGATGAGATCTAAATCCTGAGAGCTGGCATAATTACAAATAATTGAGAAGCGATTGATAATACATACCCCTCGATAACGATAGAGCCAATAATAATAAGAATTTGTTCTAATTTTACACACAATCCCTTCCTGGTCGCTTATATACATATTCATTACATATTCATCATTAATATGTTTTTCTTTCAATTATCACACATATTCATACACTTAGCACGCACATGCTTAATTACACTTAAAATACATTTAATTACATTTAGATTCAATTACAATAACATATTACGTATTTTTTAAATAATTGTTTTATTTCATTATTTTGAAATCAGAATATATACAACACCTGGTTCCAGACAATTATCTGCTTCGTGTGATCAATCGTGAGCAAACACCTGGAGGGCAAAACAGACGGAAACCGGAGAATGATCCACACGGCCACCACAGAAAAAGAGAACACGGGAACTCCAAATATACCACAGGCATTACCAGGGTGAAGGGATCGAACCCGTGATCAGGCAAGGGAGATAGCATCTCCTCACCACTACGACACCCTATGCATCTCTAACCAAAGGATGTTCTGGCCATGCACTGCTCAATATGGAAATTATCTCAGTGTCGGACTGATCGATAATCTGTCCACATATTGAGTATTTACTGCACCACATCACACAGTACTTTACCACTCACGTTGAATATGAGCGTATTGATCGTTGCAGGACATTCCAACCAATATTTTGTGAGCTGGAATTTAGCCTAATTAAGTGCAAAACTACAATGTACTTCAGATAGTTTGTGTGCAGTTATTGATGACTGGCTAAGACCATGAACTCACTAGGCTTGAAACCCCACTTTAATCACAGGTGGCTGTGCTAATTCAGCACTTTGACTTCTTGAGATGCCTCAGCATCTATTTTCAGTTATTTTCTTCCAGTTTTCTGCATAAAGCAAGGCAAAGGCAGTGGCGATAATCACTATGCACATGTCATGCAAACGAGTGCAAGCTGCATGAACATGAAATGCGATTGTGAAACACCACACCTTTTGTTATGAGTCGGAGAACACTGCTTTTAGATCGCATGAATAGAAATGTGTCGTTCAAGCCGCCACCATCCTACACAACCAAAAAGTAAGGTTTGTCAATTAAACAAAACATGCCCATTCATTACTAGTGTAGTGAGTCACTTCTGAGACACTAATAGTAGGAGGCAACACACGTTTATTCTACACTGGACACTTAATCACACAAGGGATAACTCCAAACGAGTCAGGACAGCTGGCACGCTGACTGACCCACGATGACGAGCAGACGAAGACGTAGCATGACGGTTTCCATTCCAACGACAGACAGCCCCGATCCGGCCTCAGAACTTCTTACCCCGAGCTCTCATACTCTGATGGTGCATTGTCTTTGAGTTGTGTGCCTTTTGGCGTCATCTGGTCCAACCCATGTGAGACTAGGCTCTAAGGAAAGCTGTCTCGGGTGTGGACCAATCAACTTCAAGGACAGTGTACATTATCAGAGTTATGTTTTTTGTTTGCATTATGACTGCAGGTATTGTGGTCTATGCAAACATGACACCTTGTAAAAAGGTGTCAGTTTTGTTGCCAGATAGAAGGGTAAACATTTTTTTTTTATCATATTTTTACTGGCAAATGAGGTTCCAATGGTGCAAAAGAAAGATTTCAACACAATAGTCTCCCTGATAGTGTGTAGATTCGTAACGTAGGTTTCTAAACGTTTAGTTTCATCAATGAATTCATTGGTACAGTTATGCAATTAACAAAAAGAATGACTAAAATACTTCTGAACGACCATATCCACGTAACTCAATGGGCAGCAATGCTTTTCATGATCAGCTAATAGTTGATGCACCACATTACGATGGCCACCCTTTTTGAAACACAGAGAGAACTTTGGAGTACTCCTATTAGTCCAGATATGTGCGTTATGTGTGTGTGGATTGTCTCCTTGCTCAACTTTTTGCGTTAAGCAGACGTCTAGGTTGGGCGTTCCTTGTACCAAAAATTCGTTTGTTAAACTCTTTGGGCGATGCGTTGTGGGTGCGTGAGTGGGGGAGGGCCATACACATGGCTTCCTCGCTCTCTCTCGCTCGGCGGCAGCTGCTGGCTCTTTTCACTGCTGGATGGGCTGAGTCGGCACAAAGCTTATCTTTGAAGGTGCTCGATCGCGCTCGCCGCTCGTCCGCTGGCAGCTGACACACTTGCTCGGTGGCGCTGGTGGCGCTGCTGCGCGCTTTCTCCTGCTCCATGCTCTCTGGCAGTGCACGATTGCGCTTGCAGCTGGTCCTCTGCGATGCTGGCTTGGTCGATGCTTGGCGCTTTCCGCCCTTTCTCCAGGTTGATTGCTTGTCGTTGCTCGTCACACTTTCTCTCTTGCTTTCTTGCTCTCTCCTTGATCGTGCAGCTGCCGGGTGAGAGCTGGCACTCAATGTAGAATAACTTTGAGCGATACTTCTTCTGTCAGCGCCGAACTCGTACTCGGTGACACATCGCTACTCGGCAAGCCTCACCATCATTGGTCGATTGCAGGGCCCACCCCGGAGCTTGCCGCTTGCAGTACTCTTCTGTTGCTTGCAGTACTCAACTCTTTGCGTTGACTTCGTAGACTCGTGGCTTCTGCTGATGCAGCTCGTTGACGATGTGCCATTCACGGGGGCAGGTTCCCGGAGCCTGCCGCTCGCAGCACTGAATTGTGTGTGTTGGAAAATCTGTTTATATCTGGAATTCTCTCCCCTTGGCGGGACAATCCTTTGATTTCGCTCTTTGCTCTGGGGGAAGTTGTACGTGTGTACGTGTGTGTGTATGTTGTGATTTATTAAGCCATCTGTTAAGACTCACCCTGGCCTCTTTCCTGTCCCCCTCCTCAAGCCACCTTTTCATACATGGAAAACAGATGCTCCAAATTGCCTTTATGTGTTTTCCTAGTTTTTCAACTTTTGTAATAATTACTCTGGAGGGAGGGAGGTGTTCCTATTACCCAGTTGCCTCCCCCCCCCCTGCCCTTCCCTCGCGGTGGGGTGTTACAATATCTTCTCTCTCAAAGAGCGGCGCCTGTCTCTGCCTTTGTGATCTCATTGCTACCACGTGCTTCTGGAAGGCAAAGGCGGTTGAGAGGCTCTTTCTATGGAATACATTTTATCTTGGTCATGTGTGATTGACCTATTTCGCCATGTATCTCTTCTGGATGACCCTCGGTCTAATACTCGGTGACGTCACGCATAGCAATTAATCGGCGTGCACGATGGGACTCTAACGTAAGTTTATACTTCGCAACTGTCGCACAGGCTGGCTGGCTGCTTGCTCAGCCTTACCTCGTGTATAAATTACCTGTTAATGTGATGATACAAACTTTCGATAATAAAATAAAGGTGAGACACCCTATCCCTGCAAAAATGTATAATCCTGTGCTGAAAATGCTTTGTTATTTACAACTCACTATCATAACACTTTACGGCCTGTCCCCGCCATACAAACGGGTTCTGTTGCTTACGCCCGTTCATTGGTCCAACTGATGATCATAAGTCGACACACTCAGTAGCACGAAAGCCCCCACTTACGACAACACGGAGATAACAATTTACGCGAAAATTGCTTCAATACAACTTAGAAACGCCTACTCGCACTGGCGAAACGAACCCCCAACTATTTGCTTTGGTGGAGCGATCCTTGCCAACTGTAATGAGTCTGCACGTCACCGATGTGTGATGAGAAAGTGTGTGTATGCAGACGCGTGAATGTTGTGGGTGCGGTAGTGTAGTGGTAAGTGTGCTGCGCTACGAACCTGGCAACCTGAAATCGATTCCTGCTCATGACCAATATCAGTGACGAGTATCTCAACCGGTCCTGGGCCTCCCCTAGGTTAACTCAGTCTTAAATAAGTACCTGATGCGGTGCGTAAAAACATCACCACCAGGTAGACAAAGGCGATTGGGCGTGGTTCTGGCCACCCACCCCCTTGTGTGCCGTTTTGGCCTTCATAGGTGCTCTCTAACTGCACTTGCCCCAACGTGAGATCTTTGTTTGGCGTCAGGAGTGGCAGTATAGCAATTAGCACTACGCTGCATTAAAATCCTGCCAAGGCAAGTTCCCGCACACGGCCAGCACCAGTGACGATTATCTGAACCAGTCTTGGGCCTCCCCTACGTCGACTCAGCTTCAAAGAAGTACCTGGTTCTGTGTATAAGTATCGCCAACTAGGGAAACAAAGGTGGTCATGAGTGCTGCTGGCCACCCAACCTCTCGTGTGCCAAGCCGGCCTTCATTAGGTTCTACTGACTAATATACCTTGCCCCAACAGGCTTAATGCTATATGGTGAGTTTTTGTCTGTGTGCGTGTGAAAGTGTGTGTGCGTTACCAGCTGTGACATTATCCACTAGCTCCTAGGTCGACTTAGCCTCAAATGCGTACCTGCTGCAGTGTGTAAACAATGCCACTGGGGAGATGAAAGCAGCCGCGCATGGTGCCAGCCACTCACCCCCTCGTGTGCGATTCGAACCTTCAGATGTCCTGCTCGCTGATGCACTTGTCACAGCAGTCTGTTAAGGCTATACGGGGAATCTTTGTCTTTGAGCCTAAAGACCTCGTTGAGCCTAAATACTTTTCAGTAAGGTCGTGCTCAGCATTGACAATATGAAGGGGCAATGTTGCTGCTGTTGTGTAACCCCGATTGAAGGGAGCATATGCCGAGCAGGGAGAGAGGATACAAGCTCCAAACAGTCACGCTCACTCACACACTTTACCTCACCCTCATGCAGAACAAGGGGGACACATTCTAAACTCCATCCCAAAAGGCATCCGTGTCTGGACGCGATCCCAGACCCTTTCTGCTGCGTCACTCTGCCTCCGAAATACAACGTGATTTCATTATTTCTGTCAATGTGGTGTTGACCTTGGATGGACCTCATGTCACTCTTGAACCCCGTCCATCTGGTTGAGTTGGATTGTTGCAGCCAACTGGCTGGGAACCAGTTCCTCAAACAAAGTGCGGGCTTCCGTGTGGCTCTCTGAGAGTCTGAAGAGATGACTGGGCATAGACAGAGGCTGTCGCAATACTCTGCAATGCCTGTTATGTGAATAATATATTCCTGCCGATTAGTCAGTTCCAAATGCAAGCTTGGGCAAGGTAGCAAAAGATAAACAAAAACAGTCCCAGACAATACCAAGACAACACAGTCCGTTAACAAAAATTTCTGCCCTGTGTGATCTCGGTGATTTTCTGAAATTACTGCTTTCTAAATTTTATTCTCCTGACTCCAAGCGTTGCTTGCAGCTATTGGTTCCATTATTGGGATTTTGTGTTTATTTTGTATAGAGTTGGTCATTCAATGCACGGTCTGGGTTTCTTGTTCCTGTAGATTTACGGGCCTGCCACGTCGCTCAGCAACCGGGGCGTTATTTGTAGGGCATAGAAATCCATTAGTATCCTTAGGTATCTTTTTTCCTCAAAGACAGAAATTGCATGTGGTGTAACACAGGGCTCCATTCTGGGACCTGTTTAATTCAGTCTTTATAACCTACTACTGTGGGTAGTGTCATCAGGAAAAATGAGATTGATATTAATTGTTATGCTGATGAAACTCAACTTTACATTTCTCTCTCGCCTAATGATGTAAGCCCCATTGAAAACATGATGAAGTGCATGGAGGATATTAAAATGTGGATGTCACAGAATTGTCTGGTATTTAAGAAAGACAAAACAGAGGTGCTGGTTATTGGAGCAAAAGCAAAGAGAGAGTTGAACCTATCGACTTTCGCGACCAATACCATCCATAATAGAGGTGTTTTGGACAGGGAGGAACAGATCAATGGGCTTGCATAATGCGCATGCATAATGTACGTTGTTGACTCGAGAGCGCAGAAGTGTGGTCACCACATCTACGCCTCTATTTAAGAAACAAAACAGATGGACTTCTCCACAAACCTGGCTGTCGCCTGATGAAGCTAGTTGTAATTACTGGCGAAACGTCGTATTCAGATTGTAAAATTTGTGGCTTGGCTCTCCAACACACCAGTGTGCTGTACTAGTGACGAATTGGCATATTCTGTTTACGTGACAACCCTTACTAGTTGGCTGTGTCGGGTGATGGCGGGTTTCACGACACATTTTTATATTTACGCGATTACGGGTTAAAATTTAGTGTAGTTTATCCGGATTTGAACTTTAAAGCCCACATTCAAAATAGCCCTTTGATCATCTCAGAAACATAGGTAAGGTACAGGCTTTTATCTCCCGGCCTACTACTGAGAGACTGATACATGCTTTTTTCACCAACAGACTCGACTACTGTAATGCTTAACTTAAAGCTTTCGTGACTGCAGGAATTCATATTCTTTGGGTCTTTTGGTAAAGTCACGTAGCTAGGTTAAATGAAAAATAACAAAAAACTTCGACGTTTCGATCAAAACACAAGCAGATAGAATATTGTAATGCTCTCCATTCTGGTCTTCCGAATAAATTAATAAGTAAACTGCAAAAAATTCAGAATGCAGCAGCACGTGTACTGACGAAAACCAGAAAGAGCTACTACTTAACACCCATTTAACGATCCTTGCACTAGGCTGCCAGTCAGTCATAGAATTGATGTATAATTATTCTATTATTCTATTTTTAAGTCGTTGAATGGTCTGGCACCTGTATACATGTGTAGTGGCATAGCGATGGCTGCTGGCAAAAAAGGGGAATTGCTGCGTTCCTCAAGTCTGCATGTCAGCAGGCTAGGATATACACGAGAGGGGGATCTTGTGGAAAGGTCACAGAATGGGCCCACCAGGAATCCACTAGTAGGTTCTAGAAAGGGGGCATGGCTGGGGCGGAGCGAAGGCACGCTGACAGTATAAGAGGGGCCCCTGTGGTGGACCTCGGGGCTGTTGTTGGAGTGGGATTCCCGTCGTGCTGCTGAAGTCCATCGTCGCCATTCTTCTCGTCGTCGACCCCGTATCTATGTCGTCACCTACCAATTGTCCTGACTGAGTAACATCGCCGATAATAGGCAGACTACTTATTAAGTGATTTAATCCCGATGGTGTTCACTAATAAAGAATTGCCTCTAAGTCTTATCGTCTCCGAGTTAGTCACGACATTTGGAGTCAGAAGTTTGTAAGTAAAGAAAATTCGTCATATCAAAAGCAGCAAAGAGGAAACACTTACCGATAGTGTCTTCTGGACATGAGGACGATGAAGACATGATTCCCTCAACAGCCCCATAATCCAGGACACCGGTGATGTGTTCCAAGGCGGCGATACCAGCAGAGCAGCAGAAGAATGACGTCGGGCCCTTGCAGCTGCCGGTCGATGAGGGGTGGCGTTACCTCACTGGGTGCCTCGCACACCTCCTCTCCTCGCTGCACAGCTGGTCGTCCAGCCTGCCGGAGATGCTGCAACACGAGGGCTGCAGGAAGATGGCTCACCATATGCTACCATGCCAGCACGGTAAAGTGGCTGATCACTGCTATAGCGTTGTGGGCTGTCATGATATTGTCTTTTCCGAGACCAAGGTGCTCTGTAAACCGTCAGGCTACTATCAAAGGTTTGTTCATGAAGCCATCCAGATATATAAACACAGACATAACTTCAACCGAGAAGATGGATACAAATTGAGCAATCATTAGAAAAATGTTATTAACCAGATAAAACTGTAAATGTTTTACAGTTTGCCTTCAAATCCGCATCTCCAGTTTCTTCAGCCATCTACCCCCCCCCCCAGGCCCGCTCACTGCTTAGCCCCAGCATTGTGTCGTGCTAGCGATGCAAGCTGTATCGTTTTTGCGGCACAATAGGCAGATCGCCACTCCCCCTACACCAAACCCCCACCCTCTCTATTTCTCCTCCCTGGCTACTACCCCGTCTTACCTTATAAAACCTCTAGTCACAAGCAGAACTTTTTCCCACTACAGTAATTTGTTTCTTGCTGTGGCTTTCCCACCTGATGATGGACGATTGTGTTGCTTCCGAAACGTCGTGATTTAATTCATTTTATTTTATACCTACGTGACTTTACCGAAATAACCAAAGAGTATGGATCCCTGCAGTCATGAAAACTTCAGATCTAGATTGAACCACCTCTACGGGGAGGGTTTCCACACTTCTCTTAGAGCTTTTAACAGACAGCGGGATAAGAAGGCGCAAGTAATCGAGTCACTAACCTTCCTCAAGAGATGCCGCGACAACAAGGTAATACCTATCGCATTTACACTCACTTTTGCAGTTGTCACGTCTTCTAACGCTAAACGGATCTTGTTTAAAGCGAGCCTATCACTGATTTCAGAGAGAATAAGATTGCTCTGATTTGAACTGGATAATTTAGACAAGACTCTCTTACAATCACACCTAATATTAACGACAACAAAAATGTCCACTTCTGATTGGGTCCGTGAAGATAACATGAGAGTCTTCTCTGCTAATTCAATGTCAACCAAATGTTAAGCTAACTTGATCGCTAAATTCTACCTCCTGTCAAAAAAGAAGCCAGATCCTCACGTTAAAAAGTTAGATGTTAACAAGATTGTCATCAATCTGATTAACATCCCAATTTTTGAGAGCCTAAAATCGGTACTAGCTAAAGGGTTGAATTTCGCAGTTACCCCTAAACATATCCCAGTGGAGGATATAATCTCCCAGGTCGACGTAGCCCTCAAAGCCTTGGGACACATCCGGACAGACGTTGCTAGAGCTGAAATTGCAACCATCCTTAAAAATGCTAAGAAACCCATTAGTAACATTAGAAAAGACGAGCGCTTTGAACTCGCAAATTTGAAAAAGAGGGATGACATAGTCATCCTCTTGGTCGACAAGGGCAATGCCACTGTCATCATTGATAAAACCACATACAACAACAAAATCCAGGACCTTCTCAATGATGGCAGTTACTCCAAAATCAACAAAGATGCTACTCACAGCCTGACTACAAAAACCAACACTATCATTACCAGTTAGACTTCTCTAATCGAACCAGACAAACGGCTCTCCCTAAAACCATCGGCTGCTAGACCACCCAGATTCTATGGTCTTCCTAACATCCATAAAGAAGGCACTCCACTTCGGCCAATCGTGTCCACGATCAACTCACCTACCTACAAATTGGCCCGTATTCTGTCTGATACCTTGCTTCCTTTCATTGGCAAGACTCACTCAGCAGTACATTGCTCAGCTCACTTGGTCTCTCTAATCAAGGACATTTCACTGTCCCCAGAATGATTGTCTCGTCAGCTTTGATGTGGTTTCTCTGTTCGCCAAGGTTCCGGTACCTGACACCATAGCAATAATTGAAGACTTAGTCCTACATGGACAGAACCCTGATGTTCCTACTCTGGTTAGGCACTGCCTTACCAACACTTACTGCACCTTGAATGGCACTTTCTACAAGCAAAATGAGGGTACCCCCAATGGTTCCCTCTTGTCACCAATGATAGCGAATGTTTTCATAGATCAATTTGAAACAGATGCCATACACCCTTCGTCCTTCCTTGTGGAAGAAATATGTGGATGACACTTTCGTCATTTGGCCACATGGCCTGTTAGCATTGAACCAATTTCTAAACGACATTAACTCCATACACCCATCCATCAAATTCACCATGGAAGAGGAGAAGAATTGTAGGCTACCATTCCTGGATGATTTGTTTGAGAAGAAACGTGATTCTAGATTTGAAGCTTTCGTGACTGCAAGAATTCATATTCTTAAGTTTTTTCGGTAAAGTCACGTAAAAATAAAAAAAATAATAAAAGTAAAAAAAAAATCACGACGTTTGAGGCAACACAAGCTTCCGTCTTCAGGTGGAACCGTCACAGCACGATAGCTGTATCAAGTGAGAGAAATTCCAAGAAAACTGTCCTTGTATATATACTGGTTGAGGGTGGGAGGAGCCAAGGTAGGCCCTGAATATTATTTTTGTGAGGTTCGGTGCGGCTGAAGCACGCAGTTAGGAATAAGTCTTTGTTGTGTAAACTAGATGCGGATGATGTAAAGGTGCGTGCAAATGGGACTGAGCCTTTTGTTATGTAGAAGTAATGCGGCAGAAATCACTGCCAGGAATGCTCCAAATATGTGTAGTTAAATCTTTTTTGCATGCCTAATAACATCTTTCCAATGATTACTAAGTTTGTACCCATCATCACGGTTGAAATTATGTCTGTGTTTGTATATGTGTATGGCCTCGTGTACAAACCTTTGATGGTAGCCAGGAGGTTTGCAGAGTACCCTGGTCTCGGAAAAGACAATTTCATGAGAGCCCACAGCATTGTAGCAATGATCGGCAACGGCGGACGAATCAGTTTTGCCGTGTTTCAGATCTGACTTGTGCTCGCGGACACGATCAGAGATATGACGTTTCGTTTCTCCAATGTAGCAATCACCACAACTGCAACTCAGTTTGTAGACTCCAGGGTATTGTAAGTCAAGAATGACATCTTTCACAGATGGAATTAGATCACGGATTTTATGTACTGTACTGAATCGGACTTGGATCTTATGTTTGTTTAGAATTTTGGAGATCTTATTGGTCACGCCTGCTATGTATGGCAACGTCATAGTTTTGATCGGAGTTTCATGAGGCTGTTTCTGTATGGTGGGAGAAACAGCTTGGCGGATGGTGCGGTCAGAGTATCCGTTCATCCTGAGGGCCCGATGTACATGTCTTAATTCACTGGCCAGGTGGTGTTGGTCAGAAATGCCATGAGCTCTGTGGTATAGCGTTTTGATGAGATAATTATTTTGAGATGGGTGGTGGTGGGAATCAGGTTTCAAGTAGGAATCTGTGTGGGTGGCTTTCCTGTAGACAGAATGTCCCAAGGATCCGTCAAGTCTCCTCTCAAACAGAATATCTAGGAATGGTAGTTTACCATCTTTTTCCACTTCCATGGTGAATCTGATTGATGGGTGTCTGGAATTGATGTGGTCCAAGAAGTGGTTCAATGCTGGGAGGCCATGTGGCCAAATGACGAAAGTGTCATCCACATACCTCTTCCACAGGGAAGGACGCAGGGTGGATGTCTGGATGGCGTCTGATTCAAACTTTTCCATGAACATGTTGGCTATCACTGGTGACAAGGGGAAGCCCATAGGGGTACCCTCATTCTGGTTGTAGAAGGTGACATTTCAGGTAAAATAAGTGTTGGTGAGGCAATGCCGAACCAGCACAGGTACATCCGAATTCAATCCATGTTGGACCAACAATAATTGAGGACTTGGTCCAACATGGATTGATTTCGGATGTACCTGCGCTGGTTAGGCATTGCCTCACCAACACTTATTTTACCTGAAATGGCACTACAAACAGAATGAGGGCACCCCTATAGGGTCCCCCTTGTCACCAGTGATAGCCAACATGTTCATGGAAAAGTTTGAATCAGACGCCATCCAGACATCCACACTGCGTCCTTCCCTGTGGAAGAGGTATGTGGATGACACTTTCGTCATTTGGCCACATGGCCTCCCAGCATTGAACCACTTCTTGGACCACATCAATTCCAGACACCCATCCATCAGATTCACCATGGAAGTGGAAAAAGATGGTAAACTACCATTCTTAGATATTCTGTTTGAGAGGTGACTTGACAGATCCTTGGGACATTCTGTCTACAGGAAAGCCACCCACACAGATTCTTACTTGAAACCTGATTCCCACCACCACCCATCTCAAAATAATTATCTCATCAAAACGCTATACCACAGAGCTCATGGCATTTCTGACCAACACCACCTGGCCAGTGAATTAAGACATGTACATCGGGCCCTTAGGATGAACGGATACTCTGACCGCACCATCCGCCAAGATGTTTCTCCCACCATACAGAAACAGCCACATGAAACTCCGATCAAAACTATGACGTTGCCATACATAGCAGGCATGACCAAAAATATCTCCAAAATTCTAAACAAACATAAGATCCAAGTCCGATTCAGTACAGTACATAAAATCCGTTATCTAATTCCATCTGTGAAATATGTCATTCCTGACTTACAATACCCTGGAGTCTACAAACTGAGTTGCAGTTGTGGTGATTGCTACATTGGAGAAACGAAACGTCATATCTCTGATCGTGTCTGCGAGCACAAATCAGATCTGAAACACGGCAAAACTGATTCGTCCGCCGTTGCCGATCATTGCTACAATGCTGTGGGCTCTCATGAAATTGTCTTTTCCGAGACCAAGGTACTCTGCAAGCCTCCTGGCTACCATCAAAGGTTTGTACACGAGGCCATCCAAATATACAAACACAGACATAATTTCAACCGTGATGATGGGTACAAACTTGGTAATCATTGGAAAGATGTTATTAATCATGCAAAAAATATTTAACTACACATATTTGGAGCATTCCAGCAGTGATTTCAGCCGCACCACCTCTACATAACAAAGGCTCAGTCAACCATTCTACACAACAAAGACTCATTTCCTGCCAGCGATTTCAGCCGCATCACTTCTACATAACAAAAGGCTCAGTCCCATTTGCACGCACCTTTACATCATCCGCATCTAGTTTACACAACAAAGGCTTATTCCTAACAGCGTGCTTCAGCCGCACCGAACCTCACAAAAATAATATTCAGGGCCTACCTTGGCTCCTCCCACCCTCAACCAGTTTATATACAAGGACTGTTTTCTTGGAATTTCTCTCACTTGATACAGCTATCGTGCTGTGACGGTTCCACCTGAAGACGGAAGCTTGTGTTGCCTCCGAAACGTCGTGATTTTTATTTTCTTTGAATTTTACTTTTATTAATATTAATTTTTTACCTACGTGACTTTACCGAAAAAACCTAAGAATAAGAAACCTGATGGCTCTTTGGGACACTTTGTCTACAGGAAAGCCACCAACACAGATTCCTATCTGAAACCTGATTCCCACCACCATCTGGCACATAAGTATTCCCTCATCAAAACACTACACCATAGGGCCCACTGCATTTCTGACCAACACCACCTAGCCAGTGAATTGGAACACGTACACCAGGCCCTTAAAATGAATGGATATTCGGACCGTATTATCTGCAAAGCTGTTTCTCCAAGCATGGAGAAACAACCCCCTGAGACGCCGATCAAAATGATCATGTTACCATACATAGCAGGCGTTACCAAAAATATTTCCAAAATCTTAAACAAACACAGGATCCAAGTCCGATCCAATACAGTACACAAAATCCGTGATCTAATCCCATCCATAAAGTTTGTCATTCCTGACATGCAATACCCTGGAGTCTACAAACTTTATTGCACGTGTGGTGATTGTTACATTGGGGAAACGAAACGACATATATCGGACCGTATTCACAAGCACAAGGCAGATCTGAAACACGGCAGAACTAACTCTTCCACCGTGGCTGATCACTGCTATAATGCTGTGGGCTCTCATGATATTGTCTTTTCCGAGACCAAGGTGCTCTGCAAACCGTCAGGCTACTATCAAAGGTTTGTTCATGAAGCCATCCAGCTATATAAACACAGACATAACTTCAACTGAGAAGATGGATACAAATTGAGCAATCATTAGAAGAATGTTATTAACCAGGCAAAACCTTAATTGTTCTCCAGTTTGCCTTCATATCCGCATGTCCAGTTTCTTCAGCCTTCTACCCCCCGCCCCCAGGCCCGCTCACTGCCCAGCCCCGCATTGTGTCGTACTAGCGGTGCAAGCTGTAGCGTTTTTGCGGCACAATAAGCAGATCGCCTTTCCCCCTACACCAAACCCCACCCTCTCTATCTCTCCTCCCTCTTACCTTATATAACCTCTTGTCATAACCAGCTCTTTTGCCCACTACAGCAATTGTTTCTTGCTGTGGCTTTTCCACCCTGATGACGGACGTTTGTGTTGCTTCCGACACGTCGTGATTTAATTTATTTTATTTTATACCTATGTGAATTTACTGAAAGAACCAAAGATTATGGATCCCTGCAGTCACGAAAACTTCAGATCTAGATTTGAGCCATATGTTCGTCTTAGTCTTGCATCATTCATCCCCAGTGTTGTTGCGGTCGGGCTCTAGGGTGTCGGACGGGCTGGTGTTCCGGAGTAATCAAATGCCGAGGGATGTGGGTTGTTCATTCAACAAGTTGCGAATCCCTGGCGTCAGAAGTGCCCGAAGACCTCAAAAAACCCCCAGGCTTGAGTGCAAGCCCTCTTGGCCATTGACGGCCACAAATTCCGCCCGGGGTGAATGACCGACGTCATGAACTGGACATTTCGGTGACAGATCGCCTTTGAAATTGTGTTTTGAATTGTATGTTAATGGGCGACCGCATGTTGGAAATGTCCATTGCTTGTCGAATTGATCGCGGGGGTTGCATTCCCTGTGTTGCTCGGGAATTGGAATTGGTGTTGTTGTTGGTTTCATTGTGGTTGACCGCATTCTTCTTCTAAGGAGTAAGTTGTTCCCTTTTGATCCTAGAACATTTGTTGTGCGTTGTGTTAAAGGTGAAGAGGAGTTGGAGACTGGTTACGCACTTGTTTATTCTTCAACCCACAGCCACACTCGTTCCTAAAACCAACCCCGAACACGCGTCTCACAGCCCCTTTTAAACCCACCATCTCCACCCTTGTCCCCAATACATATCCTCGTACCGCACGCCAGGTCCGTGTGACAGTGCCCTTTAACCCTTGACCCCCATCTAGTGGCTACCTGTGCGTGTGATTGGTGCATGCTATGCTGAATGTGGAGATTTCATGTCTGCGTGGTGCGAGTGCATGGAGATGGCTCGCAAATCCCTTTCAAAGGGTTGATTAGCCGAGGATGGCTATTTTTTTAAGAGAGGGGGGGGGGGTGATGTAAAAACAGCACAAAGCGATAGAGGGACTGTATTGTTCTCTGGGACCATGGTTACTAATGGACGTGATAATGATGATGAATGGGACTAACGTTGACAATGTCACATGAGAGGGAGCAGGGGATCCAATAGCGGAAAATTGTAATAAGGGTGGGGATCGACAGAGCCAAGTGTGGTGAGGAGAATTCGGGAATAAGGGCGTGGCCAGACTGGGCAAGGCAATAGAGCTGGCGCGAACCGGTCGGCATCGTCGTCGCCTTCGAACGGGTCGTCTCCATCGTCTGCGAGTTGTCTTGAGACTAGAAGCTATGTTGTCTCAGAATAAAGTCGTCTAACTAACCAAGTATATATAGTCACTCGTGGTTACTCGTTGAGTTGAACACGCGATAGCGCCGGCCAGGCCCGAGCCACCTGCCTGATGAGGGCGCAGCGCGGAAAGGGGAGACGGGGAGGGGGGTTCTTATTTTCACTCTGAGGATCGGTCGCTCAGTTTGTCGGTAGAGACAGAGTGCCCCTAGGGTACAACGAATCATAGAGACCGCCCAGGGCCCCACACTTTGGGGAGCCCCGCGCTTCGACGTGATGGAGTCAAATGTCAATCTTCCGTTTTAGTTTGAAGGCATCGCGGGGCCCACACAGTGGGGTTTGGCCTGGGCAATTACATTTTGCGTGATTTACTTTCCTTTCCTGTACTTTGCACTCTGATAATTGTTTTAAATTGTTTGTTGTTGTATCTCGCAACTGAACATTTGTGAAAAGAAGCTTCATAGTTCATCGGATTTCATCAGTATTAATGAAAATTTCCATTATAAGTCTGGATGGCCATGGGTAATGCTATCACAGCTGCCCTCACATCTTGCAAATGAAGCACGCTGAGTTGCTCTCCTTTTCTCGTGTGTGAGTGTGCACTTTATCTTTCTATTTCACCTCAACGCAAAATAATTCAGTTTTATTTATAGGGTGGCCCATAAGTCTGAAATCATAGAAAAATTACTCATTCGTATTTTTTTGTTTCTGTAGGCCCAATATGTCCCTGAGTAAAGAAGAACGAGTCAAAATAATTCTACTCATAGGAAATCGGAGTCAGAGGAAGGTCGCTGTGGAATTTAACAGACTGCATCCACACCACGAGCCAAAAACACAGAGCTGAGCTGTGTTTTTCCTATTATTTCAGACTTATGGGACACCTTGTACATTGCGTCTTTCACACCAACTGCTTGTCACACCGCTGGACAATAATTACACATGGATAGTCACATGAAGGGCAAAAATATCAATCAAATATATAAATTAACAAATCAATAAATAGCATAAACGAGAGGTTTTCACAACAGAGGTTATGAAACCCGCGTCTCCATTCCTCTTCTTCACAAACCGCGGCACTCACGCCCCAGGTTCGCCCCTGAATGTCTCCAACGAGTGGATGGCGAGATGCAAGGGGCAATAAGGGTGTCAGAATGTACGCTGTGCGTGAACGTATTGAGTGTCACACATCTACCAGGCTATACAACTAAACTTTTGATTTTACCAGGTAAGGACTCCTTACCTATATAGCTCTTTTTCAGAAGCGACTGGACACAAATGAAAGCCCAATGAAGTGGCTGATCATGTATACATGTATAGCAGCCAAATACTTTAAATGCATGTTTCTAAATGTGGAGGCAAAAATAGGAGGACCCGGACAAAAATCCAAACAACCATAAGGAGAACATGCGAACTCCAAATATACAGACGTTGTCAGGGTCAGAATCGAACCCACGGCCTCCTATATACCAGGCTAGGTAGTTAACATCTCGCAATTGTGGCGCCCCATCTCAAACTGAGTCATCTCAGTCAACCCAAGGCACCTGGTTCTGTCCTGTGAACTCCTCCTGCACCTAGCCTGGCACAGCAGTCAACCCATGGCACCTGAGTGTGTCCCTACGACCTCCTGCCAGCAAGCCTTCGACACTTCATTTGGCCTCAATGTGCATCGTTGTGGCATCACCGCCACTCCTATCGTGTGTTTGTATTGTTTGTTGTTGTAACTTGCCGACCTGCCGTCATCAGATTCCTTCAGTCTAAAAACAGATTCTGATTCTGAACTGGAACCGGGACTAACTCAGGTGTCTGAGTTTGTAGCAGAGTGTTGCAAACCACTACACTATTGCTCCCTAAAAAGCAGGAACACAAAAACAATCACGACAAAGATTCCCCATATAGCCTTTAGTAGACTGTTAGGGCAAGTGATGTTAGCAAACACCTGTGAAGGCTGCTGCGGCACACGAGGGGGTGGGTGGCCAGCACCACGCCTGGTCAGCTTTGTCTCCCAATTGGCGATGTTTACTACACACCACACCAGGTACCGTGAGCGAGATTCCAACAACGGTTGCTGGGTTGGTAGCACATTGCTATAACCACTACACTACCGTTCCACACACACGTACACACACAAGACAAAGATAAATATCTTTCGTACTAGCTTTTTTGTCCGGGTGTACATTGCAGTAAATCTGAAATTTTCAATATAAAAATTGTTCAGCTCATGCTTATTAATGAGGGGGGGTTGCCCCATGTGGAGTGACGTCACCCTGTAATGGTTACTTGGGAGGGGTGCAGTATGTGGAGTGACGTCACCTCCTCATGGTTATTGTGGAGGGGTGTGGCATTAGGAGTAATGCCACCCGCTCATGATTATTAATGAGGGGGGGGGGGGGGTGCGGCATGTGGAGTGCGCGACCTTCTTGTGCGTTAATGTAAATTTCTATGCGGGCATGAATATTAATGAAGGGGGCTGGGGGGCGTCATTTTCAGTGACGTCACGCACGGATGGAGCACTGCTGCGTAGATTTATTTTTTATCATCACTTTCTGTAAAGAAACGTCGTATTTGAAGCGACTTTATGTAATAAATTATTTAATGCAGCTCTACCTTCCTTTGCGTTAGTGTAAAAATCCACACACTCATGAATATTAATGAGGGGGGTTGGCCTTATGTGGAGTTACGTCACGCGCGGGACGGACAGACATTTATGGGTGATTATAGTAGGCAATAGCGTTAACAGACTGTTGGGGCAAATGTTGTTGGCTAACGGTACCATTGTTAATGGTGTGATTTCGTGGTGTGGTGAGTGGGGAGCTGTAGATACAAGGGGTAGTGGTGATGTAGTGGTATCAAGTATTCCTGTAGTGATGTGGTATTGTGTTGTAGTGTGTTTGTGGTGAAGTGCAGTGGTGTGTGGCGGGGCGCAGTCTGGTGGTGTCGTTGTAATTGAGGGTGTAGTCTCAAACGATAGACAGACAGAGAGAGACACACTCCCATGGCTCCCGGAACACATATAAAAACCCTCAAATGCACACAGTGACACACATGTTATGATAGCAATCTCAGGCACGTAATGTAGGGTACAGCCCCTGTCTAAAATGTAAATATATTCAGGTCCAAACATGAAATCAGTAAATAATGAAACAAATCACAACTAAAGGAGAGTGCAGGCTGAAAAAAACACACATTCCAAACAAGACACACTGATTATTGTCTTTAAAAGCACACGGTCATTTGTGGATATGTGTAGTGGCATGGCACTGGCTGCTGGCGCAAAGGGGTAACTGTGGTGTATGGCAGTACCAACGTCAGCAGGCTACGATAGACACGAGAGGGGAACATCTCGGGGAAAGGTCACAGAGGGGGGCCCATCGGCAAGCCTCGGGAACCAGCTAGTAGGTGCCAGAAAGGGGGCGTGGCCAGAGCGAGGCGACGCTGAGAGTATAAGAGGAGCCCCTGTGAGGGACCTCGTTGCTGTTGCTGGAAGTAGGATCCCCGTCGTGCTGTTCAAGATAGTCGTCCTTACCATCTCGAAACTGTCGTCTCGTCGCCATCGTCACTGTCGTCTTCACTCGACATTGCGTTGCTAGATAGTTGTTGGCTGTTTCGGTTCAGCGCCATCAGTGTTAGACGGTTAGTGTTGTGTATAGTCTAGCAACAGTAGTAGTGTGTACCCACCCACTTAGGGTGTGTATTATCCGGATGGTGCTCGTTAAATAAAATAAGTGCCTCCAAGTCTTACTGTCTCCGAGTTGAGTCACAACATATGTAAAAAAAATCTCATCAGCATTTTCTGAATACGTGCATTGTGGTCTTCTTGCATGAGGAAATTTTCAAACCAACATTATCTGTGCCTCTACTTCTCAATCATTGTGTTTTATTTGAATTGTCCTCATCATTTGCATATATTTTAATTATTGGTTCCTCCAAACTCCTAATTATTCCCTGATGCCATCCATTTTTGTCCTATCTATCATTCTTCTGCTTTGCTCAAACTCCAACATTCTGATTAACATAACAATATGGCATTGGGACAATCTGTTCCGTCAGTATATAGTTTTCGTTTTCATTTTAATGTCTTTGAATTTTTAGTTTTAATGAACTTTTTACAATGCATATGTTATCCACCTCCTTTTTGTACTCCAACTCCTTCATCATAATGTCCAGCGTGTAACTACTGTGATCGAAAACCTTTTTTCTTCTCATATATATTGTTATTATGCCCGTTTACCCAGGAAAACATAATTGAGTCTAAAGATTATTTTAATGAGGATCCTGATGAATATTGACAATAGTCAGGGGCAATGTTGCTGCTGTTATGTAACCACAATTGAGTTATATGCAGGTAAGTTTTCAGCATTGCCATATTTTGTCCAACACCATTTATATTTTCTGGGGCTTTTCGCTGTGGGCGAAAAACCCATGGCGAGCAGAACAAGGTGAAAACATGCCAACTTCACCCAAAATGGCACCCGAGTCTGGAATGGATGCAGGACTCTTTCTAGTGCACCACTCTGCCTCCCAAATAAAACATTATTTAATTTATTTCAGTCAAAATGTGGTGTTAACCTCGGATGTACCTCATGTATCCGGTGCGTTGGATTGTTGCAAACAACTGGCTGGGAACCAGTTCCGTCAACAAAGTGCGGGCTTGCGTGAGGCACTCTGAGAGTTCAGAGAGATGACTGAGCATGGACAGAGGATGTCGCGAGACTCTGCGATGCGATGATGTGAAGGGTTCAGTTTAGGGATTCTCTCAGAATGAGAATCTTTTTTTCGACTGGAAGAGGAATCCAATGAGCTATAAAGCTCTTTTCAACAGATGTCCCATAGAGACGGGTCAGCAAGTTAAAACAAGCAAGACAACAGTGATAGGAGTGCAAAATAGAGAAAAGGTAAGCAGGTCACTAAACATGACTATAAATATAGTATATAAGTACACATCTAATTCGTTCATAGTTAGCTGCCGATTTGTCAACGCCAAATGCAAACTTGGGGAAGTCAGAAAAACATCAACAGAAACAGTCCCAGATCACACCAAAACTACAAGCAGTCGCTTAATTAAATTATCTGACCTGTGTAGTTCAGTTGATTTTCTGACGTTGCTGCTTCCTACATTGTATTCTACTGCAGTCTAAGTGTTGATTGCAGCTATTGGATCCATTGTCGGGGTTTTACGTTTGTTTTGTATCGAGTTGTTCATTCAATGCACTGTCGGGCCCTCTTGTTCCTGTAGAATTCAGGGTCTGCCACGTCGCTCAGCTTTTGAAGGGCATAGAAAGCGATCGTCAACTTACTCCCACGGTAAATTTGTCCCATGGCGAACCCGCACTTACCAATCCGCACTGACCAGCCCACTCTGACCAACCTGTACGGACCAACCCGCACTGTCCAACCTGCACTGACCAGCCCGCACTGACCAACCCACATAGTTTGAGGTGACCCTCATCAAATGTAGATGTCAGAAAATGGCAGATGAGTCTGGAATTGATCACATTGTCTGTTATAGCAACAAACAAGATATTTACTCACTGTCAATTTGTTGTCGCTGTTTGTAACACCGCCATCTACCGCTAACGACGTCGTGGAAAAAAACCCCGTAAGAGTGGAAAATGGCGCAAGGACAGCTGTCTCTTGTGTGGACCAATCAACTTCAAGGACAGTGCATATCATTATCATTATCAGAGTTGTTTCTTTTTGTTTGCATTTTGACTGCTTGTGTTGTGGTTATTGCAAACATGATGCCTTGTATAAATGTGTCAGTTTTGTACCAGTTGAAAGGATAAAAACCTATTACTATGTTTTGCCCCTGGTAAAGGAGGTCTCATAGTGTACATTTTCTATATTTTGACTCTCATCATTGTTGTCTTGCTTGTTTTAACTTGCTGATCCGCTTCTATGGGACATCTGTGAAAAAGAGCGTTATAGCTCATTGGATTCCTCTTCCAGTCGAAAAAAAGAATCTCATTCTGAGAGAATCCCTAAACTGAACCCTTCACATCCTCGCATCGCAGAGTCTCGCGACAGCCTCTGTACATGCCCAGTCATCTCTCTGGACTCTAAGAACGCAGCACGCAAGCCCGCACTTTGTTGATGGAACTGGTTCCCAGCCAGTTGGCTGCAACAATCCAACGCACCGGATTTATGGGGTTCAGGAGATACATGAGGTGCATTCGAGGTCAACACCACATATTAGCATGAATAATTTAATAATGCGATATTTGGCAGTCGGTTGGCAAAGCAGAATGCTTCTTTGATTAATTCAAGACTCCGCTACATTTTGGGATAGAGTTGGAATGTTCTCCCCTGTTCTGCATGGGCGTGAATGAGGGTGACTGTGTGGAGCTGCTGCTGTCAGTCAGTCACATTTACAAGAAGATGGTTTGGAAATTTCCTCAGGCAAGATGACCACAATGCATGTGTAGTGCTGAACTTTAAGCGGACAACTTCTTCCTTTTCCGTCGTCACTTTATTTTTTCCAACTCAGCACATTTCTCCACCATTCTCCAAGGCGTTCACCGCTCGCTCGCCACGCTCCGCCGGCCTCGCTCGCTCCGTTCCTCCCTCTCTCTCTCCGTCTCTCCCGACTCCCCTCTCTGCTTCTCCGTCCCACTCCAGCCATCGCTCTCTCTCAGCTTCTCTGTCTCACTCCTACCGTCGCTCTCTCTCGGCTTCTCTGCCTCACTCTGACTGTCTCTCTCGTTCCCGTTCCACTGCTAGCCTATCCGTCCTCTCATCACCTCTTATTCCCTTGCTCCACCGCTACCCTATTCAACCTCATACCTTCCTCGTCTCCATCTCTACTGCTACCCTATACATCTTCTTCTACTCCACTGCTACTCTATACTTCTTCTACTCCACTGCTACTCTATACTTCTTCTCGTATCTTCTTCTTCTGCTCGGATTGTCTCCATCCAGCTCCCAGCACAACTCCCCGTCTCACTCTCACGCTCTCGTATTTATCCCCGTCCCTATTAATTTCCAATTAATTAACTGGCGTCCCCCTAACGCCCCGCTCCCCCGGCCCCTGCCGCCACCTGTCCCCATTCCCAGACCTAAAGGCGCCACCCTGTCCCTGACAACAACAACCGGCCAATCACTGCCCTGTATCCATAATTGCCTAACGGGCCGTCTCCGGCTCACCCGTTGTCCCCCAGCAACACCAGCATGTCCCGATACGACCCCACTGTTCCCAACCCGCACGTGTTTACAATTAACCGCCTTGGCGCGCGTTAAACCACTACACATGTATTAAGGAAATGCTGATGGGATTTTTTTGTATTTCCATAAATGGCCGTCTGCTTTTAATTAAAATAACGTGTGTGTCTTGACTTAAATATTTTGTGACTGCAGGAATTAATATTCTTTGGTTCTTTCGGAAAAGCCACGTAGATAGAAAAAATTAATACAAATAATAACAATATCACGCCGTTTCGATCGCAAACACAAGCAATCGTCTTCAGGTGAAAAAGAGGGAAATCTGCTGAGGCAGGCTGTTTATAAATTTTTCGAGATGGGCTGGGCAGCTAATGTTAGCGAGTCGGAGAGAGCGAGTAGGAGAGAGAAATTTGCTTGTAAATGTGAATGTAAGCTCGGCGAGGGCCAAGCTCGGCTAGGGCCCGGAAATTTGAGAAGTGACAGCAGCAGATGTGTGTGTCTTGTTTGGAAGGTATGGTTTTTCAGCCTGCACTATTCTTTTGTTATGATTGTTTTTTCTCATCATTCACTGATTTCATGTTTGGAACTGAGAATCTTGACATTTTAGCCAGGGGCTGAACACTACATTCCGTGCCTCTGAGATTGTTATCATAACATGTGTCACTGTGTGCATGTGAGGGTGTTTATATGTGTTCCAGGAATCATGGGAGTATGTCTATGTCTCTGTCTCTTTTTCTCTCCCTTTCTCTTCTCTGTCTCTTTCTTTCTCTCTGTCTCTCGTTTGAAACTACACCCTCAATTACAACTAGACCACCAAACTGTGCTCCTCCACAAGTCACTGACGTTCACCACCGTGACGTTGAAGCATGGGGGGGGGGGTGCACGCTCTGGCGATCGGAGTTCGATTCTCGTTCATGGCCATCACTAGTGACCATTATTTGAACCGGTCCTGGGCTTTCCGTAGGTCGACTCAGCCTCAAATGTGTACCTGGTGTAGTGTGCAGTAAACATCGCGACTGGGGAGACAAATGCGACCGGCAACCCACCTCCTTGTGTGCAATGTCGGCCTTCAGAGGTGCTCACTAACAGATCTTGCCCTAACAGACTGCGAAAGGCTATATAGGGAATATTTGTCTTTGTGATTGTATTTGTGTGTATCCGCTGCACCTAACCTGGCACAGCAGAACAACCCACGGAAACTGGGTCTGTCCCGTGACCTCCTGCACGTAAACTGTCACAGAAGTCAACCCATGGCACCTGAGTGTGTCTCAACGACCTCGTGCTAGCAAGACTTCGACACTTCATGTGGCCTCAAAGTGCGCCGTTGTGGCATCACCGCCACTCCTATCGTGTGTTTGTATTGTTTGTGGTTGTACCCTGCTGACCCGCTCTTACTGGACAACTGTGACAGAGATCTTCATTGGTCATCAGATTTTCCCAGTCTATATGAAGAGTGTGATTTCTAACTGGAACAGGCAATCTAACTCAGGTATCTGAGTGTGAAAACCACTACACAACTAGTCCTCAAAAAGCAGAAACAGACATGTATGAATACAATCACGAAGATAAGGTTTCCCCACGTTGCCTTTAGCAGACTGTAATGGCAATCGCTGTTAGCGAGCACCCATGAAGGCTTCCAAGGCACACTCGGGGATGGGTGGTCAGCACCACGGCCGAACGCCTTTGTCTCTCCAAGGCGATGTTTACACACAGCACCAGGTACACATTTGAGGCTGATTCGACCTAGGGGAGGCCCAGGACCGGTTCAGATAATCGTCACTGATGTTGTCCGTGAGTGGGAATCGAAATTGGGTCGCCAGGTTGTTATCGCAGCACGCTAACCACTACACTACTGCTCCTCTGTACACACACGTACACACATACATACACTTACAAACACAAAAATTCGTACACAATCTTAACTAATTCACTGATTCCTTGCATAAATCAATAATTCCTTCCAGCACCTCCCAACAGCCTCCAAATGCTCTCCAAAGATTATTGCAGGTCCAGCCATAGCTAGGAACGCCGTCTCTAAAGATGCCTTCGGTAACAGCTGACCGTTTAAATTTTGATTTAAAGCTTTCGTGACTGCAGGGATTCATATTCTTGGTTCTTTCGGTAAAGTCATGTAGAAGGGAAACAATAAAATAATTATTTCATATTTTTATTATTTATTGTTTCCCTTCTACATGACTTTACCGAAGGAACCAATTATAGCTGACCGTTTGTTTTCACGACACCGTTTCGAGAGACGCAGTTGCTAGGGACACCGTCGCTAGGAAAGCCATCGCTGAACCGCACTGTTGCTAATGGTGTGGTTTAGGGGTGTGGTAAGTGGGGATATGTAGAGGCGTGGTGTCGTCGTGGTGTAGTGGTACAGCGTATTTCTGTAATGATCTAGAGGTGTGGTGGAGTGCAGTGGTGTGTGGCGGAGCGCATTTTGGTGGTGTAGTTGTCATTGAGGGTGTCGTCTAAATGTGACCTAAATCTCACACACTCACTCACTCAGCCGCTGTTATCTGCTCTACTACTCGAATATAAATATTTTCTTGGGATGACTCTGTTTGGGGTGTAAAGGATATTGAAGCGTCCCCCCCACGAGTAGAGGTGAGCTTTATTATCTACTTAGCACGAACAAAAACATTATGCACCGAGTGACTCATTCCTGGCTTCAAACATAATTTCACATGATAAAATGATTTTGTAAGTATTGTTAGATAAGATTTTTTTTTTACGTGCACAACATTGCAAACATGGCAAGGAAAAAAGTAAACAGTTGTGTTTGTGTCTTTTCGCACTTGTTCACTTATTCTTAGAAAACAGATGTTTCATGTAAACATTTGTATTCCAATGTGAGCTACACCATGACTTAAGCTAAACAAATGATGAGGTTTGTCAAGCACTTGAAAACAAGTGAAGGTGAGGCAGTTATTCACTGTATTCTTAGGTTTTTTTGGTAAAGTCACGTACGTAAAAAATGAAAATTTTAATTAATAAAAGTCAAAAAAACAATCACGACGTTTCGGAGGCAACACAATGCAGCAGTCGTGCTGTGACGGTTCTACCTGAAGACGGAAGCTTGTGTTGCCTACGAAACGTCGTGATTTTTTTTATTTTTTTTTTATTTTACTTTTATTAATTTTTATTTTAATTTTTTACCTACATGACTTTACCGACAAAACCTAAGAATATGAATCCTTGCAGTCACGAAAGCTTCAAATCTAGTTATTCACTGCTCAACTGACTGATATTACCTGTATCCCTCACTTCTTTTATATCCAACTCCTCCCCATTATATACATCCCCATCACAACGCTGATGTATTTTCTGTGTGACACCCACAGTACTCGGTTCATAACGAACAATGTTAGATAACAGAGATAAAGACCATTGCACGTAGTTTGCAATCTGATCCTGGAAAAAAAACATCTCTAGGGATCATATCTTGATTTTTTTTATTTTCCAGCCAAATCCGCTTTTCTGGTGACATGTGCACGCAAAGCCCGTTTGTTTAGCATATCTTGATGTGGGCCTCCTCGCGCTGTGTGGGTCATTTGACTACACTTCTACAAGCTGGTCAAAGTGGGTTGGTTAATGTTGAACGTTTAAAAGCTGGAACATAATGTAATAGACAATTGGGGTATGATGCACTATCCGTCGTTGTACTTATACTTTGGATGTGTGTTTATGTGCACGTGGTTGTGTTTCTTAAAAAGTTTACGTAAACAACTGGGTTTTTAAAGCTAATGTTATGATTCGTAATTGATGTACGACTTAGGTCATGTTATGATCCGACCAGAATTTCTCAAGACGTTAATCAATACAACTGCATTAAAAGTAAATGTAACTTGTGACGTTTTGGGGAATGGCTCATCTTATCAGCATATGAATAGAGAAGCCGTAGAGATGGAGTGAAAATGTTTCAAGACTGCATTATACTCCCAGGAGCTTTAAAGGAATTATAATCTTAATTCGATCCAGATTGACAGTTTAGATTGGAATATAAATAGTTACATGTTAATACATATTGAGTAACAGACAAACTCTTGAATCAAAAAGAACACATCACGACGTTATTTTATTAACATAAATATCATTAAATATTGCTGACACATTTCATCAAAGAAAACCATGTTCTCGTGTTATATTTTCATATCTACTGAAGACAAACTAATTATTACCATTATGCACTTAGTGGCTAATTCCTCGCTAATTATAAGCGGCTTTCAGACGTTTAAAATTACTAAATATTGGAGACGTGACAATGTAACAACTCGTTACGGAACTGTCTTTAATTCCTTGCTGTTCATTTGCTTAATTAAGACTGAGCTGATTAGTGTGATTTGTTTTACATACCTAAATCATACAAAGTGAATTGAATTACACTTGGATGTAATTGATATCCCCACGTCCGAGATTCCTCCGAGAAATGCACGAAATAAAGCGATTGGTAACTATGTTTGTGCGAATTATTTTCGTGTTTTCCTCTTGAACATATCTTTTACATTGAGCATTGTCACATTTTTGCTCACATGAAGCCATACTCGCATTAGTAATGGACCTGACTAAACATTATTTTGTAGCAATGCTCTCCTCAAAATGAGCATGCAGACCAAATAAAAATGTCTAATGTAAATAATTGACATTTGGTGAATGAAGCAGCTCATTTAAAAGTTGTATTTTGCGTGTGATGTGGATATCACTTCTTTTTTTATCACTTTCTTTATAACCCGGCGAGCCGTGGCTGCTAATCATTCGGAGATGGTCGGTACCTCCATTCCCTAACAAATACGAGTTACATATCAAAGAAAACGTCCTTGCACACGTTAAAGTTTATAAACTGCATATTTGTTAAGGTTTTACTGCGCTGTCAACTACCTTTCTCGAACCCCTATCCCCTCCTTCCAGCGTATCCCCTATCTCTCAACCCCGCACTTGTTGGTCTTCTGTCTGAGAGAAAACTATCTAAACACATTTTCCCATTCGTGTTAGAGACCACGCTAAATGCCAGCGAACAATTGACCATGGCACATTATGTTTAGTTCATTGCTCGGTGCTTGCAAGCTGAGACCTGATGTTCTTATTTCCAGCCAAATCTGCTTTTCTGGTGACAAGTGCACGCACAGCCCTTTTTTAGAGCCATAGCTTGATGAGGGCTTCCTGGCACTGTGCTGAATTGCCCATATTTCAGCAAGCTGATCCAGGCAGATTGGTTGCATCTGGGGAGCATTAACCCTGCATTCTCGTACGGTACGAGAATGTGTTTTGCTGCATTGTAGTCTATTGTACATGTCGATTGTATGAGTGCACTTGCTCGTGTTTGTTTACTTTTTTTCGTAACACCTTGCAAGGTGAGTGCTGTGAGCTGAGTTTCATTTCCCAGCTATGTTGATGGGCTGTATGATGGGTGATCATAACATTGTGTGCCCCTTAAATAAAACATATAATTGGCTTTATATAGTCATTGTTCTAGATTTGAAGTTTTCGTGACTGCAAGGATCCATACTCTTTGGGTTGTTTTTTTCACCTACGTGACTTTACCGAAATAACCAAAGAGTATAGTCATTGTGTTTTTCGAAGTAGTTAATGTTGTCATCAATGCCCTCGGTCCATTTCTGCTGCATCTTGTCTATGCCTATTCATTGGAGGCATTTGTCACGTATGTGCAAAAACTCCTCGACACATGACATCACTTCGCACGAACCCTTACCTTCATCCTGTCGAAAAGGAATAATTCTGACCGAGCAAAATCTGGTAAAAATGTAAAGTTTAATGAGGAATCAGTTCAAACCTACTTTGGATCGCTGTCGTAACTGCAGTGAGGCTACGTTGGATGATGCATTGGCCTAGAAAGAACCATGCTCTGAGTTAACTTTTCTCGCTGTGTTTGTCATCATGGTTTCTCCCAGCCACCACCGTTCCTATCATCAATATCCCCATAGATGGTTTTGTCTTTTAAGAGGAAGTCAGTTCTGATCAGACCTTTACATATCCAGAACACTTTTGAATTTATTCTAACAGATAACATCTTGTTAAACTTCTTGGGAAGTGGATTTTTTTTTCCAATACCTAATATCATTATATTCAGGATCAATGTGGTGAGCCCATGTATAATTCTGTCGTGCCATTCTGCTCATTAAATTGTATGCGAATTTTACAACCGCAACTACATGGCCCCATCTTGCGGACAACTTTGTCATTGCTAAGTTTTCAGTGAAAAGGGCGATCTCTGACATTTTGCTGATGCCTATTATATCTGCAGGGTGTCTAAACGGCGATTGTTTGTCATAAATACATACAATACTCAATACATTTTTGTGCGTGAGCGTGTCGAGTGTCACACATCTACCAGTCTATACAATTCTTTGGTTCTTTTCGGTTAAGTCACGTCTAAAAATAAAATAATAAATTAGAATAACATATTACGACGTTTCGATTGCAACACAAGCAATCGTCATCAGGTATAAAAGAAATAGCAACAAAAATCTAACTAGAAAACTATAGACAGACATACAAGCAGACAGACATCACAACGGCACACAGAGAGAGGACACAAATCGGCACAAAGAGAGGGGTCGTTTCTGTGACGGTCCCTTAAATATAGAGAGGGGGGGCGGGGACGGAGAGAGGGAGGGGGCAGAGAGAATTAGCATATCAATGAGTGTACGGCAACGTACTGCTGTTGCAAGTAAGATGACAATGTGGAACGGGCACGCAAAATTGAAAACGGGCACGCAAAATTGAAAATTAGGAGACAGGCACACGAAAATTAGTCTATACAACTAAACTTTAGATTTTACCAGGTAAGGACTCCTTACCTATATAGCTCTTTTTCAGAAGCGACTGGACACAAATGAAAGCCCAATGAAGTGGCTGATCATGTATACATATATAGCAGCCAAATACTTTAAATGCATGTTTCTAAATGTGGAGACAAAAATAGGAGGACCCGGACAAAAATCCAAACCACCATAAGGAGAACATGCGAACTCCAAATATATAGACGTTGTCAGGGTCAGAATCGAACCCACGGCCTCCTATATACCAGGCGACGTAGTTAACATCACGCAATTGTGGCGCCCCATCTCAGACTGAGTCATCTCAGTCAACCCAAGGCACCTGGTTCTGTCCTGTGAACTCCTCCTGCACCTAGCCTGGCACAGCAGTCAACCCATGGCTCCTGAGTGTATCCCTACGACCTCCTGCCAGCAAGCCTTCGACACTTCATTTGGCCTCAATGTGCACCGTTGTGGCATCACCGCCACTCCTATCGTGTGTTTGCATTGTTTGTTGTTGTAACTTGCTGACCTACCGTCATCAGATTTCTTCAGACTGAAAACAGATTCTGATTCTGAACTGGAACCGGGACTCTAACTCAGGTGTCTGAGTTTGTAGCAGAGTGTTGCAAACCACTACACAATTGCTCCCTAAAAAGCAGGAACACAAAAACAATCACAACGACAACGATTCCCCATATAGCCTTTAGTAGACTGTTAGGGTAAGTGATGTTAGCGAGCACCTATGAAGGCTGCTGCGGCACACGAGGGGGTGGGTGGCCAGCACCACGCCTGGTCAGCTTTGTCGTCTTGTGGGGGTCGCTGGCCCCCGAGATCCCTCCCTCCATCATCCCCTATTCCGTTTGTTACCCCACCTCCCTAATACCCGCTAGGGTTTCGCAGGCCTTCGAACGCGACGCCCTTACCATACGGCTTCACGCAGCGCTCCCACGCTGCAAGCATACGTGCGCACGGCATCATCAATCGAACGCCATACTCCCCCTCTTTACGCCGCTACATACAGCTCTCGCACGCTGCGAGCGTGCGCCCGTCTACAGCCCTGGGCGGCACTCACTCAACACTGACCACTCACGTTAGGATCGCGCACCTGTATCACACACGGAGTGAACACACGCGACACCCACCCTCGCGCCGCTCTGCGCAGCGCTCCCCCGAGGCGAGCCGCAGCACTACACTCACCCCTGACTCCTCGCGTTATGATCGCGCACCTGTATCGCACACGTCGTGAACGTGCGCGCACCCACATACAGCTCCACATGCGATACCCACTCTTGCGCCGCTCTGGCCGCTCACGTTACGATCGCGCACCTGGGGTACGCCGATTACGCACGCCGAGAGCTTACGCAAGTAACGAGCACACGCAAGCGGGGCACACGCCGACACAACGACTCAAGCCGCCGCCGTGCGCGCGAGACAAACCGTACAACAATGCGCAGCCGATTACGCGCTCGAGCCGCGGGGTCGGGGGTCAGGGGTCCACCACCGCGCCGCACTTTACGCAAGTAACGAGCACACGCAAGCGGGGCACACGCCGACACGACGACTCGTCCCCTCCCCCACTCGCGCGTGCACGTCAACACAAGTATCGTACAAGGACGATTCTCCTCTCACACGGCTGCGTAGTCACGCCAACACACAAAAGTGCTCTCCCCGGGCGTTAATCCACACACCTCCGTACCCGCACAATCGTACAGAGACCACGGCCTTTACGCATACAACGACCACACACCCGCGAATGCCGTGCACGCTAATACCACGTTCAAAAACACCCAACAACACGGTTCCGTTACTACGCTCGAGATTGTATTAGCCCTTGTTAACCCACCAAGCCACCCGTGTGTGTGTGCGGGCCAGCAAGGCGCTCCTAACCCACTCTTTGGTGGCGTGCAGCCCTACTCTATGCCGCGCTCTCTGCTAAACCGCTTTCCTACTCGTCCTTACCCCGAACTAACCCTCTCCCACGGATCCTACTCTCCGCTCTGAGGTGTTGTAAGGCGCGCAATACGATACCGTCTGCAGTCCCTGGTGACCTTGCGGCGCTCAGATCGTCCTGCAGACAATCTAGCGGCTCGCCCGATGACTCCTTCGTCGCCGACTCCGTGTCCAAACTCCAGAAGAAGAGAGTTCCCTACTGCCCCTGCGTTTTCTTTTAAGCTATCCACATCAAAGGCTAGGCGCCCCCGTCCCGACCGCCTTGGTCTCTCGACCAATCCTGAGCCTAGGATTTCCCGCTCTTTTGCGATCCCGCCGGCCTTTGACCTTTCGACCAATCAGTCGTCCCGGGTCCTGATTCCAGCTATCTGCCCTGCTGACCCGTGTTTGTGTTTGTATGCGTTTCTAACTGCGGGGCTCTCTGAGCTCGCCGTGGTCGTGCGATCTCAAATCCGCCCACGGTGCCGCAGTGTTACTTGGCCCGGGAAGGGTCCTGTCCAATTCCCTGGCCCCGAGAAACCGTGGGGTAACCCCCCTAGGGGGTCCTCGGGTGAAAACTCAGGGTAGGTGACCCGACCACGAGGCCCTACGTGGGTGCGGGTGCGTGTTTATGTGGGGGGGGTGATGGGGGGCAGTGCGGCGGTGGAAGCCGGGCGGCTCCCTGGCTCAGCAGAGCGGCCCCGTCGCTGTGGCACCACATAGCCCCCCGGGGTGCCAGTCCCCGTCCCGGGTTGACTGGAGCACCTCGCCTGGGTTGCCCCCACGAGGTATCGCCGCGGGGTCCGCGGGATTCGCCCGGCCCTTGTGGCTGGCCTCGGGGGTCGCGGCTCCGTCTCCTGGGGCTCCGGCGGTGGTCTCCTCCTCCATTCCAATGGCTCCCCTCGGTCTCTGGCACCTGCGGGCTGGGGAACAAACTCAGAGGCGGTGGGGTTTAAGGCTCGCCGTCCTCATCGCCCCTGGCCCCGCCCGGGGCCCCTCGGAGCCCGGGGCTCCGTGGGGCCCATATACTGCGCGAGGCCCCCGGGCACGGGGGGTGGGGGGACCCCGGGGTTTTGGGGTACTTGGACGGCGGGGCTCCCCCCCTCTGGGGCTGCTCGCCATGGCTTCAGTCGGCGGATGTTGACCACCATCTCCCGGCCCCTCTCTCCTCCCTGAATCAGCACCGTCCATGGTGAGATCTGCCGTCTCACAATCCAGGGTCCTCGCCAGTAGGTGGTCAGCTTCCCCACCTGTCCGGCACCGACGCGGGGAGTGTACAGCCACACCTCGGAGCCCGCAGTGTAGAAGGGGGGCTCCATACGGGGTCGGGCGCCCTGCTCTTGCCGCTGGTGTGCGGCCTCTCCGTGCGGGTAGGCTCGGCCCCTGGCCCCTCGGAGGGTCTCCAGCAAGTGCTCCACGGGGTGGCTCCCTTCCTCCCGTTGCGGCGGAGGGACACCGAACAGCAGATCTGCGGGCAGGCGAGACTCGCGACCAAACATCATTAGGAACGGGGTCTGTCCTGTAGATGTGTGAACGGCGGTGGTGTAGGCGAACAGGGCATAGGGGAGGTGTTCGTCCCAGTCCTGTTGATTCGCGGCCGCCATGCGTTTAAGCTTCCCGGCCAGAGTCTGGTTCATCCTCTCTACCATCCCGTTCGCCTGGGGGTGATACGCCGTGGTTCGGTCCTTCTGGATCCCGAACTCTCGGTACAGCGCCTGGAATAGTTCGGCCTCGAATTCACTACCCTGGTCGGTAATGACTCGTTCGGGGATCCCGCACTTAAGTACGTAGTTTTCCACGAAGGCCCGGGCCACTACGAGGGCTGTTTTATCCGGGATAGCCACCGCCACGGGGTAGCGGGTGAAGTACTCCACCGCTACGAGAATATACCGGTTGCCCCGGTGGGATCGTGGAAAAGGCCCCTGCAGGTCGATTCCGACCAACTGATTTGTCCGACTGACTCGGAACGGCCTCAGGGGTACCTGGTACCTCGCCGGCTTTTGCGCACACTGCTGACAGGCCCGGCAGCCCTGCACCCAGGCGGCCACATCTTGCGCCAATTTAGGCCAGAGATACTGGCGACGCAGAGTTTCCCGGGTGCGCCGTTCCCCATCATGGCCCCCGAGCGGGTGGTCGTGTACCAGTCGTAGTAGTTGGGGTCGCACATGGGCGGGAACGCAGATGCACCCCGGCTGCCCAGCGTCGGCCAGTTCCCTCACCACCCCGTTTTCTACACACAACCGGGCATACAAACCGCTCCAGGGCCCTGGTAGTGCATCCTTCTTCTCTCGTAGTGCCGCCTCCACCGCCGCCAGATCCGGATCCCGCTGCTGGGTTTGTTGCAGCTGCTCGTCGTCCAAGCCCGGGAAGGCGCAGCCGACATCCTCTTGGATCCGCCCGTTTGGGGTGGGATGATCCGTCTGTCCCCGGGCTCCTTCTGCAGGGGTTCCTACGGCGCACACCGCACTCTCTCTCGGGGGGGGAAGTATAGCTTCCGCGCGCTCCTTGGGTTCTGCTGCCTGGCGGCAGCGTCCCCCCGTGAAGCACGGGCAGGCGTCTCCCTCCCTCGTCTCAGCGCGCACCGCGGGCCGTCTTGATAAGGCGTCCGCGTTCGCGTGTGTCCGCCCCGCTCGGTACTCGATCTGCAGGTTGTACTCCTGCAGCTGCGCCAGCCATCGAGCCATCTGCCCCCGCGGTTCCTTGAATGTAAGGAGGAACTGCAGTGCATAATGATCGGTGCGCACACGACATCTCCTGCCGTACAAGTACGGTCGGAACTGTTTACACGCGAAAATCACGGCATACAGTTCCTGACGGGTTACGCAATAGTTCAGCTCGGCCCCGCTCAGGGTCCGACTGGCGTACGCGATGACCCGCTCCGTCCCACCCTGCACTTGCGACAGCACCGCGCCCAGCCCACTGCTGCAGGCGTCAGTGTCCAAAATAAAATCGGTGGTGAAATCTGGGAAAGCCAAGGTGGGGGTGTGGGTGAGGTGGTCTTTGAGTGTGGTGAAAACCGTCTGACAGGCCTCCGACCACTGATAGGGGTTCTTAGGGGAGGTTAGTTGGGTGAGGGGGCGTGCAATCTCACTGAATCCCTTTACAAATCGACGGTAATAAGTGGCGAGTCCCAAGAATGACCTGATCTCCGTCAGGTTCCTCGGCCGCGGCCAATCCACTACGGCACGCACCTTTTCGGGATCGGTGCTCACCCCTGCCTCGCTGACTCGGTGTCCGAGGTACCCCACCTCGCGCTGCGCAATGTAACACTTACGCGGCTTGAGCTTGAGATGAGCCGCTCGCAGTCCCTGGAACACCTCTCGAAGCCTGGACCAATGCTCAGACAAAGATCTACTAAACACTATCACATCGTCCAAGTAAATCAGGCACTGTTCCCACTGCAAGCCCCGCATCACCAACTCCATCAACCGCTGGAACGTCGCGGGCGCGTTAGTGAGTCCGAACGGCAACACTCGAAACTCAAACAGGCCCATCGGGGTGGTGAATGCTGTTTTTGGCCGATCCTCCTCCGTCATCTCCACCTGCCAGTAACCGGACGCCAGATCGAGGGTGGAAAAATACCGCGCTCCTGCGAGACTGTCGAAGGTGTCGTCGATGCGGGGTATGGGGAAGGCATCGCGGAGCGTGACTGGATTTAGTTTACGGTAATCGACGCAGAACCGGGTTGACCCATCCTTTTTCGTTACCAGTACCACCGGGGCAGACCAAGGGCTCGCGGAGGGCTGGATTATGTTATCGCGTAGCATATCCGTGACTGCCTCTTTGATCTGGGTCCGTTCAGGCGCGCCCACTCGGTATGCGGGGAGTTTGATGGGTCGGGCTGCACCTGTGTCAATTTGGTGCTTGACCAGGTCGGTCCGGCCCACGTCCGAATCGTGCTCACTGAACACGTCGGCGTACTCCCGCAATAACCCGCGCAGCTGATCGGCCTCCCCCTTAGGTAAGGCTGCCCAAGGCACATGTAACGCATCCTGCAGTGGGACAATCTCGGCTCGGGGGGTCGGGCCGACCCGCCAGGCCAGATCCTGGCTGTCCTCGGGGCGGCCAGGGTCCTCCGCCCAGAGTGCGAACACCGAGTCGTTCGAGTGGCGAGCATGCAGGGGGTGTACGGTGGCTACCGGGGTGCGTTGTCGTATCATTGCCGGGGTACTGTGTGGGTTAAACACACGTATAAACAACCGGCCCCCATCTGCGTTTACCAGTGTGGCTGACCCTACCACCCCGTATCGCGATGCCAACTCCGGGTGAGGAGTCAGCATTACCTCGCCCGATGGTCGGTGGGTTGGGTCGGTGGAGAGGGTTGCCACTGGCACCAGCATCTCGGCGAGAGGCCCGATGGTGACGGCCGACACCAGCGTAGCGGCCACGGGTGTGAAGCGTGGGCGATTCGGCTCCTGTCCTAGGAACGGAATCCGCTCCCCGCTGCCCTCCACCGTAGCGCATCGTTGCCGGGGCTGTACGTTAAGTCCCAACTTTTCCAGGAGGTCCGTTCCTGCAATGCACTCGTGGCACAACACACTCGAAACGTAGAATTCCTGTGTGCACACCTGGTTTCCTAGACGGACCTCGAGGGAGACCTTCCCCAGCAACCCCATCCCGGCTCCGCTTGCCGTGTGCAGCGCGCGATCCGGGGCCTGCAGGTGACGCACGTCGACCCCGATCGCGCTGCAGTGCGCTGCACTCACGAGCGAGGCCACCGCCCCCGTGTCCAGCAGAATTCGGGTACGCACTCCGTTTACCCCCCCTTCTACCAGCGACGTGGCCCCCGTGATCCCCGCCACCAGCTCCCGTAGCCAGTCGCCAGGAGTCACCGTTTCCGTGGGCGTTGTTGCTGGAACCTGTGTGGAGATCACTCGCTCGCCATTATTATTACAGCTGGTTTGGGTCGGGTCTACGTCGATTTCATCCCCCGGTGGTCCCCTCTCTAGGGGGGCCTTAGTGTTTGACCTATGCATCTGCCTCGCACGGGCGAGCTGAGGGCAGTCCCTCATTCGGTGTCCCTGTTGGTCGCATATATGGCATGGAGGGGGAAGGTTGGCGGCTCTGTGGCGAACTTTCTGCCCCCTCCCTCCTCCCCCCGTGCGCTGTTGCTCATACTCTGCTTCTAGTCGGGCTATCCTTCCAGTTAGCCCTCCTACCGTGGAGTCTAGGTCCCCCATTTCGTATCGGATGGTCTCAACGGAGGATTGCAGTTGGGTCATATTTTTATTCGTTTCCTCGCGTACCTGGGTTACCCTCTCACCTACGTGGGTTACCCTCTCACCTACTTGGTTTATCATATCTCCCATACCTGCCTGTAACCCAGCTACCCACCCCGGAGTTGTTTCGCTGGGTCTCTGGGGCTCCCTTGCCCGTCCCCTTACTGCGGTGGCGAGCTCCTCCTCCTCGTCCGAGAGTAGGCTCGCTACGGCGCACTCTCGTCCCAGCCCCCGGAGCTGCGCGCGTTCGCTGTGAATTCTTTCACACTTACGTGCGCGCTCGACAAGGGCGTTAAAGGGAAGACGTGGGCAGCTCATGTCTGGCTGCCACCACGCCGTGCGAGACAGGTACCGCTGGATTTTCTCTGCGGCCAGTTCCTCAATAACATCAGTTGCGTACCCCGGGCGTGCGATCTTTGTTAACTCGCGCACATCCTCGGCGTAATCACGTAGATCTTCGCCAGGTTGACGACGGCGCGCCTCTAAGGCCGATTTTGCTTCCTCCTCGTCACGCGTGCCAAAACGCTGATCGAGTCGGCGCATCAGCTCCTCTAGCTGTGTCTGTGCGCTCGCGGGTAACGCTTCTACAAAATCGGCTGCCCGCCCATCAAGATTCATATTAAGTTGACGTACTGCCTGCGCGTCCGTCCATCCATTAATTTCCTTAGCCCCTAAGAGATTGCGGGCGAATGCCTTCCACGAAGGGGCCCCCCGGCCGGTAAATATTAGTCTTATTTTAGCGTGAGGTAACGCGGGGGTCCGTACCGCTTCCGACACCAATTTGTGGGGGTCGCTGGCCCCCGAGATCCCTCCCTCCATCATCCCCTATTCCGTTTGTTACCCCACCTCCCTAATACCCGCTAGGGTTTCGCCGGCCTTCGAACGCGACGCCCTTACCATACGGCTTCACGCAGCGCTCCCACGCTGCAAGCATACGTGCGCACGGCATCATCAATTGAACGCCATACTCCCCCTCTTTACGCCGCTACATACAGCTCTCGCACGCTGCGAGCGTGCGCCCGTCTACAGCCCTGGGCGGCACTCACTCAACACTGACCACTCACGTTAGGATCGCGCACCTGTATCACACACGGAGTGAACACACGCGACACCCCCCACCTCCCTAATACCCGCTAGGGTTTCGCCGGCCTTATGTATTACTTACTGTTAGTAACTCAGCTTATTGTAGAGTATAGTAAGTATACTGATGATGCTATGTAGTTTATACGTTAGTTTGTTATGCAGTTTATACTTTAGTTTTTTTTACGTGGTTGTTTAGTAACTGCAGCTACATACTATTAACATTCCTTTCCTTTGTTAATGCTACCCCCCTCCCCCCCCCTTTTGATGCTGCTAATCCTGCATAATGCACGGGCATAGTATTGATTTGGAACCCCCCCCAGCCCACCTCCTACGCATTTTCCATATGCTGAATTCCTCTTGATATGCAAATTATTTTGTTTAGGCGCTCTTCTTCCCACCTCCCCCCCTCTAACCCAGCTTAAATATACGCTCCAAGCTTGGTGGTGTTTCATTCTTCGCCTGAGGACGGCTGCTTGCGTTATGGCCGAAACGTCGTGAGAATTGTTTTATTATGTTTTATGTTTATTATTTTATTACTTCCCTTCTACGTGACTTTACCGAAAGAACCAAGAAGAAGACATCAGTATATTGTTTTCGTTTTCATTTTAATGTCTATGAATTTTTTGTTTTAATGAACTTTTTACAATGCATATATTATCCAGATCCTTTTTGTACTCCAACTCCTTCATCATAATGTCCAGCGTGTAACTACTGTGATCGAAAACATTTTCATATATATATTGTTATTATGCCCGTTTACCCAGAAAAACATAATTGAGTCAAACAATTATTTTAATGAGGATCATGATGACTATTGACAATAGTCAGGGGCAATGTTGCTGCTGTTATGTAACCCCAATTGAGTTATATGCATGTAAGTTTTCAGCATTGCCATATTTTGTCCAACACCATTTATATTTTCTGGGGCTTTTCGCTGTGGGCGAAAACCCCAAGGCGAGCAGGGAAACAGAATAAAGCTCCACGTAGTCACGCTCACTCACCCTCATGCAGAACAAGGTGAAAACATGCCAACTTCACCCAAAATGGCACCCGAGTCTGGAATGGATTCAGGACTCTTTCTAGTGCACCACTCTACCTCCCCAAAAAAATATTATTTATTTATTTCGGTCAATATGTGGTGTTGACCTCGGATGCACCTCATGTATCTCCTGAACCCCATAAATCCGGTGCTTTGGATTGTTGCAGCCAACTGGCTGAGAACCCGTTCCTTCAACAAAGTGCGGGCTTGCGTGAGGCACTATGAGATTCCAGAGAGATGACTGGGCATGGACAGAGGCTGTCGCGAGACTCTGCGATGCGATTATGTGAAGGGTTCAGTTTGGTGCGTCTCTCAGATTCAGAATCTCCATTTAAACTAGAGGAATCAGATGAGATATGAAGCTCTTGTTCACAGATGTCCCATAGATGCAGGTTAGCATGTTTAAACAAGGAATACAACAATTATAGGAGTGCAAAATAGAGAAAAGGAAAGCAGGTCACTAAAAATGAATATAAATATAGTATATAAGTACACATCTAATTCGTTCAAAGTTATCTGCCGATTTGTCAACGCCAAATGCAAACTTGGGGAAGGCAGCAAAACATCAACAAAAACAGTCCCAGACCACACCAAGACTTCAAGCAGTCGCTTAATTAAATTTTCTGACCTGTGTTGGTCAGTTGATTTTCTGACGTTGCTGCTTCCTACATTGTATTCTACTGCAGTCTAAGTGTTGATTGCAGCTATTGGATCCTTTGTCGGGGTTTTACGTTTGTTTTTATCGAGTTGTTCATTCAATGCACTGTCGGGGCCTCTTTTTCCTGTAGAGTTCAGGGTTTGCCACGTCGCTAAGCGATCGTCAACTTACCCCCATGTAAATTTGTCCCATGGCGAACCCGCACTTACCAATCCGCAATGACCAGCCCGCTTTGACCAACCTGTACTGACCAAACCGCACTGACCAGCCCGCACTGACCAGCCCACATAGTTTGAGGTGACCCTCATCAAATGTAGATGTCAGAAAATAGCAGATGAGTCTGGAATTGATAACATTGTTTGCTATAGCAACAACCAAGATATTTATTCAACGTCAATATGTTGTCGCTGTTTGTGTAATGCGGGCGTAAGCGACCTTCCGGATGTGACGTCACGGGGGGTGGAGTCATGTGACGTGGGTGGAAGGTTCGGGTCCTTAAGCGGGTAAACCGGAAGGGGAAGTCAGTCGGGGTGTGAGCGGAAAAGAGTGAGGCCACGCGGGCGAGTGAGAAGAGGGGGGGGGGGCGCCGACGGCCATCGGGAGCCAACCCCGAAGACAAGAGGAAGCTGCGGAGTGGTGTGCAGCTGCAGAGGAGACAGCCAGAAGGGCTGCGTGTTAGAGGCAGCGGTGTGGCTGCCAGGAGGAGCTGCGGAGAGAGAGAGAGACAGCACGAGGCTGCCAGGAGGTGGAGAGAGAGGAGTTGCAGCGAGTACAGCCAAGGGGGGCTGTGTGAGAGAAACAGCAGCGGGGCTGCTGTTGTGGATCGGGCCGACATTGGAGTCAGCACCGTGGAGAAGCTACAGAGTAAAGACAGCCGTGTGGGTGTACAGCACGAACCGAATAAAGGACACTGAGCCAGACATCGTGGTCCAGTCGTTTATTACACTGGTGTCGGAAGTGCAACGGCATGTCGAAACAAGTGAGGAAGAAAGTTAATCCGGCGCCTGCATCGGCTTCTTCGTCCGACAACGACGAACTCCCTCCAACCACGGATCCTGTTGGGGTGGTGGAGGAGAGCCCGGCTGAGGCGACCACGGGAACGGGAGTGGAGGATGTTGGCGCGGTGGCGGGTCCGTCGACATCATCAGACGCGGATCAACGATGGCAAGCGATGGCGGTACAACTGGAGGCACTTAAGGACGTCCTGGCGCATCTATGCCATCTCGTCGCGCCAGGGACGATGGATGATGCAATTGGCGCTCCGCGGGCCGCCACGTTGCCTGTCCTGCCGCCGCCATTGCCCACGCGGCAAGAGGCCGCCATTTTGCGCGCTCCGTGGCGCCAAACCGCCATCTTGGCCACGCCGCGGGCCGACGCCATTTTGAATTTGCCATCACAACCACCACCATTGGAAGACGGCGGGAAGAGGAGTCGGAGTCGCCACCTTACAACGGTTAAAGAATTTTCCGTCGGTGGGGACTGGAGCGCGTTCGCCTGCCGCTTCTTGGCGGCGGTACGCACAGCAAGATGGACCGATGCGGAGGCTTTGGAGGTGTTGCCGACTCTCCTGGACGACGAATCTGTCCGCTTCTTCCGTTCCATAACGACCGATAAGAAGGCAACTTTACGTGGTGTTTTTCAAGAAATGGCCGATGCTTATGAGCCACCAGATGATGCGCATCGGCGATTCGCTCAACGACAACGAGCACCAGAGGAGTCGCCCGTGGCGTTCAGGGGTGCGGTGCTGGAGCTGGCCATGGCAGCTTATCCTGAGACGCCACAGGACCTGCTCGAGCCTCTCATATTAGGGAAAATGTTGGAGCTGTCTCGGGATCTAGGGATCCCCATGCCTGTGTGTGGGCATGAGAAGCTAACTTCCCGGACGGCTGCTAAGTGTCTCGATGCGCAATTCAACCTCCGTCGCTGGAAACAAGTGACGGCGTGGACGGGGGGGCCCGTCAAAGAAGGGGATGCGCTGGGGTGGAACCCTGCGCAGGCTGTCTATGTTCCGGATGACCGGGGCCCTCAACAACTGACGGCCGCCTCCGCTCCATGGACGGGACGCGGCGGGCCGAGACCGCGCGCGGCGCTACCAGAACGGGGTCGTCAGGAGGCGAGGCCTGCGCTTCAGCTCAACGAGGCCGAATGTTTCCGCTGCGGGCGTAGGGGCCACTACGCCAGAGACTGCTGGGCCCGCTTCCCGGCTCCGCCGCAGCAGGAGGCCTCGGCACCGGTCAAGTCGGCTAAAGATCCTCCGAAACAGGCATGTCGGCACGCACCAGACACTCGGCAAGGCTTTACACCTCACCCATCACCGTCGTTGCGCCATCCTAACGTTGTGGTTAAAGCATGCCCTTCGACGGGGCCTTGTCGCTCGGTCACGCAGTGGCGCAAGTTGGCACGGAGAGTCGTCGCGGCCGCTACGGGCTCGTCCACTGTACCGGGGTCTATACAAGGGGTGGACGTACGCATTTTGGTCGACTCCGGCGCGTCTGCGACTATTATTTCGGATGTCATTTTCCATCTGTTGGGCATCCCGCCGGGGGCTGTGCGTCCGGTTTATGGGTCGTGCGTCGCTGCGAACGGGGGTAGCATGGGTATCGTGGGTCAGGTGGATGCTAAGATATCTATTGGGGATGTGTCGGCCTCGGGTGTTGTGTTGATATCGAGATCTTTGGCGGTTCCTTGTTTGTTAGGCACCGATTTTTTGGCTAAGATGCCCATTTTGATCAAAATCAATGAGAATTGTATTGAACTGCCGGGGGGCCGTCAAATCTCGTTTCTGCCGTCGCCCTGGGGGCGACCTGCTTCGGCCGTACAAGTGCAGGCGCTGTCCGTCGCATCTGTGGACATCCCACCTGGTACACAGATGCTTATACCCTTGCGGTATCGGAAGCCCCTGCCTGATCGGCTAGGAGCAGTAGGGGTCTTGTTGTCACCGTCCGCCACGATAACAACCGGGTTGGCGTTAGTGGGGGCACAGACCATCGTCCGGCCGGATCAATTACCGTTTTTACAGGTGCTTAATGCGGGGGGAGAAAACGTCCGTGTCCCGGCCGGTACGGTTGTGGCACATGCCACTACGGCGTTTGCGACCCATGATTGTCCACATAGCCGGGGAGTTGTTGCTGGGGTTTCCGAGCCAAGGAGTTCGGATGATCGTTGGGTTGCTCATTTATGTGACGGAAATTCTTCCCTGTCCATGGAGCAACGTGGTGCGCTGCGTAAATTGTTGTTGACATATTCCGATGTGTTCAGCTCCGATGATTTGGATTTGGGCCGCACTTCGTTGCTTTACCATCACATTGAGACGGGCGATGCTGCCCCTATTCGATTAAATTCGCATCGGATGAGTCCTGCGGAGCGAGAACACGTACGGGGGGCAGTGGAAGACATGTTGGCTGCGGACATTATATCGCCATCTAACAGCCCATGGGGCGCTCCAGTCGTCTTGGTTAAGAAGAAGGATGGCAAATTGCGATTTTGTGTTGATTTCCGCAAATTGAATAAGATATCGGTGGCAGATGCGTACCCCCTGCCGCGTATGGATGACTCCCTCGACGCATTGTCGGGGGCTAAGTTCTTTTCCACACTGGACCTCTCTTCGGGATTTTGGCAGCTTCCCCTTGACGAGTCCTCACGGGAGAAAACCGCATTCCGTACGCCGCAGGGGTTATTTCAATTCAACTGTCTCCCGATGGGATTGAATGCGGCCCCTGCTACATTTCAAAGATTGATGGAGCTCGTTTTGACGGGGTTGCAGTGGGAGACGTGTCTTATATATTTGGACGATATTATTGTCTTCAGCCGCACATTTGATGAACATTTGACGCGGCTGGAGACAGTGTTCACGAGGATGCGTTCTGCCAAATTGAAATTCAAACCAAAGAAATGTCACCTACTGCAACGGTCCGTCCGCTATTTGGGGCACATTGTGAGTGCTGAGGGAGTGTCCACGGATCCGGAAAAGACGGCGTGCGTCCGGGATTGGCCGACTCCGGCCACCGTGGGGGATGTTCGGCGGTTTTTGGGATTTGCCTCGTATTACCGAAGATTTGTGCCGGGTTTTGCGACGATTGCGAGGCCCTTGCATCTCCTTACGGGTAAAGGACGGAAGTTTGTTTGGGGACAGCCGGAGGAGGCGGCCTTTCGGAGTCTGCGTGATCTATTGGCCACGGCCCCAACATTGGATTATCCCGATTTTGATCACCCATTCATTCTTGATACGGACGCGAGTGACACAGGTATTGGGGCGGTGTTATCACAGTCTAAAGGGGGTGTAGAGCGTGTCGTGGCGTATGGTAGCCGAGTCTTGTCTCCTGCGGAAACCCGCTACTGTGTCACTCGCAGAGAACTATTGGCGGTTGTTTTTTCCTACGGCAATTTCGACCATACCTCTACGGTCGTTCTTTTATTGTGCGTACGGATCATGCGGCCTTGCAATATGCCCTTAAAATTGACCAGCCATCCGGACAGTTGGCACGTTGGTTGGACACGCTACAGGAATTTTCCTTCCAAATTCAACATCGGAAGGGAGTGCGCCATGCGAACGCTGACGCACTTTCCAGATTACCGCGGCGTGCCCCTTGTAAATGTGAGTCGGGGACGCATAGGTGTTCGCCGATTCCAAACCCCCCTCAGCCGCTTACGTTGGCCGTCGAGAAGTCGGACACTCCGATGGAACCGGGACCGGCTGACGGGGTTTTGAATCTGCCGCGGTCTGTCTGGATCCGGGAACAGATGATGGATGAGTCATTGGTGTCCTTGCGGAAGCGGTCTGCTAGGGACAATGGGAGTCCGAGTACGGCTATGGGGCCGCAAACCGCTCTCCGAGATGGTCTGCTTATGTGGCGGGAGGGGTTCCAGGAACGTTGGCGCCTGGTGGTACCAACGTCCTTGCGATTCGAGTTGATTAGAACCCTCCATTGTGACACTCTCTTACATTTAGGGGTGCAGAAGACCTTGTTGACGTTGCAACGTCATTATTTTTGGCACGGCATGGCGACAGATGTCGTAGGGCACGTGCGCGCGTGCCCTGCGTGTGCACGACGTAAGCCGCCGAAACATCCTTACGTGCCGCCTCTCCAGTCGATTCAGGTGTCTCGAGTCAATGAATTGGTGGCACTGGACATATTGGGACCTTTTCCACCATCGGCGAGGGGTAATAAATATTTGCTGGTAGGGGTTGAGTACCTCTCCCGTTGGCCGATGGCCTGGCCGTTGCCCGATCAGTCGGCCGCGGCCATTACCGACGCCTTTTTGTTTGGGTATATTATGGATAAGGGGGCGCCTGAGAGACTCCTCACGGACCAGGGCAGGAATTTCTCTTCTAAATTATTGGCGGAAGTGTGCGCGGGCCTTGGGACTAAGAAAGTACGGACATCCCCATACCATCCGCAGACGGATGGTATGGTTGAACGGCTGAACAGGACATTGTCTGCCATGCTTTGCCATACCGTGAGTGAACAACAATCAGATTGGGATCTGCACATCCCCGGGGTGCTTTCGGCGTACAGGATGACGCCTCATGCGGCTACAGGATATTCGCCGTTTTACCTTATGTATGGTCGGGAAAACGTGCCGCCGGTGGATGTGCAATTGGGAACTGGGGTGAAGGGACCTCGTAAACCACTTCCTGAATACATTCAGGACACGGTTCGCCGAGTCACGGAGGCGCGGGAGAATGCCCGCGTGGCTACGGCTAAAGCCCAGGCCCGGAACGAGCGATATGCGCGACGGTCTGAGGGGGAGTGCCCTTGGAAGGTTGGGGACCTAGCCTGGCTTCATTGTCCACAGGTACGTCCGGGGACCTCGCCGAAATTGCACAAACCCTGGCATGGTCCCGTACGCCTCATTGCGGTTCCCAACCCACAGTCAGCACGCGTCCAGATTGGGTCTCGTCGCTGGGATGTGCATACGTCGCGCTTGAAACCATATGTTGCTCCCTTACATGATGCGTCATCCCCCAATGTTGCCTTGCCGGGGTCTGTTGCTGCTGACTCTCCCCTGCCTGCGTCCATTGATCTTGCTAGAGCGCCTGTCGTACCTGTTCCAGACAGGCCGGCCGTGACATTGCGGGGGACGAGGGGCCCTGCTCGGAGGACGCCTGCCAGGTCTGCGGGACCTTCGAGCCCTGCAGCCCTTCCGACCCAGCTGCGGGCACGGTCACAGGACAAGCCCAAGACTAACTCTTTAGGGACACGGGACGTCGGTGGACTTCCAGCTGCGACAGGGGGATTACCCCCTGTCATTCCTCGACTTTCATCGCGTTCCCGTTCTGCGAGTGGGCCGCCGACCGTCCGGGACGGGCCGGCGACCCGCACACGTTCCAAATCGCTTACGTTTCGTTGATTGTTGCTGTCTTGTTATTTTTTTCTTACAGTTGTATTTATTGCATGCTTTTTGTACGTTCGTTGATGTTAATTGCGTTGTTGTTGTTGTTCTTGCTGTTACATTGTATGCTTAGTGTCCTTTAGGGGGGGAAGCTCGGTTCGCCGCATTACGATTTGCTATTGGTCAGCCGAGGTCGGCTGGGATTTTTCTACGGGGGAGGGTGGTGTAATGCGGGCGTAAGCGACCTTCCGGATGTGACGTCACGGGGGGTGGAGTCATGTGACGTGGGTGGAAGGTTCGGGTCCTTAAGCGGGTAAACCGGAAGGGGAAGTCAGTCGGGGTGTGAGCGGAAAAGAGTGAGGCCACGCGGGCGAGTGAGAAGAGGGGGGGGGCGCCGACGGCCATCGGGAGCCAACCCCGAAGACAAGAGGAAGCTGCGGAGTGGTGTGCAGCTGCAGAGGAGACAGCCAGAAGGGCTGCGTGTTAGAGGCAGCGGTGTGGCTGCCAGGAGGAGCTGCGGAGAGAGAGAGAGACAGCACGAGGCTGCCAGGAGGTGGAGAGAGAGGAGTTGCAGCGAGTACAGCCAAGGGGGGCTGTGTGAGAGAAACAGCAGCGGGGCTGCTGTTGTGGATCGGGCCGACATTGGAGTCAGCACCGTGGAGAAGCTACAGAGTAAAGACAGCCGTGTGGGTGTACAGCACGAACCGAATAAAGGACACTGAGCCAGACATCGTGGTCCAGTCGTTTATTACATTTGTAACACCGCCTTCTACCACTGACGACGTCGTGGAAAAAAACCCCGTAAGAGTGGAAAATGGCGCAAGGACAGAAGGGCCGTTGTCCGAAACGTCTCATATTACACATACTTTTTATTTTAAGACCGCAGCTTTTCTTGATGCATACGTTGATTTTTTTTTAATGATTGGAGTGGGCGGAGGGTGACATCTATGACTGATTTAGGATGAGTTTAACTGTGGCTAGGAATCGAACTCAGTTTAATGGAGACTGGAGCACCCTACACCCCATAGGCTTGCATGATGGATGAGCTGACCCTCTCCCCACCTTCTCCCTCGCACTGTGGTAGAAAGGACTGAAAATATTCGTGCTATTTGAGTAAAAAATATGTAAACTGAATATATTAGTCACATTTTAAACAATCATGGCCATTTGTGTCACGTTAACTCAACTCCTAAAACAGCTCTGACTCCTGCCCACACACAGCTTGTCGTAGTAATAGTTGTAGTATTAGTAATATTAGTAGTAAGAGTAGTAATAATAGTAATCTGTACAAAGTGCCGGTCATCTCACAGCGCTGTACAAATACAGCAGTAGCAGCCACTCGGTGGTGGCCATCGCTCAAAAAATTAACAACACCACACAACAACCCAAACGAAGGAAATGCAAAATTAAATATGGTGAATTTGCTCAAACTCACTACCATTAACTAAGTAACTATTTTTACTTCAAGGCCAAGTGAGCTATGAAAGTATTTTTCAGAAGCAACCTGACCACAAATGATTGCCCAAATAAGTGGATTATCATGTGGAAATATATAGCAGCCAAATACTGTTAAAACATGACCTTGATTCTAAATGTGGAGGGAAACACCGGAGGACCCGGAGCAAAATCCACGCGACCATGGGGAGAACATGCAAACTCCAAATATATGGGCGACAGATTCGGGGAGGCTATTGCCTGGTGTATTTGGCGATGTATTTCTTGCTTTATGTTTTTGTTGAGTGGTCCTTTTGTGTTTTCCTTTGGATGCTATTACGTTGGGCAGGACTCTTGCCGTCCAGTATTGTGTTGGATTAGCAGCACCCAGGTGTCGTAATATGGCTCATGAACGGCGGCTAGAGTTTAAAGACTCTAGCAGATTCTAAAATCTCTAAGAGGACCCTTATAACATGTGAGCTGCAGGGACTGGATTGTTTCCCGAAGCCTCAGGGGATGCTCTTCTTGGCGGCTGCGGTAAGGAGACCAACAACAGGTTTATGATATTCTGGTGTCGCGGGAATTCGACTCGCCACTCTTTATCCAGCCTCCTTATGGTGGTGCCAGTGAGCTTTGGTCAGGTTACAATTTGCCAGTCGTATTGAGGTGATTTTCTACGACGCATTGCATTCATGAAATGTCGCACTGGGCAACACCAAGTTCACGGGTTAACACAAAGAGCTGCAGCGCAAGCTCCATCGAACTTATCGTCATTATTTTATTAAATAATGCATCCGTTTATATAACGTAATGGAAACAATTCCTCATTTAAAACAAAACAATTACATGTTTAATATTTATTATAAATGTGGCGTTTCATTACCAATAGTGTAGTAGATGTCTAACATGAAAATGGGATCCTTGACAGCTGTTTAAAACAAGGTAGGGATATTGAATGCTGTTAAAGAAATTGATTGTCCATGTAGTTCGTTCCAAAACAAATGTAATGCACATTAGCGTCGTGTTAACGTGAAGAAGCATTAACCAAGCAAAATAGCTCTTTATTTTTAATTCACCCTGAGGTCCACTGTTGTTGTTAAAAAAATATTGTAAAAATATTATCGTGTTGACATGAAAAAAACTGTCAATATCTTTACAAGCTTAAAAACATTCCAAATAAGTTATTTTAAATCAAAAGACAATGACCCATGACACTTGCACAACTTAGCATAAACTGGGTTAGGAAATTGAACTGTCAATTGCATTGCAATAATAATGAAAATAGTATTAAATTGCAGTCTGCACGCAACACTTCTGACTTCATCTAACCTATATAATTCATTTTTTGTCCGTCCGTCCGTCCGCGTACGCTCCCTACCGGGGGATTTAGCTCTCGGACCGTGGGGTTCGGCGAGATTAAATTTTGCAGGTGGGCACGCCCCCGGCCCCGCGGTAAACTTAGGCATTTCCGATTTTTCGTCTCTAAACTTTAAATCGGACCGATTATCGATTTAGTGCGATTTATCTTTATTTATATATTTAACGCTTTATTTATTTATTTACTCTTGCCGGCCGGCGCGGACCACGGCGGTTGCCCCTGGCAACGAGTAGCGACGCATTCGCTGCGGGGTGGACGCCATTTTTAATTCCCGTTATAAATATGCGCACGCATTAACACGCGATTCTGAGGTAAATTCATCAAAGTTTCACGTCCTCTTCACTGCCCCCCCACCCCAATGTGTGCAATTACTATTATAGGGTCGGTAGATAATAAAATTATAGCGATTAGACAGTATTATTGTAGCGCGGGGGGTGGGGGGTTAACGGCCCCAGCACCCAGCCTCAGCCGAGTGGGCAATCTAGGCGAGGCCGGAGGCTCTGCACGGTACTAGGCCTCGACACGCAACTCTGTCAGGCGACGACTTTGTGGTATAAACTCGATATACCCCGCGTTGCCCGGGGGAAAAATACATTTAAATCTTCTGAAAACTTTAAAACATAATATTCCAATGAAAATACAACTGTGTAATTAAAATTATAAACTCGACCGCGCCAAGAATCGATTCTCTGAATCGCGAAAAGGAATCGATGGTTGTAGATTCATTTAGAATCGCCTTATTTCCGTTTAATATTAGTTGGTTATAGAGTTGATATAAACTGCTACGAATGGGAAATATCCGGTGTTGACCGGGGCTAAAATATAATTAAAAACTCCTGAAAACTTTAAAACATAACATAAGAATGCAAATAAAACTCTGTAATTAAAAATGGAAACCTCCTATGCGCCAGGAATCGATTCTTTGAATCGCGCAAAGGAATCATCGAAGGTTGTATATTCCTTTAGGAGCGCCCTTAACATGTGGTGAGGGGGAGAGTGCTGAGGGGGAGAGTGGTGAGGGGGAGAGTGCTGAGGGGGAGAGTGCTGAGGGGGAGAGTGCTGAGGGGGAGAGTGCTGAGGGGGAGAGTGCTGAGGGGGAGAGTGCTGAGGGGGAGAGTGCTGAGGGGGAGAGTGCTGAGGGGGAGAGTGCTGAGGGGGAGAGTGCTGAGGGGGAGAAGTCTGAGGGGGAGAGTGCTGAGGGGGAGAGTGCTGAGGGGGAGAGTGCTGAGGGGGAGAGTGCTGAGGGGGAGAGTGCTGAGGGGGAGAGTGCTGAGGGGGGGAGTGCTGAGGGGGAGAGTGGTGAGGGGGAGAGTGCTGAGGGGGAGAGTGCTGAGGGGGAGAGTGCTGAGGGGGAGAGTGCTGAGGGGGAGAGTGCTGAGGGGGAGAGTGCTGAGGGGGAGAGTGCTGAGGGGGAGAGTGCTGAGGGGGAGAGTGCTGAGGGGGAGAGTGCTGAGGGGGAGAGTGCTGAGGGGGAGAGTGCTGAGGGGGAGAGTGCTGAGGGGGAGAGTGCTGAGGGGGAGAGTGCTGAGGGGGAGAGTGCTGAGGGGGAAAGTGCTGAGGGGGAGAGTGCTGAGGGGGAGAAGTCTGAGGGGGAGAGTGCTGAGGGGGAGAGTGCTGAGGGGGAGAGTGCTGAGGGGGAGAGTGCTGAGGGGGAGAGTGCTGAGGGGGAGAGTGCTGAGGGGGAGAGTGCTGAGGGGGGGAGTGCTGAGGGGGAGAGTGCTGAGGGGGAGAGTGCTGAGGGGGAGAGTGCTGAGGGGGAGAGTGCTGAGGGGGAGAGTGCTGAGGGGGAGAGTGCTGAGGGGGAGAGTGCTGAGGGGGAGAGTGCTGAGGGGGAGAGTGCTGAGGGGGAGAGTGCTGAGGGGGAGAGTGCTGAGGGGGAGAGTGCTGAGGGGGAGAGTGCTGAGGGGGAGAGTGCTGAGGGGGAGAGTGCTGAGGGGGAGAGTGCTGAGGGGGAGAGTGCTGAGGGTTAGTGGAGAGTGGTGAGTGGTGATTGGTCAGTGGTGATTGGTGAGGATGAATGGTGAGGATGAATGGTGAGTAGTGAGGGTGAGGTTGTGTGGTGAGGGTGAGTGGTGGTTGTGACGGTGAGTGGTGAGGGTGAGTGGTGAGGGAGATTGGTGAGGGAGATTGGTGAGGGAGATTGGTGAGTGGTGAGTTGTGAGGGTGAATGATGAATAGTGAGCAAGAGTGGTGAGTAGTGAGGATGAGTGGTAAGGGGGAGTTGTGAGTAGTGAATGGTGAGGGTGAATGATAAGTACAGTCAATATGCACTGCTGTAATCATAGCAGGTACCACCACCACAGAATGTACTGCTGTCATCATAGCAGGTACCACCACAGTATGTACTGCTGTTATCATAACAGGTACCAACACAGCAGTATGCACTGCTGTAGTGATAGCAGGTACGACCTCAGTCGGTATACACTGCTGTAGCGATAGTAGATACTGCTATCGAGTTGGTAGATACCGCTATAGTAAATACTAAAACAATCAGTATATACCGCTACAGTCAGTCAATACTGCTACAGTCAGTATATACTACTATACAGTCAGTACATACTACCACGATGAGTAGCTACTAGAGTCAGTAGATACTATTATAGAGTGAGTAGATACTGCTATAGATTTTGTAGTTACTACTATAGTCAGTGGATACAACTGTAATAAAAGACTCGACCACGATATCTGGCTTGGTGTCCTTTATTCGGTTCGGTTGCTGTCTCCCACACGGCTGTCCTCCTTTGAGACCTTCCACACGGTGCCGACGCTGTTGTTACACCCGTCACCACTAACAGCCCCGCTGTTGGTCTCTGTCGCTCCCGTAGCCTCTTAGCAGCCTCGCTGCTGTTACTCTCACGCAGCCTCCCTGGCTGTACTCGCTGCAGCTCCTCCTCGTGTCGCTCCCGTAGCCTCGGACAGCCTCGCGGCTGTTTCCCTGTCGCTCCCGTAGCTCCTAGCAGCCTCGCTGCTGTCTCCCATACACAGCCTCCCTGGCTGTACTCGCTGCAGCTCCTCCACCGCTCTCCCTCTCCAGCAGCCCCACTGCTGTCTCCTCCCGCAGCTCCGCTGGCTGCTCCCGGGGTTGGTCACCGCTGGCCGACGGTGCCACCCCTCCCTGGTTTCGCCCTGCGTGGCCTCACCCTTGCTCAGTCTCCCACTCTCTCCCGTCTCCTTCCGGTTTCTCCCCTTAAGGACCCGAACCTTTCTCCCACGTCACATAACTCCACCTCTCCGTGACGTCACATCCGGAAGGTCGCTTACGCCCGCATTACACAACTATAGAGTCAGCAGATACTATACAGTTAGTCGTTACGAGTATATAGTCGGTAGATACTACTGTAGGCCCAGTAAATACTACTATGGTCAGTAGTTATTACAGTCACTAAATACTACTACACAGTCAGTAGCTACTACTGGCTCAGTAGATACTACGGTACAGTCAGTAGATACTACTACAGAGTCAATAGATACCACTTCCTCTGTTGTATGTAAGGTGTTGTTAGTATATATACCTACGAGGGGTAAAGATATTTTTTGAGGGGGAGGGGAGACCGCAATTTTCGGGAACCTTTTGACATCAACTATTTACCCCACACTTTCTACAACTTTTTGGACTTGTGAAAGCCTCTTATATATTTGTTGGTGGAGAAATGTACAAACAGCCCACCGGGCTTTGACAATACCTTAGTATCTGTGTAAATATATGTAAGGTTTTTAAGAAATATATTTTTCACCCGGGCAAAGCCGGGTACTTCCGCTAGTCACCCATAAATGTCTGTCCGTCCCGCGCGTGACGTCACTCCACATGAGGCCCACCCCCCTCATTAATATTCATGAGTGGGTGGATTTTTACACACGCAAAGGAAGGTAGAGCTGCATTAAATAATTTATTACATAAAGTCGCTTCAAATACGACGTTTCTTTACAGAAAGTAATGATAAAAAATAAATATACGCAGCAGTGCTCCATCCTTGCGTGACGTCACTGCAAATGAGGCCCCCCAGCCCCCTTCATTAATATTCATGCCCGCATAGAAATATACACTAACGCACAAGAGGGTCACGCACTCCACATGCCGCACTCATTAATAATCATGCGCGGGTGACATTACTCCTAATGCCACACCCCTCCACAATAACCATGAGGAGGGGACGTCACTCCACATGCTGAACCCCTCCCAAATAACCATTAGCGGGTGACGTCACTCCACATGGGGCAACCCCCCCTCATTAATAAGCATGAGCTGAACAATTTTTAAATTGAATATTTCAGATTTACTGCAATGTACACCCGGACAGAAAAGCTAGTACGAAGGATATTTATCTTTGTCTTGTGTGTGTACGTGTGTGTGGAGCGGTAGTGTAGTGGTTATAGCAATGTGCTACCAACCCAGCAACCGTTGTTGGAGTCTCGCTCACGGTACCTGGTATGGTGTGTAGTAAACATCGCCAATGGGGAGACGACAAAGCTGACCAGGCGTGGTGCTGGCCACCCACCCCCTCGTGTGCCGCAGCAGCCTTCATAGGTGCTCGCTAACATCACTTACCCTAACAGTCTACTAAAGGCTATATGGGGAATTGTTGTCGTTGTGATTGTTTTTGTGTTCCTGCTTTTTAGGGAGCAATTGTGTAGTGGTTTGCAACACTCTGCTACAAACTCAGACATCTGAGTTAGAGTCCCGGTTCCAGTTCAGAATCAGAATCTGTTTTCAGTCTGAAGAAATCTGATGACGGTAGGTCAGCAAGTTACAACAACAAACAATGCAAACACACGATAGGAGTGGCGGTGATGCCACAACGGTGCACATTGAGGCCAAATGAAGTGTCGAAGGCTTGCTGGCAGGAGGTCGTAGGGATACACTCAGGAGCCATGGGTTGACTGCTGTGCCAGGCTAGGTGCAGGAGGAGTTCACAGGACAGAACCAGGTGCCTTGGGTTGACTGAGATGACTCAGTCTGAGATGGGGCGCCACAATTGCGTGATGTTAACTACGTCGCCTGGTATATAGGAGGCCGTGGGTTCGATTCTGACCCTGACAACGTCTATATATTTGGAGTTCGCATGTTCTCCTTATGGTGGTTTGGATTTTTGTCCGGGTCCTCCTATTTTTGTCTCCACATTTAGAAACATGCATTTAAAGTATTTGGCTGCTATATATGTATACATGATCAGCCACTTCATTGGGCTTTCATTTGTGTCCAGTCGCTTCTGAAAAAGAGCTATATAGGTAAGGAGTCCTTACCTGGTAAAATCTAAAGTTTAGTTGTATAGACTAATTTTCGTGTGCCTGTCTCCTAATTTTCAATTTTGCGTGCCCGTTTTCAATTTTGCGTGCCCGTTCCACATTGTCATCTTAATTGCAACAGCAGTGCGTTCCCGTACACTCATTGATATGCTAATTCTCTCTGCCCCCTCCCTCTCTCCGTCCCCGCCCCCCCTCTCTATATTTAAGGGACCGTCACAGAAACGACCCCTCTCTTTGTGCCGATTTGTGTCCTCTCTCTGTGTGCCGTTGTGATGTCTGTCTGCTTGTATGTCTGTCTATAGTTTTCTAGTTAGATTTTTGTTGCTATTTCTTTTATACCTGATGACGATTGCTTGTGTTGCAATCGAAACGTCGTAATATGTTATTCTAATTTATTATTTTATTTTTAGACGTGACTTAACCGAAAAGAACCAAAGAATAATTCCTGCAGTCACGAAAGCTCCTAAATTAAGATTGAACCACTTCTACGGGGAAGTTTTAAGCTTATCCTTTTTCTTTCTGGCAATTTGTTCTCTCTGCCTGTGTCCTCTCTTTGGAATTTTCACACTTAAAATTCTAACTTAGCAAATTTTGAAACACGTAATCAACCAGGCTATGCGTTAATTGTGTGTTAACCGACTCTCTGTGTTGTATTACATCACATTTCGATATTTTGCTAGGTTATTTAATTTTCGTGTGCCTGTCTCCTAATTTTCAATTTTGCGTGCCCGTTTTCAATTTTGCGTGCCCGTTCCACATTGTCATCTTACTTGCAACAGCAGTACGTTGCCGTACACTCATTGATATGCTAATTCTCTCTGCCCCCTCCCTCTCTCCGTCCCCGCCCCCCCTCTCTATATTTAAGGGACCGTCACAGAAACGACCCCTCTCTTTGTGCCGATTTGTGTCCTCTCTCTGTGTGCCGTTGTGATGTCTGTCTGCTTGTATGTCTGTCTATAGTTTTCTAGTTAGATTTTTGTTGCTATTTCTTTTATACCTGATGACGATTGCTTGTGTTGCAATCGAAACGTCGTAATATGTTATTCTAATTTATTATTTTATTTTTAGACGTGACTTAACCGAAAAGAACCAAAGAATTGTATAGACTGGTAGATGTGTGACACTCGACACGCTCACGCACAAAAATGTATTGAGTATTGTATGTATTTATGACAAACAATCGCCGTTTAGACACCCTGCAGATATAATAGGCATCAGCAAAATGTCAGAGATCGCCCTTTTCACTGAAAACTTAGCAATGACAAAGTTGTCCGCAAGATGGGGCCATGTAGTTGCGGTTGTAAAATTCGCATACAATTTAATGAGCAGAATGGCACGACAGAATTATACATGGGCTCACCACATTGATCCTGAATATAATGATATTAGGTATTGGAAAAAAAAATCCACTTCCCAAGAAGTTTAACAAGATGTTATCTGTTAGAATAAATTCAAAAGTGTTCTGGATATGTAAAGGTCTGATCAGAACTGACTTCCTCTTAAAAGACAAAACCATCTATGGGGATATTGATGATAGGAACGGTGGTGGCTGGGAGAAACCATGATGACAAACACAGCGAGAAAAGTTAACTCAGAGCATGGTTCTTTCTAGGCCAATGCATCATCCAACGTAGCCTCACTGCAGTTACGACAGCGATCCAAAGTAGGTTTGAACTGATTCCTCATTAAACTTTACATTTTTACCAGATTTTGCTCGGTCAGAATTATTCCTTTTCGACAGGATGAAGGTAAGGGTTCGTGCGAAGTGATGTCATGTGTCGAGGAGTTTTTGCACATACGTGACAAATGCCTCCAATGAATAGGCATAGACAAGATGCAGCAGAAATGGACCGAGGGCATTGATGACAACATTAACTACTTCGAAAAACACAATGACTATACTCTTTGGTTATTTCGGTAAAGTCACGTAGGTGAAAAAAACAACCCAAAGAGTATGGATCCTTGCAGTCACGAAAACTTCAAATCTAGAACAATGACTATATAAAGCCAATTATATGTTTTATTTAAGGGGCACACAATGTTATGATCACCCATCATACAGCCCATCAACATAGCTGGGAAATGAAACTCAGCTCACAGCACTCACCTTGCAAGGTGTTACGAAAAAAAGTAAACAAACACGAGCAAGTGCACTCATACAATCGACATGTACAATAGACTACAATGCAGCAAAACACATTCTCGTACCGTACGAGAATGCAGGGTTAATGCTCCCCAGATGCAACCAATCTGCCTGGATCAGCTTGCTGAAATATGGGCAATTCAGCACAGTGCCAGGAGGCCCTCATGAAGCTATGGCTCTAAAAAAGGGCTGTGCGTGCACTTGTCACCAGAAAAAAGAACATCAGGTCTCAGCTCGCAAGCACCGAGCAATAAACTAAACACAATGTGCCATGGTCAATTGTTCGCTGGCATTTAGCGTGGTCTCTAACACGAATGGGAAAATGTGTTTAGATAGTTTTCTCTCAGACAGAAGACCAACAAGTGCGGGGTTGAGAGATAGGGGATACGCTGGAAGGAGGGGATAGGGGTTCGAGAAAGGTAGTTGACAGCGCAGTAAAACCTTAACAAATATGCAGTTTATAAACTTTAACGTGTGCAAGGACGTTTTCTTTGATATGTAACTCGTATTTGTTAGGGAATGGAGGTACCGACCATCTCCGAATGATTAGCAGCCACGGCTCGCCGGGTTATAAAGAAAGTGATAAAAAAAGAAGTGATATCCACATCACACGCAAAATACAACTTTTAAATGAGCTGCTTCATTCACCAAATGTCAATTATTTACATTAGACATTTTTATTTGGTCTGCATGCTCATTTTGAGGAGAGCATTGCTCCAAAATAATGTTTAGTCAGGTCCATTACTAATGCGAGTATGGCTTCATGTGAGCAAAAATGTGACAATGCTCAATGTAAAAGATATGTTCAAGAGGAAAACACGAAAATGATTCGCACAAACATAGTTACCAATCGCTTTATTTCGTGCATTTCTCGGAGGAATCTCGGACGTGGGGATATCAATTACATCCAAGTGTAATTCAATTCACTTTGTATGATTTAGGTATGTAAAACAAATCACACTAATCAGCTCAGTCTTAATTAAGCAAATGAACAGCAAGGAATTAAAGACAGTTCCGTTACGAGTTGTTACATTGTCACGTCTCCAATATTTAGTAATTTTAAACGTCTGAAAGCCGCTTATAATTAGCGAGGAATTAGCCACTAAGTGCATAATGGTAATAATTAGTTTGTCTTCAGTAGATATGAAAATATAACACGAGAACATGGTTTTCTTTGATGAAATGTGTCAGCAATATTTAATGATATTTATGTTAATAAAATAACGTCGTGATGTGTTCTTTTTGATTCAAGAGTTTGTCTGTAACTCAATATGTATTAACATGTAACTATTTATATTCCAATCTAAACTGTCAATCTGGATCGAATTAAGATTATAATTCCTTTAAAGCTCCTGGGAGTATAATGCAGTCTTGAAACATTTTCACTCCATCTCTACGGCTTCTCTATTCATATGCTGATAAGATGAGCCATTCCCCAAAACGTCACAAGTTACATTTCCTTTTAATGCAGTTGTATTGATTAACGTCTTGAGAAATTCTGGTCGGATCATAACATGACCTAAGTCGTACATCAATTACGAATCATAACATTAGCTTTAAAAACCCAGTTGTTTACGTAAACTTTTTAAGAAACACAACCACGTGCACATAAACACACATCCAAAGTATAAGTACAACGACGGATAGTGCATCATACCCCAATTGTCTATTACATTATGTTCCAGCTTTTAAACGTTCAACATTAACCAACCCACTTTGACCAGCTTGTAGAAGTGTAGTCAAATGACCCACACAGCGCGAGGAGGCCCACATCAAGATATGCTAAACAAACGGGCTTTGCGTGCACATGTCACCAGAAATGCGGATTTGGCTGGAAAATAAAAAAAAAATCAAGATATGATCTCTAGAGATGTTTTTTTCCAGGATCAGATTGCAAACTACGTGCAATGGTCGTTATCTCTGTTATCTAACATTGTTCGTTATGAACCGAGTATTGTGGGTGTCACACAGAAAATGCATCAGCGTTGTGATGGGGATGTATATAATGGGGAGGAGTTGGATATAAAAGAAGTGAGGGATACAGGTAATATCAGTCAGTTGAGCAGTGAATAACTAGATTTGAAGCTTTCGTGACTGCAAGGATTCATATTCTTAGGTTTTTTCGGTAAAGTCATGTAGGTAAAAAATTAAAATAAAAATTAATAAAAGTAAAATTAAAATAAAATAAAAAAATCACGACGTTTCGTAGGCAACACAAGCTTCCGTCTTCAGGTAGAACCGTCACAGCACGACTGCTGCATTGTGTTGCCTCCGAAACGTCGTGATTGTTTTTTTGACTTTTATTAATTAAAATTTTCATTTTTTACGTACGTGACTTTACCAAAAAAACCTAAGAATACAGTGAATAACTGCCTCACCTTCACTTGTTTTCAAGTGCTTGACAAACCTCATCATTTGTTTAGCTTAAGTCATGGTGTAGCTCACATTGGAATACAAATGTTTACATGAAACATCTGTTTTCTAAGAATAAGTGAACAAGTGCGAAAAGACACAAACACAACTGTTTACTTTTTTCCTTGCCATGTTTGCAATGTTGTGCACGTAAAAAAAAAATCTTATGTAACAATACTTACAAAATCATTTTATCATGTGAAATTATGTTTGAAGCCAGGAATGAGTCACTCGGTGCATACTGTTTTTGTTCGTGCTAAGTAGATAATAAAGCTCACCTCTACTCGTGTGGGGGACGCTTCAATATCCTTTACACCCCAAACAGAGTCATCCCAAAAAAATATTTATATTCGAGTAGTAGAGCAGATAACAGCGGCTGAGTGAGTGAGTGTGTGAGATTTAGGTCACATTTAGACGACACCCTCAATGACAACTACACCACCAAAATGCGCTCCGCCACACACCACTGCACTCCACCACACCTCTAGATCATTACAGAAATACGCTGTACCACTACACCACGACGACACCACGCCTCTACATATCCCCACTTACCACACCCCTAAACCACACCATTAGCAACAGTGCGGTTCAGCGATGGCTTTCCTAGCGACGGTGTCCCTAGCAACTGCGTCTCTCGAAACGGTGTCGTGAAAACAAACGGTCAGCTATATTCTTGGTTCTTTCGGTAAAGTCATGTAGAAGGGAAACAATAAAATAATAAACATATAAAATAATTTTTTATTGTTTCCCTTCTACATGACTTTACCGAAAGAACCAAGAATATGAATCCCTGCAGTCACGAAAGCTTTAAATCAAAATTTAAACGGTCAGCTGTTACCGAAGGCATCTTTAGAGACGGCGTTCCTAGCTATGGCTGGACCTGCAATAATCTTTGGAGAGCATTTGGAGGCTGTTGGGAGGTGCTGGAAGGAATTATTGATTTATGCAAGGAATCAGTGAATTAGTTAAGATTGTGTACGAATTTTTGTGTTTGTAAGTGTATGTATGTGTGTACGTGTGTGTACAGAGGAGCAGTAGTGTAGTGGTTAGCGTGCTGCGATAACAACCTGGCGACCCAATTTCTATTCCCACTCACGGACAACATCAGTGACGATTATCTGAACCGGTCCTGGGCCTCCCCTAGGTCGAATCATCCTCAAATGTGTACCTGGTGCTGTGTGTAAACATCGCCTTGGAGAGACAAAGGCGTTCGGCCGTGGTGCTGACCACCCATCCCCGAGTGTGCCTTGGAAGCCTTCATGGGTGCTCGCTAACAGCGATTGCCATTACAGTCTGCTAAAGGCAACGTGGGGAAACTTTATCTTCGTGATTGTATTCATATATGTCTGTTTCTGCTTTTTGAGGACTAGTTGTGTAGTGGTTTTCACACTCAGATACCTGAGTTAGATTGCCTGTTCCAGTTAGAAATCACACTCTTCATATAGACTGGGAAAATCTGATGACCAATGAAGATCTCTGTCACAGTTGTCCAGTAAGAGCGGGTCAGCAGGGTACAACCACAAACAATACAAACACACGATAGGAGTGGCGGTGATGCCACAACGGCGCACTTTGAGGCCACATGAAGTGTCGAAGTCTTGCTAGCACGAGGTCGTTGAGACACACTCAGGTGCCATGGGTTGACTTCTGTGACAGGTTACGTGCAGGAGGTCACGGGACAGACCCAGTTTCCGTGGGTTGTTCTGCTGTGCCAGGTTAGGTGCAGCGGATACACACAAATACAATCACAAAGACAAATATTCCCTATATAGCCTTTCGCAGTCTGTTAGGGCAAGATCTGTTAGTGAGCACCTCTGAAGGCCGACATTGCACACAAGGAGGTGGGTTGCCGGTCGCATTTGTCTCCCCAGTCGCGATGTTTACTACACACCACACCAGGTACACATTTGAGGCTGAGTCGACCTACGGAAAGCCCAGGACCGGTTCAAATAATGGTCACTAGTGATGGCCATGAACGAGAATCGAACTCCGATCGCCAGAGCGTGCACCCCCCCCCCATGCTTCAACGTCACGGTGGTGAACGTCAGTGATTTGTGGAGGAGCACAGTTTGGTGGTCTAGTTGTAATTGAGGGTGTAGTTTCAAACGAGAGACAGAGAGAAAGAAAGAGACAGAGAGGAGAAAGGGAGAGAAAAAGAGACAGAGACATAGACATACTCCCATGACTCCTGGAACACATATAAACACCCTCACATGCACACAGTGACACATGTTATGATAACAATCTCAGAGGCACGGAATGTAGTGTTCAGCCCCTGGCTAAAATGTCAAGATTCTCAGTTCCAAACATGAAATCAGTGAATGATGAGAAAAAACAATCATAACAAAAGAATAGTGCAGGCTGAAAAACCATACCTTCCAAACAAGACACACACATCTGCTGCTGTCACTTCTCAAATTTCCGGGCCCTAGCCGAGCTTGGCCCTCGCCGAGCTTACATTTACAAGCAAATTTCTCTCTCCTACTCGCTCTCTCCGACTCGCTAACATTAGCTGCCCAGCCCATCTCGAAACATTTATAAACAGCCTGCCTCAGCAGATTTCCCTCTTTTTCACCTGAAGACGATTGCTTGTGTTTGCGATCGAAACGGCGTGATATTGTTATTATTTGTATTATTTTTTCTATCTACGTGGCTTTTCCGAAAGAACCAAAGAATATGAATTCCTGCAGTCACAAAATATTTAAGTCAAGACACACACGTTATTTTAATTAAAAGCAGACGGCCATTTATGGAAATACAAAAAAATCCCATCAGCATTTCCTTAATACATGTGTAGTGGTTTAACGCGCGCCAAGGCGGTTAATTGTAAACACGTGCGGGTTGGGAACAGTGGGGTCGTATCGGGACATGCTGGTGTTGCTGGGGGACAACGGGTGAGCCGGAGACGGCCCGTTAGGCAATTATGGATACAGGGCAGTGATTGGCCGGTTGTTGTTGTCAGGGACAGGGTGGCGCCTTTAGGTCTGGGAATGGGGACAGGTGGCGGCAGGGGCCGGGGGCGCAGGGCGTTAGGGGGACGCCAGTTAATTAATTGGAAATTAATAGGGAGATGGATAAATACGAGAGCGTGAGAGTGAGACGGGGAGTTGTGCTGGGAGCTGGATGGAGACAATCCGAGCAGAAGAAGAAGATACGAGAAGAAGTATAGAGTAGCAGTGGAGTAGAAGAAGTATAGAGTAGCAGTGGAGTAGAAGAAGATGTATAGGGTAGCAGTAGAGATGGAGACGAGGAAGGTATGAGGTAGAATAGGGTAGCGGTGGAGCAAGGGAATAAGAGGTGATGAGAGGACGGATAGGCTAGCAGTGGAACGGGAACGAGAGAGACAGTCAGAGTGAGGCGGAGAAGCCGAGAGAGAGCGACGGTAGGAGTGAGACAGAGAAGCTGAGAGAGAGCGACGGCGGGAGTGGGACGGAGAAGCAGGGAGGGGAGTCGGGAGAGACGGAGAGAGAGAGGGAGGAACGGAGCGAGCGAGGCCGGTGGAGCGTGGCGAGCGAGCGGTGAACGCCTTGGAGAATGGTGGAGAAATGTGCTGAGTTGGAAAAAATAAAGTGACGACGGAAAAGGAAGAAGTTGTTCGCTTAAAGTTCAGCACTACACATGCATTGTGGTCATCTTGCCTGAGGAAATTTCCAAACCATCTTCTTGTAAATGTGACTGACTGACAGCAGCAGCTCCACACAGTCACCCTCATTCACGCCCATGCAGAACAGGGGAGAACATTCCAACTCTACCCCAAAATGTAGCGGAGTCTTGAATTAATCAAAGAAGCATTCTGCTTTGCCAACCGACTGCCAAATATCGCATTATTAAATTATTCATGCTAATATGTGGTGTTGACCTCGAATGCACCTCATGTATCTCCTGAACCCCATAAATCCGGTGCGTTGGATTGTTGCAGCCAACTGGCTGGGAACCAGTTCCATCAACAAAGTGCGGGCTTGCGTGCTGCGTTCTTAAGAGTCCAGAGAGATGACTGGGCATGTACAGAGGCTGTCGCGAGACTCTGCGATGCGAGGATGTGAAGGGTTCAGTTTAGGGATTCTCTCAGAATGAGATTCTTTTTTTCGACTGGAAGAGGAATCCAATGAGCTATAAAGCTCTTTTTCACAGATGTCCCATAGAAGCGGATCAGCAAGTTAAAACAAGCAAGACAACAATGATGAGAGTCAAAATATAGAAAATGTACACTATGGAGACCTCCTTTACCAGGGGCAAAATATAGTAATAGGTTTTTATCCTTTCAACTGGTACAAAACTGACACATTTATACAAGGCATCATGTTTGCAATAACCACAACACAAGCAGTCAAAATGCAAACAAAAAGAAACAACTCTGATAATGATAATGATATGCACTGTCCTTGAAGTTGATTGGTCCACACAAGAGACAGCTGTCCTTGCGCCATTTTCCACTCTTACGGGGTTTTTTTCCACGACGTCGTTAGCGGTAGATGGCGGTGTTACAAACAGCGACAACAAATTGACAGTGAGTAAATATCTTGTTTGTTGCTATAACAGACAATGTGATCAATTCCAGACTCATCTGCCATTTTCTGACATCTACATTTGATGAGGGTCACCTCAAACTATGTGGGTTGGTCAGTGCGGGCTGGTCAGTGCAGGTTGGACAGTGCGGGTTGGTCCGTACAGGTTGGTCAGAGTGGGCTGGTCAGTGCGGATTGGTAAGTGCGGGTTCGCCATGGGACAAATTTACCATGGGAGTAAGTTGACGATCGCTTTCTATGCCCTTCAAAAGCTGAGCGACGTGGCAGACCCTGAATTCTACAGGAACAAGAGGGCCCGACAGTGCATTGAATGAACAACTCGATACAAAACAAACGTAAAACCCCGACAATGGATCCAATAGCTGCAATCAACACTTAGACTGCAGTAGAATACAATGTAGGAAGCAGCAACGTCAGAAAATCAACTGAACTACACAGGTCAGATAATTTAATTAAGCGACTGCTTGTAGTTTTGGTGTGATCTGGGACTGTTTCTGTTGATGTTTTTCTGCCTTCCCCAAGTTTGCATTTGGCGTTGACAAATCGGCAGCTAACTATGAACGAATTAGATGTGTACTTATATACTATATTTATAGTCATGTTTAGTGACCTGCTTACCTTTTCTCTATTTTGCACTCCTATCACTGTTGTCTTGCTTGTTTTAACTTGCTGACCCGTCTCTATGGGACATCTGTTGAAAAGAGCTTTATAGCTCATTGGATTCCTCTTCCAGTCGAAAAAAAGATTCTCATTCTGAGAGAATCCCTAAACTGAACCCTTCACATCATCGCATCGCAGAGTCTCGCGACATCCTCTGTCCATGCTCAGTCATCTCTCTGAACTCTCAGAGTGCCTCACGCAAGCCTGCACTTTGTTGACGGAACTGGTTCCCAGCCAGTTGTCTGCAACAATCCAACGCACCGGATTGATGGGGTTCAGGAGATACATGAGGTACATCCGAGGTCAACACCACATATTGACTGAAATAAATTAAATAATGTTTTATTTGGGAGGCAGAGTGGTGCACTAGAAAGAGTCCTGCATCCATTCCAGACTCGGGTGCCATTTTGGGTGAAGTTGGCATGTTTTCACCTTGTTCTGCTCGCCATGGGTTTTTCGCCCACAGCGAAAAGCCCCAGAAAATATAAATGGTGTTGGACAAAATATGGCAATGCTGAAAACTTACCTGCATATAACTCAATTGTGGTTACATAACAGCAGCAACATTGCCCCTGACTATTGTCAATATTCATCAGGATCCTCATTAAAATAATCTTTAGACTCAATTATGTTGTCCTGGGTAAACGGGCATAATAACAATATATATGAGAAGAAAAAAGGTTTTCGATCACAGTAGTTACACGCTGGACATTATGATGAAGGAGTTGGAGTACAAAAAGGAGGTGGATAACATATGCATTGTAAAAAGTTCATTAAAACTAAAAATTCAAAGACATTAAAATGAAAACGAAAACTATATACTGACGGAACAGATTGTCCCAATGCCATATTGTTATGTTAATCAGAATGTTAGAGTTTGAGCAAAGCAGAAGAATGATAGATAGGACAAAAATGGATGGCATCAGGGAATAATTAGGAGTTTGGAGGAACCAATAATTAAAATATATGCAAATGATGAGGACAATTCAAATAAAACACAATGATTGAGAAGTAGAGGCACAGATAATGTTGGTTTGAAAATTTCCTCATGCAAGAAGACCACAATGCACGTATTCAGAAAATGCTGATGAGATTTTTTTTACATATGTCGTGACTCAACTCGGAGACAGTAAGACTTGGAGGCACTTATTTTATTTAACGAGCACCATCCGGATAATACACACCCTAAGTGGGTGGGTACACACTACTACTGTTGCTAGACTATACACAACACTAACCGTCTAACACTGATGGCGCTGAACCGAAACAGCCAACAACTATCTAGCAACGCAATGTCGAGTGAAGACGACAGTGACGATGGCGACGAGACGACAGTTTCGAGATGGTAAGGACGACTATCTTGAACAGCACGACGGGGATCCTACTTCCAGCAACAGCAACGAGGTCCCTCACAGGGGCTCCTCTTATACTCTCAGCGTCGCCTCGCTCTGGCCACGCCCCCTTTCTGGCACCTACTAGCTGGTTCCCGAGGCTTGCCGATGGGCCCCCCTCTGTGACCTTTCCCCGAGATGTTCCCCTCTCGTGTCTATCGTAGCCTGCTGACGTTGGTACTGCCATACACCACAGTTACCCCTTTGCGCCAGCAGCCAGTGCCATGCCACTACACATATCCACAAATGACCGTGTGCTTTTAAAGACAATAATCAGTGTGTCTTGTTTGGAATGTGTGTTTTTTTCAGCCTGCACTCTCCTTTAGTTGTGATTTGTTTCATTATTTACTGATTTCATGTTTGGACCTGAATATATTTACATTTTAGACAGGGGCTGTACCCTACATTACGTGCCTGAGATTGCTATCATAACATGTGTGTCACTGTGTGCATTTGAGGGTTTTTATATGTGTTCCGGGAGCCATGGGAGTGTGTCTCTCTCTGTCTGTCTATCGTTTGAGACTACACCCTCAATTACAACGACACCACCAGACTGCGCCCCGCCACACACCACTGCACTTCACCACAAACACACTACAACACAATACCACATCACTACAGGAATACTTGATACCACTACATCACCACTACCCCGTGTATCTACAGCTCCCCACTCACCACACCACGAAATCACACCATTAACAATGGTACCGTTAGCCAACAACATTTGCCCCAACAGTCTGTTAACGCTATTGCCTACTATAATCACCCATAAATGTCTGTCCGTCCCGCGCGTGACGTAACTCCACATGAGGCCAACCCCCCTCATTAATATTCATGAGTGTGTGGATTTTTACACTAACGCAAAGGAAGGTAGAGCTGCATTAAATAATTTATTACATAAAGTCGCTTCAAATACGACGTTTCTTTACAGAAAGTAATGATAAAAAATAAATCTACGCAGCAGTGCTCCATCCGTGCGTGACGTCACTGAAAATGACGCCCCCCAGCCCCCTTCATTAATATTCATGCCCGCATAGAAATTTACATTAACGCACAAGAAGGTCGCGCACTCCACATGCCCCCCCCCCCTCATTAATAACCATGAGCGGGTGGCATTACTCCTAATGCCACACCCCTCCACAATAACCATGAGGAGGTGACGTCACTCCACATACTGCACCCCTCCCAAGTAACCATTACCGGGTGACGTCACTCCACATGGGGCAACCCCCCCTCATTAATAAGCATGAGCTGAACAATTTTTATATTGAAAATTTCAGATTTACTGCAATGTACACCCGGACAAAAAAGCTAGTACGAAAGATATTTATCTTTGTCTTGTGTGTGTACGTGTGTGTGGAACGGTAGTGTAGTGGTTATATCAATGTGCTACCAACCCAGCAACCGTTGTTGGAATCTCGCTCACGGTACCTGGTGTGGTGTGTAGTAAACATCGCCAATTGGGAGACAAAGCTGACCAGGCGTGGTGCTGGCCACCCACCCCCTCGTGTGCCGCAGCAGCCTTCATAGGTGCTCGCTAACATCACTTACCCTAACAGTCTACTAAAGGCTATATGGGGAATCGTTGTCGTTGTGATTGTTTTTGTGTTCCTGCTTTTTAGGGAGCAATTGTGTAGTGGTTTGCAACACTCTGCTACAAACTCAGACACCTGAGTTAGTCCCGGTTCCAGTTCAGAATCAGAATCTGTTTTTAGACTGAAGGAATCTGATGACGGCAGGTCGGCAAGTTACAACAACAAACAATACAAACACACGATAGGAGTGGCGGTGATGCCACAACGGTGCACATTGAGGCCAAATGAAGTGTCGAAGGCTTGCTGGCAGGAGGTCGTAGGGATACACTCAGGAGCCATGGGTTGACTGCTGTGCCAGGCTAGGTGCAGGAGGAGTTCACAGGACAGAACCAGGTGCCTTGGGTTGACTGAGATGACTCAGTCTGAGATGGGGCGCCACAATTGCGAGATGTTAACTACCTAGCCTGGTATATAGGAGGCCGTGGGTTCGATTCTGACCCTGACAACGTCTGTATATTTGGAGTTCGCATGTTCTCCTTATGGTTGTTTGGATTTTTGTCCGGGTCCTCCTATTTTTGCCTCCACATTTAGAAACATGCATTTAAAGTATTTGGCTGCTATACATGTATACATGATCAGCCACTTCATTGGGCTTTCATTTGTGTCCAGTCGCTTCTGAAAAAGAGCTATATAGGTAAGGAGTCCTTACCTGGTAAAATCAAAAGTTTAGTTGTATAGCCTGGTAGATGTGTGACACTCAATACGTTCACGCACAGCGTACATTCTGACACCCTTATTGCCCCTTGCATCTCGCCATCCACTCGTTGGAGACATTCAGGGGCGAACCTGGGGCGTGAGTGCCGCGGTTTGTGAAGAAGAGGAATGGAGACGCGGGTTTCATAACCTCTGTTGTGAAAACCTCTCGTTTATGCTATTTATTGATTTGTTAATTTATATATTTGATTGATATTTTTGCCCTTCATGTGACTATCCATGTGTAATTATTGTCCAGCGGTGTGACAAGCAGTTGGTGTGAATGACGCAATGTACAAGGTGTCCCATAAGTCTGAAATAATAGGAAAAACACAGCTCAGCTCTGTGTTTTTGGCTCGTGGTGTGGATGCAGTCTGTTAAATTCCACAGCGACCTTCCTCTGACTCCGATTTCCTATGAGTAGAATTATTTTGACTCGTTCTTCTTTACTCAGGGACATATTGGGCCTACAGAAACAAAAAAATACGAATGAGTAATTTTTCTATGATTTCAGACTTATGGGCCACCCTATACATAAAACTGAATTATTTTGCGTTGAGGTGAAATAGAAAGATAAAGTGCACACTCACACACGAGAAAAGGAGAGCAACTCAGCGTGCTTCATTTGCAAGTGGTGAGGGCAGCTGTGATAGCATTACCCATGGCCATCCAGACTTATAATGGAAATTTTCATTAATACTGATGAAATCCGATGAACTATGAAGCTTCTTTTCACAAATGTTCAGTTGCGAGATACAACAACAAACAATTTAAAACAATTATCAGAGTGCAAAGTACAGGAAAGGAAAGTAAATCACGCAACATGTAATTGCCCAGGCCAAACCCCACTGTGTGGGCCCCGCGATGCCTTCAAACTAAAACGGAAGATTGACATTTGACTCCATCACGTCGAAGCGCGGGGCTCCCCAAAGTGTGGGGCCCTGGGCGGTCTCTATGATTCGTTGTACCCTAGGGGCACTCTGTCTCTACCGACAAACTGAGCGACCGATCCTCAGAGTGAAAAGAAGAACCCCCCTCCCCGTCTCCCCTTTCCGCGCTGCGCCCTCATCAGGCAGGTGGCTCGGGCCTGGCCGGCGCTATCGCGTGTGCAACTCAACGAGTAACCACGAGTGACTATATATACTTGGTTAGTTAGACGACTTTATTCTGAGACAACATAGCTTCTAGTCTCAAGACAACTCGCAGACGATGGAGACGACCCGTTCGAAGGCGACGACGATGCCGACCGGTTCGCGCCGGCTCTATTGCCATGCCCAGTCTGGCCACGCCCTTATTCCCGAATTCTCCTCACCACACTTGGCTCTGTCGATCCCCACCCTTATTACAATTTTCCGCTATTGGATCCCCTGCTCCCTCTCATGTGACATTGTCAACGTTCGTCCCATTCATCATCATTATCACGTCCATTAGTAACCATGGTCCCAGAGAACAATACAGTCCCTCTATCGCTTTGTGCTGTTTTTACATCACCCCCCCCCCCCCCTCTCTTAAAAAAATAGCCATCCTCGGCTAATCAACCCTTTGAAAGGGATTTGCGAGCCATCCCCATGCACTCGCACCACGCAGACATGAAATCTCCACATTCAGCATAGCATGCACCAATCACACGCACAGGTAGCCACTAGATGGGGGTCAAGGGTTAAAGGGCACTGTCACACGGACCTGGCGTGCGGTACGAGGATATGTATTGGGAACAAGGGTGGAGATGGTGGGTTTAAAAGGGGCTGTGAGACGCGTGTTCGGGGTTGGTTTTAGGAACGAGTGTGGCTGTGGGTTGAAGAATAAACAAGTGCGTAACCAGTCTCCAACTCCTCTTCACCTTTAACACAACGCACAACAAATGTTCTAGGATCAAAAGGGAACAACTTACTCCTTAGAAGAAGAATGCGGTCAACCACAACGAAACCAACAACAACACCAATTCCAATTCCCGAGCAACACAGGGAATGCAACCCCCGCGATCAATTCGACAAGCAATGGACATTTCCAACATGCGGTCGCCCATTAACATACAATTCAAAACACAATTTCAAAGGCGATCTGTCACCGAAATGTCCAGTTCATGACGTCGGTCATTCACCCCGGGCGGAATTTGTGGCCGTCAATGGCCAAGAGGGCTTGCACTCAAGCCTGGGGGGTTTTTGAGGTCTTCAGGCACTTCTGACGCCAGGGATTCGCAACTTGTTGAATGAACAACCCACATCCCTCGGCATTTGATTACTCCGGAACACCAGCCCGTCCGACACCCTAGAGCCCGACCGCAACAACACTGGGGATGAATGATGCAAGACTAAGACGAACATATGGCTCAAATCTAGATCTGAAGTTTTCGTGACTGCAGGGATCCATAATCTTTGGTTCTTTCAGTAAATTCACATAGGTATAAAATAAAATAAATTAAATCACGACGTTTCGGAAGCAACACAAACGTCCGTCATCAGGGTGGAAAAGCCACAGCAAGAAACAATTGCTGTAGTGGGCAAAAGAGCTGGTTATGACAAGAGGTTATATAAGGTAAGAGGGAGGAGAGATAGAGAGGGTGGGGTTTGGTGTAGGGGGAAAGGCGATCTGCTTATTGTGCCGCAAAAACGCTACAGCTTGCACCGCTAGTACGACACAATGCGGGGCTGGGCAGTGAGCGGGCCTGGGGGCGGGGGGTAGAAGGCTGAAGAAACTGGACATGCGGATATGAAGGCAAACTGGAGAACAATTAAGGTTTTGCCTGGTTAATAACATTCTTCTAATGATTGCTCAATTTGTATCCATCTTCTCAGTTGAAGTTATGTCTGTGTTTATATAGCTGGATGGCTTCATGAACAAACCTTTGATAGTAGCCTGACGGTTTGCAGAGCACCTTGGTCTCGGAAAAGACAATATCATGAGAGCCCACAGCATTATAGCAGTGATCAGCCACGGTGGAAGAGTTAGTTCTGCCGTGTTTCAGATCTGCCTTGTGCTTGTGAATACGGTCCGATATATGTCGTTTCGTTTCCCCAATGTAACAATCACCACACGTGCAATAAAGTTTGTAGACTCCAGGGTATTGCATGTCAGGAATGACAAACTTTATGGATGGGATTAGATCACGGATTTTGTGTACTGTATTGGATCGGACTTGGATCCTGTGTTTGTTTAAGATTTTGGAAATATTTTTGGTAACGCCTGCTATGTATGGTAACATGATCATTTTGATCGGCGTCTCAGGGGGTTGTTTCTCCATGCTTGGAGAAACAGCTTTGCAGATAATACGGTCCGAATATCCATTCATCTTAAGGGCCTGGTGTACGTGTTCCAATTCACTGGCTAGGTGGTGTTGGTCAGAAATGCAGTGGGCCCTATGGTGTAGTGTTTTGATGAGGGAATATTTATGTGCCAGATGGTGGTGGGAATCAGGTTTCAGATAGGAATCTGTGTTGGTGGCTTTCCTGTAGACAAAGTGTCCCAAAGAGCCATCAGGTTTCTTATTCTTAGGTTTTTTCGGTAAAGTCACGTAGGTAAAAAATTAAAATTAATAAAAGTAAAATTCAAAGAAAATAAAAATCACGACGTTTCGGAGGCAACACAAGCTTCCGTCTTCAGGTGGAACCGTCACAGCACGATAGCTGTATCAAGTGAGAGAAATTCCAAGAAAACAGTCCTTGTATATAAACTGGTTGAGGGTGGGAGGAGCCAAGGTAGGCCCTGAATATTATTTTTGTGAGGTTCGGTGCGGCTGAAGCACGCTGTTAGGAATAAGCCTTTGTTGTGTAAACTAGATGCGGATGATGTAAAGGTGCGTGCAAATGGGACTGAGCCTTTTGTTATGTAGAAGTGATGCGGCTGAAATCGCTGGCAGGAAATGAGTCTTTGTTGTGTAGAATGGTTGACTGAGCCTTTGTTATGTAGAGGTGGTGCGGCTGAAATCACTGCTGGAATGCTCCAAATATGTGTAGTTAAATATTTTTTGCATGATTAATAACATCTTTCCAATGATTACCAAGTTTGTACCCATCATCACGGTTGAAATTATGTCTGTGTTTGTATATATGGATGGCCTTGTGTACAAACCTTTGATGGTAGCCAGGAGGCTTGCAGAGTACCTTGGTCTCGGAAAAGACAATTTCATGAGAGCCCACAGCATTGTAGCAATGATCGGCAATGGCGGACGAATCAGTTTTGCCGTGTTTCAGATCTGATTTGTGCTCGCAGACACGATCAGAGATATGACGTTTCGTTTCTCCAATGTAACAATCACCACAACTGCAACTCAGTTTGTAGACTCCAGGGTATTGTAAGTCAGGAATGACATATTTCACAGATGGAATTAGATAACGGATTTTATGTACTGTACTGAATCGGACTTGGACCTTATGTTTGTTTAGAATTTTGGAGATATTTTTGGTCATGCCTGCTATGTATGGCAACGTCATAGTTTTGATCGGAGTTTCATGTGGCTGTTTCTGTATGGTGGGAGAAACAGCTTGGCGGATGGTGCGGTCAGAGTATCCGTTCATCCTAAGGGCCCGATGTACATGTCTTAATTCACTGGCCAGGTGGTGTTGGTCAGAAATGCCATGAGCTCTGTGGTATAGCGTTTTGATGAGATAATTATTTTGAGATGGGTGGTGGTGGGAATCAGGTTTCAAGTTAGAATCTGTGTGGGTGGCTTTCCTGTAGACAGAATGTCCCAAGGATCTGTCAAGTCACCTCTCAAACAGAATATCTAAGAATGGTAGTTTACCATCTTTTTCCACTTCCATGGTGAATCTGATGGATGGGTGTCTGGAATTGATGTGGTCCAAGAAGTGGTTCAATGCTGGGAGGCCATGTGGCCAAATGACGAAAGTGTCATCCATATACCTCTTCCACAGGGAAGGACGCAGTGTGGATGTCTGGATGGCGTCTGATTCAAACTTTTCCATGAACATGTTGGCTATCACTGGTGACAAGGGGGACCCCATAGGGGTGCCCTCATTCTGTTTGTAGTGCCATTTCAGGTAAAATAAGTGTTGGTGAGGCAATGCCTAACCAGCGCAGGTACATCCGAAATCAATCCATGTTGGACCAAGTCCTCAATTATTGTTGGTCCAACATGGATTGAATTCGGATGTACCTGTGCTGGTTCGGCATTGCCTCACCAACACTTATTTTACCTGAAATGGCACCTTCTACAACCAGAATGAGGGTACCCCTATGGGCTTCCCCTTGTCACCAGTGATAGCCAACATGTTCATGGAAAAGTTTGAATCAGACGCCATCCAGACATCCACCCTGCGTCCTTCCCTGTGGAAGAGGTATGTGGATGACACTTTCGTCATTTGGCCACATGGCCTCCCAGCATTGAACCACTTCTTGGACCACATCAATTCCAGACACCCATCAATCAGATTCACCATGGAAGTGGAAAAAGATGGTAAACTACCATTCCTAGATATTCTGTTTGAGAGGAGACTTGACGGATCCTTGGGACATTCTGTCTACAGGAAAGCCACCCACACAGATTCCTACTTGAAACCTGATTCCCACCACCACCCATCTCAAAATAATTATCTCATCAAAGCGCTATACCACAGAGCTCATGGCATTTCTAAGAAGGGGATTGACTTAACATCTGCACAGACGGATCTGCAAACCGTCGAGTTGTCTGCATTCCTCGTTGTGATTTCACAAATCTCTGAATGATCCATCAACCCTTGCCACCCAAAACAATGGATCACAGATATGGTCCGTATGGAATAGAAGGAAGTTAATCGAATTAAATCAAAAGAATTAAACAAATAGAATGACATGACTATAATGGAATCCATAGAATGGAATCCAGGTGGGTTGCTGTACAAGGTGGTTTTCCATAGAGGAGTGTTTCTCAAATTATTGTGGCTCGTGGATCAATCAGATGATGCAAAACATTTCCAGAGACTACCCAGCCCCCCACGCCTGGTGACAAAACGCATTACATTCTTTCTCTAAATACCACTCAAAATATAACATGATTCGTATTACAGGAACATCTTATATATAAAAGTCTCCGTGCGCTCGCGCTTGCGGGGGATTTGACTCTCGGACGGTGGGCTCAACGTAGAAAAAAATTTGACAGGCGGCACGCCCTAAGCCCCGCGGTGGGAATAGGCTATTCCGTTTTCCTATCCGTAAACTTTTAAGTAGTTTAATTAACGCATTTGTGCCGTTTCTATTATTAATTATTTACTTATTGCGCGCCGTCGACCATACCAAGTGACGCCAATTGCATGGGGGGGGGGGGGGGGGCGGACCCTGCCAAGTCATGCGCATTCGCTTGAGCTCACGGGGGACATTTTATTTTACGCATTTAACATGGAATAGATATACACATCACGCTGTCGATTTCCCTTCACAGTGTGATGTCCTCTTCCCCCCCACCCCATTGCGTGCAGTTACTGATATAAAGTCCTTAGATATTAATTTAATATTATTAAAGCGGTTACATAGTATTATTCTGGCGAGGGTGGGGGGATGGTGGGGGGGGTAGCGGCCCAGCTCGCAGCCTGGCAATGTCTCACCTCCTCCGGCTTGCCAATCTAGGCGAGGCCGCGGGCTCTGCACGGGACGAGGCGTCACCACGCCAATGTAAAGTACAATTTTATTCAATCTTTCGCTAAGAACTTAGGTTTATTGTTTACTATTATTAAACAAATACGTTTCAAAATATTACAATGATAATGGTTGTGTGCACATAACAACTCTGCTTCATTCTTTACTATTATAAAACTAATAAGTTGCCTAATACTCTATTACTATTATAATGTTCGTGTGCAGAAACTACATGTGTGTGCCTCAAGCCGATGTTTGTGTGTGTGAGTCCATATGAGTTTGTGTGCGTGTAAGTCGATGTGTTTCTATGTGTGTGGGTCCATGTCTGTGTGTAAGTCCATGTGTGTGTCTGTCTTTTTCAAACGGACAACGCCCCATGTGTGTGTACGTACAAGTGTTTGTGTGTGTGTGTGTGTCAGTCCATTTGTTTGCGTATCTGTCGCTGTGTGTGTGTTAGTCCACATGTGTGTGTTAGTCCATACGTGTGTGTTTCACTCGATGTGTGTAAGTCAATGCATGTGTGTGAGTCGATGTGTGTGAATGGCTCCATCTGAGTGTGTAAGTCAATGTGCGTTTGTGTGTCTATGTGTGTCAGTCGATGTGTGTGTGTTAATCCATGTGTGTGTATCTAAAGTAGATGTCTGTGTGTCACAGTCCATATGTCTATGCGTGTGTAGGGCAATGTGTGTGTCAGTCTATGTATGTGTGTGTAAGTCTATGTGTTTGTGTGTGTGAGTCGATATGTCTGTGTATGTCAGTCCATGGCTGTTTGTGTTAGTCGCTTTGTGTGCATGGCTCCATGTCAGTAAGTGTAAGTCCATTTCTTTGCGTGTCTGTAGGTCCTTGTGTGCGTGTGAGTGAATGTATGTGCTTTATTGACCTGCTCAAGGCCTATGATACCATCAGTAGGCCTGCCCTCTGGGTTGTTCTTCATGCTTTCGGAGTCCCTCAAACTTTGCTCATGATCCTTAAGAACCTTCATGATGGTGAGCGGCCCCGCGTAAAACTAGATGGCCGTCAGTCAGAGCCATTCCTTCTACACCTTAGGGTGTGACAGGGGTGTCCTCTGGCTCCACATTATTTAACATATCTTTTGACCACGTAGTTCGTAAAGCCTTCAATGGCTGTTCCCGAGGAATTACCATATGGTACAGATACAATGGGAGGCTGATCGATGCCCAGGTGCGGTCAAGGGATGCCTCCCTATTACTCAACCATGTTACGCATGCCGATGCTTTGGTGGTGATTGCTGCTCACTGCGGCTGAACCTGGAGCTTGCCACTAAGAGGTGGGGCCTTACCATCAGCCCCACCAAAACTAAGCACCTGCCTGGGTATTTTGTACCATCGAACAATCCACCCCCACAACTCACAATTGGTGATGCGGTAGTTGTGGAGAGATTGCCAAGATTCCCATACCTGGCCAGTGTGCTCATGATCGGCTCCGGTTTAACAGCAGAGGTCTCACTCCAAATCAGTCGAGCGCCATTATCTTTTCATCGGCTGCGTTACGCTGTGTGGAAGCTACCTGGTCTATCGCTCGCATGAAGCTCCAGGTTTTCTCGGCCACGGTAATTCCCTCCCTTCTCTAGGCTTGCGAAACGTGCACCCCTCTAATGGAACATCTTCGCCAGTTAGAAACATTTAGGCTGGCCTGCTAACGATCCTTTCCTGGATTTAACCATATTTGTGTGTGTGTGCGTCTAAGTTGATGTGTTTATATGTGCGTGGGTCAATGTCTGTGTGTAAGTCCATGTGTGTATCTTCCTTTTTTTGCCCGAGCAACGCCGGGTACTTACCGCTAGTAATATTTAAATATACCGCAACTATACGTGTTTATGGGGGGTATTTAGAGCTTAGGGTTATGGTATTTTAATGAGAGAAGTTCATCCAACTTCATTTTGAAATCAAGTATAAGTAACATATGTGTTAATGTCCGAAACAAAAGGAATAAACATTACTATTATTTGCATCAGCACGCTGACAATCTGGAGGACTGTCGCGGACCACCGTCGTTCACCAATAAGTGCACCTAGCATGGCACAAGCACCGTGGTCACTTCAAGGCCACTGTACCCTGGGTCACATAGCCTCATGCACCCTGCCGAGGCATCAATGTCCCCCCATGCCTTGCAATAGGTGTGTCTACTTGGTGTTTGAACATCTTTACACCTCCTGTGTTATTACTAGAAAGGGTAATAAAAATCCTTTCTTGTGTCATAATTGTGTGCAGCCATTCGTGGTTCCACCATTGTAGAGTTTTCACGCAAGTAACAGAAGCTGACATTCATCACGGACAATCAGTATTCTATTCAAGACGTCAACGTCCTTCAATCTTTCAGCCGCTAAAACCTGGTACACAATCTGTGCTAATGTTGCATGACCCAGTAACGGCATGGATAGAGAATATACGGGTAACAAAGAGACAATAAAACGTGTTTATGGGTTAACCGCACGCAGGGCCCTCCATAGGGTGGTGCGGGGCCAGGGGCAAATTCCACTGTGGACCCCACAACGCCTTCAAACTAAACCGGGAAAGTTTGACATCTGACACCGTGACGTCGCAGCGTGCCCCCCCCCCACGCTTCAAAGTAATGGTGGTATAGTTCAGTGGTGTTTGGCTGAGCGCATTTTGGTGATGTAGTTGTAAATGAGGGTGTAGTGTCAAACGAGAGACAAGACAGAAAGAGAGAGACAGCCTGAGACAGACAGAGAGACGGAAAGAGAAGGAGACAGAGAGAGAGACCTACTCCCGTGACTGCCGAAACACGCATAAACACTCTCAAATGCACACAGTGACAGACATGTTATGATAACAATCTCAGGCATTCCATGTAGTGTGTAGCCCATGTCTAAAATGTTACCAAGCTTTTCAGTCCCAATCATCAAATTTGACAATGTTGAGCAAAAAAAAATGCAACAAGATGCACACGTTATTTTCTTTAAAAGCAATCAGCCATGTGTGGATACGCAGCATGACCTGAATATGTGCATTGCGGTCCTCTGACTGAGGTAATTTTCAACCCAACATTGAGTAAATGTGACCGATGGACAGCAGCAGCAGTAATCTGTGGACTGGTTCTGTCCGAATTCACAACAGAGGTCTCAACGCACAAGCAACGTGAAGAGGTCTGTTTGGGATTCTCTCAGAATATGAATATTTAATAAGACTGGAGGAATCCGTTGAGCGATGAAGCTCTTTTTCATAGATGCCTTATTAGGGGTTAGGGGTCATTGAGTTACATCAACGAACAATAAAAAAAACTATACACAGAAGAACAAATTGGAGGACAGGTAATCAATTCGATAAAAGTTAATGAATATTAACAGTACATAAGTAGAAGTTGCATGTAAGTACATACATTCCTGCCGATTTGTCAACAGGAAATGCAAGTTTGGCAAGGCAGCAAAACAACGAAAACAGTCCCAGACCACAACAAGTCAAGACACAGTCCCTCGATCACATTGCACTTAAAAATGTAACTATTGATATACGAGTATGGTTCGAAGGTACAACTCACATTGGCAAATGTTGCTGTATCTGGCACTAATCTTATGCTTCAGAATGGTCTTTAAATGAGATTAAGCAGGGAAATGGCATTGGTTTTGTCACGCAGAGAAGAGCGGGTGGACACTTGTACACAGCTCACAGCCACACGCACACAGACACACACCATCACCAATACGGTACTGCAAGATCCGAACATGTCCATAAGGTGCTCACTGAGCTGCATTTGCTTCCGTTTGCCGAACTAACACATTATTAGGTCAGACTCATTATAAATGTAGTGGCATAACATGCTCAGGGTTTGCAAACAGCAGTTGCATTCCTATAAGGGGTGGCAAACATTGAGGTCAGCACAGGACAAGCAGGTGCAGGCGGGTGGACTGGGAGACAGCAGATAGAGAGACGCCAGCAAATAGGGAAAGAGGCAGTGATTATCTGGCTGCAAATGCAAACGCGAGGTAGGCGCCACGAAGGCAAGAGATAGAGGCGATGAGTGGGAGAACACGTGCAAAAGACGCCAGAAGGACGCCGGCTTCATGAGGGCCATCTGAGGGCACTTAATGAGGAGGGAAGTATAAGGGGAACGTGTGAAGCAACGAGGTGAGTTGGTTGGAGATGAATTAGTGAACAGTATTCAAGACAAGTCCGGGACCTCGCCCTCCACACCTCGTGCTCCCAAGCAGTGTTGGGTGATCCCCCACTGGGGGCACAGGCGAGGTGTGGGAGGAGATTGGCTAGCAGTGGAGAGGCTAGCGGAATCTTGAGTCTGAGTGTGATAAGCTAGAAGCGTGAGAAGCTAGCAGAGTAGAGGGAGAACGAGAGAGTCCGTCACAGGCTAGGAGAGCGCGGAGTAACAGGCTAGCGGAGCAAGAGAGAGTAAGCTCGAAGTAGCAGTCTAGCGGAGGAAGAGAGGAATAGTTCGCGACACGAGGAAGTGGTGTTGAACGTGAGGAGCATCCGTGTGGGATGCTGCGAATAAAGTGACACAGAAAAAAATACGAAGTTGTCCGCATTAATAAACACCACACTACACATACAAAGTGACAGTCACAAATGAACCATATTATCTTGTTTAATCGTCAAGGAGCATAAAGTATCACGCAAACTCCAGTCATTGTCGCAGTGGCTTTAGGCTAGTAGCCATCGAGCAAAGAGATAGACAGCCCCAAAGACTCAGACAGAGACTCACACGTAGACCACCAAACTCCCACTAATAATACACTCATGATAATCTTCAAAGATATATGTTGTTGCGTTGTGACTGTGAAATGTAGTGATGACGGAGTCGAGTGTGGACATTGCTTCGGTGAGGCGGTTACAGAGGTTGTAGTGCTAGAAACGCTTGAGAACGTTCCGGTAAGTTTTTGTTTAAGTGTTGTTTTTACCATGTTCTGTATTTTTTTACATGACAATACATGATCATCCACCACAATCTGCTGAGTTCTATCAAATTTCAGAAGGCCTATAATTTCACGATTTATGACGAGTAATTTGACTTGTGATTAATTATACCATTGCAGATTGTTTATTGAGGGAAACTTTATTGAGTCTAATGGCTCATTACCCCAAATTCCGATTCATGCCGATGTTCAATTGAGGCTACTGACTGGTGTTAACTGTATAATTACTACTCGTATATAAGAAGGGGATTGATTAAACATCTGCACAGACGGATCTGCAAACCGTCGAGTTGTCTGCATTACTCGTTGTGATTTTCACAAATCTCTGAATGATCCATCAACCCTTGCCACCCAAAACAATCGATCACAGATACGGTCCATATGGAATAGAAGGAAGTTAATCGAATTAAATCAAAATAATTAAACAAATAGAATGACATGACTATAATGGAATCCATAGAATGGAATCCAGGTGGGGTTGCTGTACAAGGTGGTTTTCCATAAAGGAGTGTTTCTCAATTATTTTGGCTCGTGGATCTATCAGCCGATGCAAAACATTTCCACAGACAACCCAGCCCCCCACGCCTGGTGACAAAACGCATTACCTTCTCTCTCTAAATACCACTCAAAATACAACATGATTCGTATTACAGGAACATCATATTTAAATATACCGCAGCTATAAGTTTTTAAGTGGGGGCATTTAGATCTTAGGATTAGGGTAGTTTATTGAGAGGAGTTCATCCAATTTCATTTTGAAATCAAGTATAAGTAACACGTGTTAATGTCCGAAACAAAAGATCTAAACATTGCTATTATTTGCATCAGCACGCTGACAATCTGGAGGACTGTCGCAGACCACCGTTGTTCACAAATAAGTGCACCTAGCATGGCACAAGCACAGTGGTCACTTCAAGGACACTGTACCCTGGGTCACATAGCCTCATGCACCCTGCCGAGGCATCAATGTCCCCATGCCTTGCAATAGGTGTGTCTACTTGCTGTTTGAACATCTTTACACCTCCTGTGTTATTACCAGAAAGGGTAATAAAAATCCTTTCTTGTGTCATAATTGTGTGCAGCCATTCGTGGTTCCACCATATTAGAGTTTTCACGCAAGTAACAGAAGCTGACATTCATCACAGACAATCAGTGTTCTATTCAATACGTCAACGTCCTTACATATTTCTGCCACTAAGACCTGGTACACAATCTGTGCTGTTGCATGACCCAGTAATAGCATGGATAGAGAATATACAGGTAACAAAGAAACAAAAAAGACTTGTTTACCGGATAACCGCACACAGGGCCCTCCATAGGGTGGTGCGGGGCCAGGGGCAAATTCCACTGTGGACCCCACAACGCCTTCAAACTAAACCGGGAAAGTTTGACATCTGACACCGTGACGTCGCAGCGTGCCCCCCCCCCCCACGCTTCAAAGTAATGGTGGTATAGTTCAGTGGTGTTTGGCTGAGCGCATTTTGGTGATGTAGTTGTAAATGAGGGTGTAGTGTCAAACGAGAGACAAGACAGAAAGAGAGAGACAGCCTGAGACAGACAGAGAGACGGAAAGAGAAGGAGACAGAGAGAGAGACCTACTCCCGTGACTGCCGAAACACGCATAAACACTCTCAAATGCACACAGTGACAGACATGTTATGATAACAATCTCAGGCATTCCATGTAGTGTGTAGCCCATGTCTAAAATGTTACCAAGCTTTTCCGTCCCAATCATCAAATGTGACAATGATGAGCAAAAAAAAATGCAACAAGATGCACACGTTATTTTCTTTAAAAGCAATCAGCCATGTGTGGATACGCAGCATGACCTGAATATGTGCATTGCGGTCCTCTGACTGAGGTAATTTTCAACCCAACATTGAGTAAATGTGACCGATGGACAGCAGCAGCAGTAATCTGTGGACTGGTTCTGTCCGAATTCACAACAGAGGTCTCAACGCACAAGCAACGTGAAGAGGTCTGTTAGGGATTCTCTCAGAATATGAATATTTAATAAGACTGGGGGAATCCGTTGAGCGATGAAGCTCTTTTTCATAGATGCCTTATTAGGGGTTAGGGGTCATTGAGTTACATCAACGAACAATAAAAAAAAACGATACACAGAAGAACAAATTGGAGGACAGGTAATCAATTCGATAAAAGTTAATGAATATTACAACAGTACAGAAGTAGAAGTTGCATGTAAGTACATACATTCCTGCCGATTTGTCAACAGGGAATGCAGGTTTGGCAAGGCAGCAAAACAACGAAAACAGTCCCAGACCACAACAAGAAAAGACACAGTCCCTCGATCACATTGCACTTAAAAATGTAACTATTGATATACGAGTATGGTTCGAAGGTACAACTCACATTGGCAAATGTTGCTGTATCTGGCACTAATCTTATGCTTCAGAATGGTCTTTAAATGAGATTAAGCAGGGAAATGGCATTGGTTTTGTCACGCAGAGAAGAGCGGGTGGACACTTGTACACAGCTCACAGCCACACGCACACAGACACACACCATCACCAATACGGTACTGCAAGATCCGAACATGTCCATAAGGTGCTCACTGAGCTGCATTTGCTTCCGTTTGCTGAACTAACACATTATTAGGTCAGACTCATTATAAATGTAGTTGCATAACATGCTCAGGGTTTGCAAACAGCAGTTGCATTCCTATAAGGGGTGGCAAACATTGAGGTCAGCACAGGACAAGCAGGTGCAGGCGGGTGGACTGGGAGACAGCAGATAGAGAGACGCCAGCAAATAGGGAAAGAGGCAGTGATTATCTGGCTGCAAATGCAAACGCGAGGTAGGCGCCACGAAGGCAAGAGATAGAGGCGATGAGTGGGAGAACACGTGCAAAAGACGCCAGAAGGACGCCGGCTTCATGAGGGCCATCTGAGGGCACTTAATGAGGAGGGAAGTATAAGGGGAACGTGTGAAGCAACGAGGTGAGTTGGTTGGAGATGAATTAGTGAACAGTATTCAAGACAAGTCCGGGACCTCGCCCTCCACACCTCGTGCTCCCAAGCAGTGTTGGGTGATCCCCCACTGGGGGCACAGGCGAGGTGTGGGAGGAGATTGGCTAGCAGTGGAGAGGCTAGCGGAATCTTGAGTCTGAGTGTGATAAGCTAGAAGCGTAAGAAGCTAGCAGAGTAGAGAGAGAACGAGAGAGTCCGTCACAGGCTAGGAGAGCGGGGAGTAACAGGCTAGCGGAGCAAGAGAGAGTAAGCTCGAAGTAGCAGTCTAGCGGAGGAAGAGAGGAATAGTTCGCGACACGAGGAAGTGGTGTTGAACGTGAGGAGCATCCGTGTGGGATGCTGCGAATAAAGTGACACAGAAAAAAATACGAAGTTGTCCGCATTAATAAACACCACACTACACATACAAAGTGACAGTCACAAATGAACCATATTATCTTGTTTAATCGTCAAGGAGCATAAAGTATCACGCAAACTCCAGTCATTGTCGCAGTGGCTTTAGGCTAGTAGCCATCGAGCAAAGAGATAGACAGCCCCAAAGACTCAGGCAGAGACTCACACGTAGACCACCAAACTCCCACTAATAATACACTCATGATAATCTTCATAACAAAGATATATGTTGTTGCGTTGTGACTGTGAAATGTAGTGATGACGGAGTCGAGTGTGGGCATTGCTTCGGTGAGGCGGTTACAGAGGTTGTAGTGCTAGAAACGCTTGAGAACGTTCCGGTAAGTTTTTGTTTAAGTGTTGTTTTTACCATGTTCTGTATTTTTTTATATGACAATACATGATCATCCTCCACAATCTGCTGAGTTCTATCAAATTACAGAAGGCCTATAATTTCACGATTAATGACGAGTAATTTGACTTGTGATTAATTATACCATTGCAGATTGTTTATTGAGGAAAACTTTATTGAGTCTAATGGCTCATTACCCCAAATTCCGATTCATGCCGATGTTTAATTGAGGCTACTGACTGGTGTTAACTGTATAATCACTTCTCGTATATAAGAAGGGGATTGACTAAAGATCTACACAGACGGATCTGCAAACCGTCGAGTTTTCTGCATTCCTCATTGTGATTTTCACAAATCTCATAATGATCCACCAACCCTTGCCTCCCAAAACAGTGGATTGCAGGTGTAGTGTTGTAAGGACGGACTTCTAAACTTCTTCATGGCACACACTGTTTATTATCTTAATACACAGTCCCTATCAAACTAAGGGGTATATGGTCCCCTCACCCGTTACCCTCAGAAGGTACAAGCCTTCGGACCTTGCAGGCTATCTAATCTCTCCGCTATCCCAGCGTCCTCTGGCTGGACCTAGGGGATCTCTCCCCGACCACTGGTTACTCTGAGCCCAAGCCCTGATAAGGGCTGGAGGGCTTGGTCCAGGGTCCTTGACGTCTTCGGCCGACTTGGGTCTTCGTGTAGCAGAACTCCTCCAGAGCTCTCAGCGCTCTGGCTTTTATACCTGTTCGTGGCCGGGTTGTCCAATCCCCGGCCACCTTGTGGGACCCTCTGATTGGTCCTTCCCAATCTGGCGTTTGGATCCCACCTCACCCCATTTGACCCTGACCGTTTGATTGAGCGGGAAAACCTTGTTTACGATCTGTTCTCACAGTTTGCAAACAGCGAGTAGTTAACGCCACTACACAGGTACAGTCCATCTGGAATAGAACATTTCCGCCGACTATCCAGCCCCCAACCACTGGTGACAAAATGCATTGACTTCTCTCTCTAAATACCACTTATCATACAACATGATTTGTATTACATGAAAATAATATTTCATTATAACGCAGATATACGATTTTTTTTAGGAGGGCATTTATATCTTAGGGTTAGGTTATTTTAACGAGAGTAGTGAATCCAATTTCATTTTAAAATCAAGTACAGTGAGGGAAAAAAGTATTTGATCCCCTGCTGATTTTGTCTGTTTGCCCACTGACAAAGAAATGATCAGTCTATAATTTTAATGGTAGGTTTATTTGAACAGTTAGAGACAGAATAACAACAACAAAATCCAGAAACACGCATTTCAAAAATGTTATAAATTGATTGGCATTTTAATTAGGGAAATAAGTATTTGACCCCCTCTCAATCAGAAAAATGTCTGGCTCCCAGGTGTCTTTTATATAGGTAACGAGCTGAGATTAGGAGCACACTCTTAAAAGGAGTGCTCCTAATCTCAGCTTGTTACCTGTATAAAAGACACCTGTTCACAGAAGCAATCAATCAGATTCCAAACTTTCCACCATGGCCAAGACCAAAGAGCTCTCCAAGGATGTCAGGGACAAGATTGTAGACCTACACAAGACTGGAATGGGCTACAAGACCATCGCCAAGCAGCTTGGTGAGAAGGTAACAACAGTTGGTGCGATTATTTGCAAATGGAAGAAACACAAAATAACGGTCAATCTCCCTCGGCCAGGTGCTCCATGCAAGATCTCACCTCGTGGAGTTGCAATGAGCATGAGAACGGTGAGGAATCAGCCCAAAACTACACGGGGGGATATTGTCAATGATCTCAAGGCAGCTGGGACCATAGTCACCAAGAAAACAGTTGGTAACACACTATGCTGTGAAGGACTGAAATGCTGCAGCGCCTGCAAGGTCCCCCTGCTCAAGAAAGCACATGTACATGCCCGTCTGGGGTTTGCCAATGAACATCTGAATGATTCAGAGGACAACTGGGTGAAAGTGTTGTGGTCAGATGAGACCAAAATGGAGCTCTTTGGCATCAACTCAACTCGCCGTGTTTGGAGGAGGAGGAATGCTTCCTATGACCACAAGAACACCATCCCCACTGTCAAACATGGAGGTGGAAACATTATGCTTTGGGGGTGTTTTTCTGCTAAGGGGACAGGACAACTTCACCGCATCAAAGGGACGATGGGCGGGGCCATGTACCGTCAAATCTTGGGTGAGAACCTCCTTCCCTCAACCAGGGCATTGAAAATGGGTCGTGGATGGGTATTCCAGCATGACAATGACCCAAAACACACGGCAAAGGCAACAAAGGAGTGGCTCAAGAAGAAGCACATTAAGGTCCTGGAGTGGCCTAGCCAGTCTCCAGACCTTTATCCCATAGAAAATCTGTGGAGGGAGCTGAAGGTTCGAGTTTCCAAACTTCAGTCTCGAAACCTTAATGACCTGGAGAAGATCTGCAAAGAGGAGTGGGACAAAATCCCTCCTGAGATGTGTGCAAACCTGGAGGCCAACTACAAGAAATGTCTGACCTCTGTGATTGCCAACAAGGGTTTTGCCACCAAGTACTAAGTCATGTTTTGCAGAGGGTTCAAATACTGATTTTCCTCATTAAACTGCAAATCAATGTATAACATTTTTGACATGCGTTTTTCTGGATTTTGTTGTTGTTATTCTGTCTCTCACTGTTCAAATAAACCTACCATTAAAATGATAGACTGATAATTTCTTTGTCAGTGGGCAAACGTACAAAATCAGCAGGGGATCAAATACTTTTTTTCCTCACTGTATCTGGACTAATAGGAGTACTCCAAAGTTCTATCTGTCTTTCTAAAAGGGTGGCCATCGTAAGGTGGTGCATCAACTATTAGCTGATCATGAAAAGCATTGCTGCCCATTGAGTTACGTGGATATGGTCGTTTAGAAGTATTTTTGTTAATTGCATAACTGTACCAATGAATTCATTGATGAAACTAAACGTTTAGATACCTACGTTACGAATCTACAAACTAACAGGGAGACTATTGTGTTGAAATCTTTCTTTTGATCACAGAATCTTGCCCGCGAATTCATTAAAGCCTTAACCAATTGATAAGCATTTGCTCGACAAGCAGTCACACTGCCGCACACCATTGTTTCAAGACATTTCGTTAATTGCATAATCTTACCAATGAATTTATTGAGGTCTATTTTTGCCTTCGGGACATGTCTTTTTATTGCTGTTCGTATGAATATTGTTACATTAATTTTTAAGAACTTTTTCCTATCGCCGTGTATGCTCTGAGGAATTAATCGATTGTTCTGTTACCCAGTTTAAAAACGGGACATGTGCGATATAGCCCAGAACCTTCTGGTAGTTTCCAGAAGGGGATATGGCCGAGGGCGGAGCCAGGCCACGCTGGGGGGGATAAAACGGAAGTTCTGAGGCTGGATCGGGGCTGTCTGTCGTTGGAATGGAAACCGTCATACTACGTCTTCGTCTCCTCGGCATCGTGGGTCAGTCAGCGTGCCAGCTGTCCTGACTCGTTTGGAGTTATCCCGTGTGTGATTAAGTGTCCAGTGTAGAATAAACGTGTGTTGCCTCCTACTATTAGTGTCTCAGAAGTGACTCACTAAACTAGTAATGAATGGGCATGTTTTGTTTAATTGACAAACCTTACTAATTGGCTGTGTAGGATGGTGGCGGCTTGAACGACACATTTATATTCATGCGATCTAAAAGCAGTGTTCTCCGACTCACAACACAAGGTGTGGTGTTTCACATTCGCATTTCATGTTCACGCAGCTTGCACTCGTATGCATGACGTGTGCATAGTGATTATCGCCACTGCCTTTGCCTTGATTTATGCAGAAAACTGGGAAAAAATAACTGAAAATAAATGCTGAGGCATCTCAAGAAGTCAGAGTGCTGAATTAGCACAGCCACCTGTGATTAAACTGGGGTTTCAAGTCCAGTGAGTTTATGGTCTTAGCCAATCACCAATAACTGTACACAAACTATCTGAAGTACATTGTAGATTTGCACTTAGTTAGGCTAAATTCCAGCTCACAAAATATTGGTTGGAATGTCCTGCAACAATCAATACGCTCATATTCAACGTGAGTGGTAAAGTACTGTGTAATGTGGTGCAGTAAATACTCAATATGTGGACAGATTATCGATCAGTCCGACACTGAGATAATTTCCATATTGAGCAGTGCATGGCCAGAACATCCTTTGGTTAGAGATGCATAGAGTGTCGTAGTGGTGAGGAGATGCTATCTCCCTTGCCTGATCACGGGTTCGATGCCTTAACCCTGGCGATGCCTGTGGTATATTTGGAGTTTCCGTGTTCTCTCTTTCTGTGGTGGCCGTGTGGATCATTCTCCGGTTTCCGTCTGTTTTGCCCTCCAGGTGTTTGCTCACGATTGATCACACGATGCAGATAATTGTCTGGAACTAGGTGTTGTTGTAAATATTCTGATTTCAAAAAAATGAAATAAAACCAATTATAAAAAAAATACGTAATTTGTTATTGTAATTGCATCTAAATGTAATTACATATATTTTAAGTGTAATTAAGAATGTGCGTGCTAAGTGTATGAATATAAATGATAATTGAAAGAAAAACATTAATGATGAATATGTAATGAGTACGTATATAAGCGACCTGGAAGGGATTGTGTGTAAAATCATCACAAATTCTTATTGTTATTGGCTCTCTCGTTATCGAGGGGTATTATGAATCGCTTCTCAATTGTTTGTAATTATGCCAGCTCTCAGGATTTAGATCTCACCGCAAAATACAGTTCTCGTGATTAAGAGCATAATGCACGAGTTAGGTAAGAAGCACTCAGACCATTCTTTAATATAAGCAACTTTAATACTATTTACTCTAATATCCAAAAACACTTATCATCAGCATAGCAACAACTGTACACATCAACATATACGTATTTATCAACCCGTACTGAATGATCATAAAAGCTGAAAGGGTAAAATGTAATCATTGCTTGATTAAAATTAAACAATGTGATGGACATGGGAGCCCCTAAGCGCCTTTTAACCGATCAGGGCAAACATTTTTCTTCTAAATTGCTGCGGGTGTGTGATTTGTTGGGAATAAAGAAAGTACTCCGTCACCCTACCACCCGCAGACGGATAAAATGGTGGAGCGGTTGCACTGGACTCTGACTTTCATGTTGAGCCATCAGGTCAGCGAGTGGCAGCTTGACTGGGACTTGCATGTTCCCGGGGTCCTGGCTGCCTATAGAATATGGCCCCTCACGCGTACGGGAGACAACACGACCCCTCCCATTGATGTCCAATTACGAGCCTGCCAAGCTAGGCTAAATCTCAAATTTCGGATTCCATGCGCCTCACCATTCAGAGGTTTTCGAAGGCGCACGAGGCTTCCAGGAAAAATTCCAATTTGCGAATGAGCGGCAGAGGGTTCTCCGTCTTTCCAGACATGAGTGGGCTCCAGGTGACAGAGCCTGGCTACACTGTCCCCAGGTTCCGGTGGGTACATCACCCGAATTGTTTAAACCCTGGAGTGGGCCGGTTGATGTGATTCGGGTCGTTCGGCCCCAGTGTGTTCAAATTCGCTGGTGTCGGCGGAGTTGGTTTGTATATTCCTCTCGCCTCAAGCCTTTCATCGCGCAACATTAATTCATCTCATCTCCACTATGCAAGGGCCGAGTATCGGATGTGTTGGGCGAGCTGAGCTGTGTACCCGCTGAGGTTAGTCCTCAGGGGAGTCATGTGATCCCGTTCTCAGGTTCCGCGCATTTAACGTCCCCCAAGCTGCTACCTGCGCTGTCTCCGCAAGCTTCGGGAGCGGACGGCCGATCTGCCCGGCCCACTGCTCTTCGTGAGGAGCCGAATTCGACGAGACATTCTCAAATTCCCTGAGTTCTTTTTGCCATGGGCACAGTTGAAACAGCATCCAGAGTCAGCTAGAATGATCGAGAAGGGAGGCGTGGCCTAGGTTGGTATATAAGGGGATGCGCGGGAGACTCGGGGCTGTTGCAGTGGGATTTCCGCCTAATGTCAAGTGAATGTGTCTTCAATATAGTGCCATCTCAAGAGAAATTTGTCAAGTCGTCATTACACATGTGTAGAAGAGTAAAATGGGAACCTGACGTCATGCGCGCTGGGCGGCTCGATGACGTCAGGTCTCGTGGAGTACTTAAGGGAGACCCCGTGACGAAAGCGGGGTCACTGTGGGAACGGGTAGAGTAAGAAGGGTGAAGAGGGAACCAGGGGTAGAGAGGGATCGAGTAGTGAGTCTGGGGAGAAGCTGGTCGTAGCCGATAAAGGTGCTCTCTCTCCGGTCGGTGGAGTCGGCAGAGTCCCCGATCCGACACGAGAGAGAGAGAGACCGGAGCTAGCCGGGCAGGGAACATGAATCAGTGTAGGACCCCTAACCCCTGGGAGTTGTGTACCCTTGTGTTAATTTGTAAAAACTTTAATAAACCTCTGGCGAAAGCCCATATCCTTACCTCCGTCTCCGAGTGCGTCCATGGGAACTCCTCAACACGTAATCATAACCAAAAACATACATCAATCGAATATAGAAGGGTAGATGCTCCATTAAATAGTATTTTGGAAAGTGGAAAAAATGCCTACAGGAGTGAATATCTTGTGAAAGAGAATGCGTAATGCAGTCCATAATAAAGGTGTTTTTTGGGTTAAATTGTGTAAATATAAATACATCGTTAAACCAACCACCACCCAACACAGCCGATTAGTAAGGCTTGTCACGTAAGTAAAATGTGAAAATTAGTTACTACTTCAGCACACCGGTGTGTTAGAGAGTAAACATGCAAGTTTTTTTTTTCATTTGAGTATTACATTTCGCTGGTGATTTTAACCAGATTCATCAGGCATTAGCCAGAATTGTGAAGAAAGTCCTCTTATTTTAGCCTTGGAAGGGTAAAGGTGATGTCATCACTGTGGGGCTAACAGGTGCGAAGACCAGAGGGGGGTTAATGAAGTAATACAAATTTCAATAGATCATGCTAATCTGAGAAAATGCCGTACCTATTATTGGCTGGTTTAATCACAGTTAATCAATATACAAAATGTATGTACATTGTTGGTCTGAGATGTGCAGATTATACGCAGTATCTATTATTGAATGTTCACAGTTAATCTACAAACTGTGGAATGCCCTCCATGCTTTTTGCATGATCCATTGCATTTGATATGACTACATTAACCCTTTTCTGGTCTTCGTTCCATCACCTTTAGCCTTCTATTTAAAATTGAAATAGAACTTTCTTCGCAATTATGGATTTTGTTTACATGACAAACCTCACGAGTTGGCTGTGTTTGGGTTGTGGCGGGTTAAACGACACAATAAAATCCACGCGATCTAATCCGAAAAGCAAAACCTTCATTAAGGTTATTAGTTGCGAAAGCATACATGTCTCAGGTGTGGACCAATCAGTTTCAAGGAGCATTTTTTTTGTTTGAATGTTCATGATAAGTACGTGTGGTTAATGCAGACAGGATTCCTTGAAAAAGGATTCTGTTTGGTGTTTTAACATATTAACAACTGTTGTATTGCCAGAAGTGGAATGACCTATTGTTGTATTTTTATACTGGCAAGAAAGTTCCCAAATTGATATGTAAGTTTTTATCAGGGCAAGAAATTGTTCTACACTTTTTCTTGACTTAGCTATTATCAGTTCGACGTGATGGAGTTCATTTATAAGAATTGTCTCAAAACGGTGTTAGACCAGAGGACGCTAAAAGGCCTACAACAAAAAGACAAGCACTATCAGAGTAATGAGAGCTCGGGGATGAACAGCTACATCATGGGACCTCCTTTGCCAGTCCCAAAATATGAGAATAGGTTTTCCCCTTTTTTTCTTCCAACAAAACAGGTGTTAATATGTTTAAACACCAAACTGAAACCCTTTAAAGAAACAATGATTTTGGTACTGGCAAAGGAGGTCCCATGATGGAGTTCATAAAGTTAATTACGCAATTTTTCTCATTTATTTGATGTCATATGCTTGAGAACCAAAGTAGATGGAGGATTTTAACCCATTATTTCCGTGGTACTAGCTTCGTTTCAAGGATCTATAAGCCACCTGACCAGATCCCATAATTTAATCTTAAAACTACTGGTTGTGCAAAAAAATATAAACGTATTCAAATTTCATGCCATTTTAATCACTCTTTTGAAAGTACAATATTTACGTAAACACACCACAATATAAATGATATCATTATTGTTGCATAAGCAAACAGCATAGCAATGTTCATACCAATCATATATATTTAAATGATATATATTCATTAAAATTGAAAATCACCTCAGACTATAAACTACTCAAAACGTTGATTTGAATACAATATACATAAATGATATGTTATATTTATGCAAAGTATAATTGTCTCACATCTTACACATTAAAAAAATTCATCCCACACCCATCCCACACCTAAATTATATTTTTTCACGATTCGATTACACGAATTACGTTACATTTAAATGAAAATATATGATTAATAAATGTAAGATAGTTCAACATGTAGGCTTTCGCGACCAATATTATTCATAATAAAGGTTTTTGGGTTAGATCACGTTATTTATAAATGAGTGGATTTAAGACTGGAAGCAGGTAGATGGCTTCACTGTTCTGGCAAATCGCCAGAAGATGCTGGTTGTAATTTTCAGCGTAACGTTGCACCCAAATTGTAAATGTTATGGATTCACTCTTCAACACACCGATGCGCTAAAGTAGTGAACTATTTGTCTTTTGTCAACGTGACACATTTTTTACTGATTGGCCGTCTTGGGTGGTGGAGGGTTGTGACACATTTATAAATAACGCGATCTCACCCAAAAACCTTTATTATGAAATGTAAGATAGCAAGCCAATATTCAAAATTGCAATTAATATCCTATCGTATTGTATATTATTTGCTTGTCAAGTCCAATCTGGTTAATTCCATTTTAGGTGTAAAAGTAGCAGTTATTTCCAGTCTGAGATGTTATCCGTTTTATTCCGTGCCTCTGGCTTTAGGGAAATCTGTTACGTTAAATATATTTACCTATAATTTTGATCTTGATATGACTCAATTTTCGGTTGCTCTGCATAGCAGCAATGCAACTTTCATTTAGGGGCGATTGATTGTGCTAGAATACCGCACGCAGAAACTGTATATTCATATGAGTAACCAATCACATTGAACTTGATAAAATTAGCTTCACCTTAATATCAGTTTGACAATTAGTGAAAAAAAGTTGTCATCAGAGGTAAATTCACTATTTAACCAAGTAAAGGATAAAACACGGTTATCTTATAAGAAGAGGTTCTGTAAATCATAATATAAATGCATATTTAATGCATGTAGCAATTTTAGTAACCTGGCAGATGTGTCCCTTTTGACCGAGAGGGGAAGTCCCTGTAAGGTAAATAAATGCCTGCGATACAGGGTGATCCGCATGTGGTTGGTTAGAATGATGCCGAGTCAGGGGTATGATTAGCCAGACATTTGTACTACAGTAGCAGTTGTCAAATGAATGGCATAGACATAAATTGCAATTAATGAATAGTAGAGAATGGTCTGACGTGGAATGCAATATGGGAAATAAGCACCCCTTATCCATAAGTAGCAGTTCCTAGATCTGTTTGTAAAAATTTAGTTCAGGGTGGGGCTCGCAATTAGTACCTATAAAAGCATCCTCCAATGTATGTAATTAAAGTAAAAAAAAATTTCGACTCCTGTTTGCACAGCCTCTCACTGAAAATCTATATAACCTCTATGAGGGATCTTTGGCAAATAATTTATGACTTATAGAACCTGCTAAGAAGGGGGGCAACTCTTCTGGACTACGACATTGTTTGCTATACATATTCACTTTTAGATGTTTTTTTGTTCATGTTTTTGTTTTTTGTTTGTTGCGGTTGCACCCGATTCAAGAGCCGAATGGCTCACAGGGCGATACCTAATAAATGAACTTGAACTATTGACGGATGTCGTGGTCTTCATTGTGTTGTATTGGGATGAATTTAAATAGTGTTTGTGGTTTTAATGCAATCTAATTTCATGTATTCCTTAATCGTGATATATTTTGCATTCGATTGCTCGTTGCAAAGAATGGAGGAGAATTAATATAAACACGACAGTGGTAAGTTATTTACCTATTTGGGTAAATTGGAATCAACGAGATAGTTTTAGGAAATGATGATGCATACAGTTAATTAAAGGGATTTCATCCGAGTTGCGTTTCATAGAACATGTCATATCATGGCGGAGCCATTTTTGAAATATCAATGTGATTGACTCCTGGTACCCTCACAGGCAGCCACTGTATAGGGTCCAGGAACTCAAGCATTATTTCATGATGAAAGCTGCATTACTTTGGATTGCAGCAGCCAGCAAGTGAAATGTCGGGCTGAAACAAATAAATTGTAATTTTGGAATTTCCCTCTTATGGTGTACTCTAAACGTGTTAAACGTGTTTGCCACCAAAGCTAAGACGACAAATATCCTATATCTAAATAAATAAACGTATATATTTTCACCTGAAATTAATGTTGTGAATCTCCAAGTGTACAATAGTACACATTGTGTTTTATAAAAATAGCTTTCATGGGTTTCTATAATTTTAAAAATAGTGTCAGGCAATTTCTTCACAATTTTCGTCGACATTTTACAAATATTGATCCACTTAACTCTTGTCGCTGATTAAAAGTTTTTTTTTATACAATTGAGACTAAATTATTACCTTGACGGATATTGGCTTTTTATACAAGTTACACCACTATTGGAAAGTAAAAAGGCATAACGGGGTGGGATATGGATACTTAGTAAAATGGGCAGGGATTTGCCAAAACCAGATTCCGAAAGTTACAGAAGTTTATTCTTCTGATTTTAAGCCTTTGCACAACGGATACGGTGGGTGAAGCTAGGCGAGTGTCAGTGAAAAGTTAACCACCCACACATTACCTTTAGAGAAAAATATATAAGATTAGCCACAGTTATTCCCAACTATCTCGTAGGTGATTGGAAAGGTGATTATACAGTGGAGAGAAATTTCCTTTTTTATGGCTTTTCCAAACAAATGGAAATTTTAATTAGGAAAGTAGTTTAAAGGATTACTTAAGTTGCTACATTAGCATTGTATCATTTATTTTCTCCAATCATTGGAATGTTAATATTGTGTCGCTTTGTTATTGTTTTACAAGAAGCATGTTCTTCAGTAAACCTCAATTGATAAAAAATATATGCATCTTCTTGGTTCTTTCGGTAAAGTCACGTAGAATGGAAATAATAAAATAATAAAAATAAAACATAATAAAATAATTCTCACGACGTTTCGGCCACAACGCAAGCAGCCGTCCTCAGGTGGAGAACAGGTCTGGGGCGTGCCATTCAGACTCTGTCTTCTCGACAGACCTGTTCTCCACCTGAGGACGACTGCTTGCGTTGTGGCCGAAACGTCGTGAGAATTATTTCATTATGTTTTATTTTTATTATTTTTATTATTTTATTATTTCCATTCTACGTGACTTTACCGAAAGAGCCAAGAAGATGAATCCCTGCAGTCACGAAAGCTTTAAATCGAAATATATGCATCTCAACGAGTTATTTTATTAGGAATATCCATTTATTATTCTAAATAAGGTTGGCTAAATCGTTTTAATCATTAAAAAATGTACATACATACAATTGCAACCTACATTTCCACGCACTTTGGCTGAATATAAGCATATATTAATCCAACGGGTCAAAGTATGCTGCACCATCGCAATTAATTTTGGATTTAAGAGAGGGTGTAGCCTTTAAGTTTTGACAGGGGTTTGGAACTTTTTTTCTGCCAAGGGCCATTTGGATATTTATAACATAATTCGCGGACCATACAAAATCATCACCTTAAAAATTAGCCTGTTATATTTGGTCAAACATTTAATTAACTCACCCCTAATGTAATGGCTGGAACAGACCAAATTATTTCGCGGGTCTTATACGGCCCGCGGCCCGGACGTTCCCTACCTATTTACGTGATCAATGGCAGCATAAACAAACGTTGTGAATGCATGTAAAGCCAGCTTGATCTTTTCATCATCCAGGTCGGTGCTCTCTCTGTAATTCATAATTGGAAATATGTATGCCAGCGGGCAGTGAAGGTCCTTGCTCATCTTCTCCATCTGCAAAAAGAGTTGAACACATTTTAACATTACAATACAATGTAAACGTAATAATGAAATCACATTATTTAAACTTGCAAAAAAGGCTAGAATATTTGCAGACCATAACAATAGGGTTTACCCTTTCCTGCAATAAAACAGGTGTTAAGATGTTCAAACACCAAACTGAAACCTTTTGCAAGGAATCATGTCTGCATTAACCACATATACTTGAGGTGAACACGCACACGAAAAAACATGCTCCGACAATGCAGATAATGCATATAATATCAGAGCATGTTTTTTTTATTAATGCAGACACATTTTCCCACTAACGTATGCAAATATTTCATGGGACCTCCCTTGCAGGTATAAAAATGTAACAATAGTTTTACCCTTTCGGGCAAATAAACAGGTACCAGTGGTGGCAAATGTTTTCATGGAGAAATTTAAGACAGTTGCCATCCAGACATCCACCCTACGTCCTTCCTTGTGGAAGAAATACGTAGATGACACGTTCGTCATATGGCCACATGGCCTGCCAGCACTGAACCAATTTCTCAACCACGTCAATTCAATACACCCATCTATCAAATTCACCATGGAAGTGGAAAAGGATGGCAAGCTTCCATTTCTGGATGTTTTGATCGAGAAGAGACCTGATGGCTCGTTGGGACATTCGGTCTACAGGAAAACAACCAACATGCATGCCTATCTAAAGCCTGACTCCCACCACCATCCAGCCCAGAAGAATTCCCTCATCAAAACACTACACCACAGGGCCCGTTGCATCTCCGACCTGCACCACCTAGCCAATGAGTTGGAGCACGTACACCAAGCCCTCAGGATGAACGGATACTCGGACCATACAATCCGCAAATCTAACCCCCACCCCCAAACACCCAACCCCTTTATTATCGATAACATTGATCGCAAAAGACTACATGTTATACTGAGGATCTGTGTGTGTTTCACTGTGTCGGGCTGCAGTAAAAAAATAAAGTTAACAATTTAGAAATGTAGATAGCAGCGCAAAGCAGAAAAGTGCAGTTGTAATACAAATTTGGTGGTGTGTGCAATATGCAATAGTGAGTGCACAAGAAAGCGCATTGAGAACGACTGTACTCTAGTGCGTTGTTGGTAGGAGCACAGTGTATGGTGGGCAAAAGTGCAATACGTGGTTGATAAATGTGGGGGACAGTTTGGGTCAGAGTTGTGTGACATTATTATTAGAACTTGTCGACATTGGCATTTCAAACCCCTTATCCTGACCTCGCGTTAACTTCGAGTTGAGTGACACTAGCATTTCAAGCCAGCTGACGTCCTTTTCATCTGACAATTGGAAAGACAATTGTCAGATGAAATAAACTTTATCTGCAAAGAGAGGCTGGATGCTGGGAAGGAAGCGTTGCAGCCTGAGGGTTTTCTCAAGTAGTAAAAGCACATGGAAGACCATCCACTGGCGAATTCACATCAATGGACAATGTCAATTTGAGTTAGTTTACACCAAGCATTAGACCATGTCGACAGATCTCATGTGATTTTATTGGGATCAGGGCCTTGGTCACATGTGCCCTCCCTTCTCCTTGATTATCAAGGTGCTGGAGAATATCACCAAATATGGACAAGAGGTAATCTTGATTACCATGAAATTTTACCAGGTGGTTCTAGATTTGAAGCTTTTGTGACTGCAAGGAATCATATTTTTAGGTTTTTTTCGGTAAAGTCACGTAGGTAAAACATCAAAATTCATGAAAATAAAATAAAATAAAACAAAAATCACGACGTTTCGGAGGCAACACAAGTCTCCGTCATCAGGTGGGACCGTCACAGCCAGATTAGCTGCATCAAGTGAGGCAATGATTCAAGATGTAATCCCTTATAAGCAAGTTGAAGGGGGGAGGAGAGGGGGGGGGGAGTATCTTTGTTTACCAAAGTCCCAGTACCGGACACCCTAACAATAATTGAGGACTTAGTCCAACATGGATTGAATTCTGATGCACCTGCGCTGGTTAGGCATTGCCTCACCAACACCTATTTTACCTGGAATGGCACCTTCTACAAACAGAATGAGGGTACCCCTATGGGCTCCCCTTTGTCACCAGTTATAGCCAACATGTTCATGGAAAAGTTTGAATCAGACGCCATCCAGACATCCACCCTGCGTCCTTCCCTGTGGAAGAGATATGTGGATGACACTTTCGTCATCTGGCCTCTCAGCATTGAACCACTTCTTGGACCACATCAATTCTAGACACCCATCTATCAGATTCACCATGGAAGTGGAGAAAGACGGTAAACTACCATTCTTGGATATTCTGTTTGAGAGGAGGCCTGACGGATCCTTGGGACATTCTGTCTACAGGAAAGCCACGCACACAGATTCCTACTTTAAACCGGATTCCCACCACCACCCATCTCAAAAGAATTCTCTCATCAAAACGCTATACCACAGAGCCCATGGCATTTCTGACAAACACCACCTGACCGGTGAATTAAGACATGTACATCGGGCCCTCAGGATGAACGGATACTCTGACCGTACTATCCGCCAAGCTGTCTCTCACACCACACAGAAACAGCCACATGAAACTCCGACCAAAACCATCACGTTACCATACATAGCAGGCGTGACCAAAAAGATCTCCAAAATTCTAAACAAACATAAGATCCAAGTCAGTACAGTGCATAAAATCCGTGATTTGATTCCATCTGTGAAGGATGTCGTTCCTGACTTACAGTATCCTGGAGTCTACAAATTGAGTTGCATTTGTGGTGATTGCTACATTGGAGAAACGAAACGTCATGTTTCTGATCGTGTCCGCGAGCACAAGTCAGATCTGAAACACGGCAGAACTGATTCTTCTGCCGTTGCCGATCATTGCTACAACTCGGTGGGCTCTCATGAAATTGTCTTTTCCGAGATCAAGGTTCTCTGCAAACCTCCCGGATACCATCAAAGGTTTGTACACGAAGCCATACAAATATACAAACACAGACATAATTTCAACCGTGATGATGGGTACAAACTAAGTAATCATTGGAAAGATGTTATCAACCACGCAAAAAAGACTTAATTACACTTTTTTGGACCTTCTTATCTGACAGGCACTATTTTATTTTACTTTACCGAGTGTTAACATCCCCAGTTATTTTTAACAGTACTCTCTTCATTGTTCAGCCAGCATTGGTATAAACATGGGCATTTTCGTTCCTTTGTTCTATCATGTGTATCAGACCTCCCCTCCCCCTCTCTGTCCATTGTGTTGGCGTGTGCAGCAACCGTGTCCAAGCCGTCGCCAACTTTTTGTTGGCTCCCTCCCCCTCCCGCCCCCCTCCCTCCCGATACGTTCCATTCATTGGCTACCACATTCTGATGAACTCCCTCCCCCTCTCCTCCCCCCTTCAACTTGCTTATAAGGGATTACATCTTGAATCATTGCCTCACTTGATGCAGCTAATCTGGCTGTGACGGTCCCACCTGATGACGGAGACTTGTGTTGCCTCCGAAACGTCGTGATTTTTGTTTTATTTTATTTTATTTTCATTAATTTTGATGTTTTACCTACGTGACTTTACCGAAAAAACCTAAAAATATTTACCAGGTGGATTTGAGAAACGCTGGCACTGTTGATTGATAACTCCTGGCTGTTTCCACACCTGCTCTGCCAGAAAAATATATGGTGTAACGGGATCCAGATGCAGAGTTTGTGTGGTCTGATGTAAGGTATACATCTGGTGTCGTCTGATGTTGTGAAGTTGCTATGCAAAAGCTTTCATGAAGTCTACTCAGGCCGCATTTCGGGCTTCAGAAATGCAAGCCTTTCATAACAAATTGGTTCATCCCGTATTCTGACTTTCCACAATGAATAATCAGGAAATACCACCGATACATGCATAAATCACCCTCTGGACCCTGCAGCTTGTCTTGAATATTTTCACTATTGTAATGCGAGCATAAACGGGGTGGTTGTTGGCCTCCGCGATATGCACGCGGGCCGGAGCATTGGGGGGCGGAGCCTGGTCAGCGGAGCGTGTAGGAGGAGCCACTGCTCATCTCGGCTCCAATGGGAGACGAGGTGAACGGGGGGCGGAGACGGAGGTCACGTGATGGGATAGGATATAGGGGGAGAGCCGGAAGAGATCGGGAGTGGAGACGGAGCGAGAATAGGGGGGAGCCACGCTGAGCAGGACAGGAGCAGCGGCGCCATCTGCCACGTGGCGTGTGGTCGACGGGGCTAGCGGGGTGTGAGAGCTAGCCGAGTGTGCGGGGCACACGTGGCTAGTGAGTGACTAGCGGAGTGTGCGGGGCACACGGAGCGAGCGGTGTGGCTAGCGGAGTGTGCGGGGCACATGGAGCGAGCAGTGTGGCTGGCGGTGTGTGTATCTGTGGGGCACACGGAAAGACGGGAGCGGGTCCGGACGAGGACAAGCGGGGTGAGAACGAAGAACCTAAATAAACGACACAACGGAGACCAAGAAAGCCTGACAGAGTCGTTTATTACACTATTTATAACAAATTAGCCTCCGGCTATATGTTGCAAATTATTATTCTGACAAAGTAAAAAAAGTAAATGAGTGAGATTCACTGAGGACCTTAACTATTTTTTCATTGAAATTTATGCTAGATATTTCATGTCAACCAGGAGGTGAGTCTATATTTTAATTGCCTGGATCTTTTTTTTTTGGTCACTGGTGAATTAAATGCCACACCATCTGGATGCCATTAGGTTCCTATAATTTACCTGATGCAATCCAAGGCTTGGACGAAGTTGTACCAATTACAATAAGTACAGGGCCTCGTGGATGCGTTAATGCATCCAGGAGGCCTACAATATAAGGGGTAAGGACTGTTTGACAGGTACAAGTCGCATTCCACTAGAGCCATGGTGTTATCTTAAATGAAATACGCTGGTACATTTTAATCTACAGCATATGCTATTATCCATGCTTTCATCACACTCTGTGTCTACGTTTGCAATGCTCTCTTTCATGGTTGCCCTAGATTCCTAATCTCCAAACTAAAAATTATCCCAAATGCCGCTGCGTGACTTCCCACATGCATCCATAATTAAATTATTCCACAGCCTTCAGATTCAATCTGTAATCCAGTTAATCATCTTATATATCTTATCACATCATTGGAACCTCATTTGCCAGTAAAAAATATGATAATTGGTTTTTTACCCTTTTATCTGGCAACAAAACTGACACCTTTTTTTTAAGAGGAGTCATGTTTGCATAAACCACAATAACTGCAGTCATAATGCATTAAAAAAACATAACTCTGATAATGTCTGCACTGTCCTTGAAGTTGATTGGTCCACACCCGAGACAGCTTTCCTTAGAGCCTAGTCTCACATGGTGTTGGACTAGATGATGCCAAAAGGCGCACAACTCAAAAACAATGCACCATCACTGGCAAATGAGGTTCCAATGGTATAAATGCTTACCCTAAGCTCTCATACTCTGATTGTGTATTGTATTTGAGTTGTGCGCCTTTTGGCGTCATCTGGTCCAATACCATGTATGTAACATGTTGCCATCGTGAAATATACTGCTTTGAAATTGGGTCTATCTTTTTAAAACACCCTGTGTTATAATCATTACTAAATAAACTATCCGTTTTCCTCCATCTTTCCTGGAAAAAGTGATTAAAAAGAACGAAATTATCCCTTGGAATTTAGGGATTCCATCCTGGAATATTATAATTTAGTTATTTCTATCATTTATGTAAAATTATCATGGATCATAAAAGCATAGACACTTGACAGGTTAAGACATACTCATATTCGTCGAAAAAATACTATTGTTGGAGCATTAAGTATGTGGAAAAATGTAAGATAGGTAACATAGATATCAATGAAACCCACAAACCTCTTGGCTATATTCAAGTTCAGATTAATAAAGCCTTGTATATGAGGCAGTGTTCCCACACTCACAAAAAAGATTTCTCTCCTTCATGCCTTGAGCATGGGTTGCATTCCCACAGCAGCTAACCATAGGTAGGTGACCATTGACATTATCGCTGATTTGTTTGAATATGTCCTTACTTTTGATGGATATATTTTGTGAAATACATGTTAGAAGGACATTACCATTGTCTTGATGTAACATTTCTTGTAAATTGTGTCAGTTGTCTTCTTTTCCTCCGTCAACATCTTGTCCACGTTTGTCAATATTCCAAATGTATTAATTTCTAAAAAAGAGAGACAGAGGCACACGAGTAAATTGAGAAAATTTAGATTTTTGGTGACACTTGGAAATCAAAGTGGGGATGACAAATAATAATTAACACTTCTAAAGCTCCTTTCACCCGGAGGTGACAAGGCGAGTATATAAAACAAATATGCAGAATTACACAAGTAAAACAGACCCCAAAACAAATTACACTATGTAACACAATTTGTGTTTCCTAATAGCTTATACCTAAAAAGTATAGAAGATGGATATTATTCCCCACAAACTTTGCTTTCGTGACCAGGACAGTGATATTTTGAAATTTACCTATTTTCAATGAGAAAACTGGCAAATGTGTGTCTTTTCGTTCACATAAAGTCAGAAAAAACAACATATGAATCAAAATTTACATTTATTTATACTAAAGTAATACGAAAATGACTACAAAAGATTTAGAAGTGAGAAGTGTTTCGAGATTTCTGATTATATTGCAAATTACTTTCACGAATAAGCCCCCAAATGCAGTCTTCCATCATTTTCTCGCTATCATGTTTTTGGTAGCGGCATTCAAAGTCCAGTTTATGCTGGTGGAAGCGTTCAACCCTTTAGCCAAAACCGACTTTAGACCATCGAAAATTGGGCTATTACTCAGATTAATAACAAACTTGTCAACCTCTAACTTCTTAATGTGTGGATCTGGTTTCTTCTTGGTGTGGCTGATGAAGCAGTCATGTTATCTACATTTTCCCAATCAGATGTAGACATTTTTTTCTGTCAATGTTAAGTGTGATTTCGTGAGTGTCTTGTCTACATGATCTAGTTCAATACGGAGCAGTCTAATTCGCTCTGGGATCAGGGCCAAGCTAGCCCTGAATAAAATTCGTTTGGCATTGGAAGATGTGATGGCAGCAGAAGTCAGTGTAAATGAGATTGGTATTACTTTAGAGTTGCGGCATCTCTTCAAAAAGATGAGTGACTACTGAACTTCGCAGTCACCCCCAAATACAAACCAGTGGATGACATTCTTGCCTAGGTCGATGTAACTTTTAAGGGTTTGGGACACAAGATCTGAAATCGCTGCAACCCTCAAAAGTGCTAAGATACCAGTCAGCAACATCAGAAAGGATGAGCGTTTTTAGCTATCTCAATTGAAAAAAGAGGGATGATATCGTCGTTCTCTCAGCCGACAAGGGCAATGCCACAGTCATTATGGAGAAAACCGTGTACAATAAGAAAATTCAGGACCTACTTCATGATGGTAGCTACACATCAATCTAAAGAGACCCCACCAACAGCCTCGTTACGATATCTGTCTATTTCATTATACCTGATGATGATTGCTTGTGTTGCAATCGAAACGTCGTATGCTATTATTTAATTTATTATTTTTTCTTTATACGTGACTTTACCGAAAGAACCAAAGAATAATTCCTGCAGTCACGAAAGCTCCAAAGTTAAGATTAAAGACCACCTCTTCTTACTTAACTCAGCTCACCTGGTATCGTCAATTAAAGACATCTCACTGTCCCCAGGTGATTTTCTCCTTAGTTTCGATTTAGTTTCTTTGTTCACCAAAGTGTATGTGCCCGATACCATTACAATCATTGAAGACCTTGTTAAACAGGGATTGGATGCTGATGTACCGGCCCTGGTGAGACACTGCCTCACCAATACATACTTCACCTGGAATGGAACATTCTACAAACAAACTGAAGGCATCCCAATGGGTTCTCCCTTATCTCCAGTTGTCGACAATATTTTAATGGGAAATTTTGAGATGGACGCCATCCAGGCATCCACTTTAGGCCTGTCCTTGTGAAAGAGGTACGTGGATGACACATTTGTCATCTGGCTCATCCACATCAATTCCTACACCCAGCCATCAAATTCATCATGGAGGTAGAAAAAGATGGCATGCTGCCTTTCTTTGATGTCCTAATCAAAAACAGACTAGATGATTTAATAAGCCATTCTGTCTACCGGAAATTAACCCATACCGATGCCTATCAAACACCCGATTCCCATCACCATCCATCCCAGAAGAATTCCCTCATCAAAACGCTACGCCATAGAGCCCAATGTATCTCCGACCATAAACACCTATCCAGTGAACTCAAACATATACACCAAGCTCTCAAGGCGAATGGATATTCTGAATACACAATTCGCAAAGCCATCACACCAACCGTGAGGAAGGAGCCATCTGAGGATCTAATCATTACCATCACCTTGCCATACATAGCAGGGGTATCCAAAAATAATTTCCAAAATCATGAACAAACACAAGATCGAGGTCCGATTTAACACAGTACATTAAATTCGTGATCTGATCCCATCTATGAAGGACAAGATTCCTGACATCCAATATCCCGCCATCTACAAACAAAGCTGTATCTGCAGCAGCAGTTACATTGGGGAATCTAAGAAACCGTGTGCGTGAGCATGACGCAGATTTGAAACACGGTAGGACCAATACTTATGCCACGGCCGATCATTATTTTAATGCGGCTGGCTCACACGAAATTGATTCCTCCAAGATTATGGTATTTTGCAAGCCTACTGGCTGTCAACAAAGATTCGCTCATGAAGCCATCCATATCTACGGACACAATTTCAACCGAGAGGATGGTTATTAACTCAGAAATCATGGGAAAGATGTCATCAAACACTTTGGGTCATAATTTGACTTGTCTTTTCCTGTTAACCTCCACTGTCAGCAGTGTGGGTGTGTGGAGCTCGGTGCAATGATTGCCTGGTGGCCCTTTGATTGGTGTAGACACACCGCATTGTCGTTGCTTCCTTAGCTGCCCCGCCCATGCTGCTGACATACTTGGGCTATGCCCATTTCTAAAACCTGTGTAAACAGTTTGCCTTTATATGGTAACCCCTCTTTTACTGATGACGACCGCTTGTGTTGCGATCGAAACGTCGTGGTTTACATTTCATTTAATTTTTATTTCATTCAGGTTAAGAACCAGTCTATAAAATACATTATATACTACCAGTACATTCACCAAACTTAATAACCAGGCTACAGTCTACATTATAGACTGCCAGCACACTCACTCCGATTTTGAACCAGGCTACAATCTACATTAGTGTTTTTTTTAGTTATTTTTATAATTTTTATTTTTATTAACTTTTTTATTCTTTTTTTATATCTACATGACTTTACCGAAAGAACCAAAGAATATGAAGACGGTTTTGCTGATGACCTAGCTGCATTAGAAGATGGCTGGTACATTTGGGTGCTGCTTTTCGAATTTAATTATATTTTTTTCTATTAAATAAGAACCTTAACCATTTAATTTGAATGAAAGGGTTGTAGTAAATTTTTACTGATTATATTTTATAAACTGAACCTACCTGCATGGATAGGGTTTTCCCCCTTTTTTTGGCAACAAGACTGAAACCTTTTTACGAGGAATCATGTCAGCATTAACCACAATACTTGTGGTCAGAATGCAAACAAAAAACACACTGATAATATATGAATTGTCCTTGAAACTGATTGGTCCACACCAGAGACAACTTTCTTTTGAGCCTCTTCTCAATTGGTGCTAGACCAGAGGACGCCAAAAGGCGTACATCTCAAAGACAATGCACTATCAAAATAATGTGGGCTCGGGTAAGCATCTACATCAATGTCATTATTAAATGGCATTATTAAATGGTATTAGGGTCTCTCAATTTATTAAATTCCTTGGTTGATGATGTATAAAGGTGTCAGTTTTGTTGCCAGATAGAAGGGTAAACAACCAATTATCATATTTTTACTGGCAAATGAGGTTCCAATGGTGTAAATGCTTACCCCGAGCTCTCATACTCTGATGGTGCATTGTCTTTGAGTTGTGCGCCTTTTGGCGTCATCTGGTCCAACCCATGTGAGGCTAGGCTCTAAGGAAAGCTGTCTCGGGTGTGGACCAATCAACTTCAAGGACAGTGCACATTATCAGAGTTGTGTTTTTTGTTTGCATTATGACTGCAGGTATTGTAGTCTATGCAAACATGACTCCTTGTAAAAAGGTGTCAGTTTTGTTGCCAGATAGAAGGGTAAAAAAACAATTATCATATTTTTACTGGCAATGAGGTTCCAATGGTGTAAATGCTTACCCCGAGCTCTCATACTCTGATGGTGCATTGTCTTTGAGTTATGCGCCTTTTGGCGTCATCTGGTCCAACCCATGTGAGACTAAGCTCTAAGGAAAGCTGTCTCGGGTGTGGACCAATCAACTTCAAGGACAGTGCACATTATCAGAGTTGTGTTTTTTGTTTGCATTATGACTGCAGGTATTGTGGTCTAGGCAAACATGACTCCTTGTAAAAATGTGTCAGTTTTGTTGCCAGATAGAAGGGTAAAAAAACAATTATCATATTTTTACTGGCAAATGAGGTTCCAATGATGAACTTCGATTTAAAGCTTTCGTGACTGCAGGGATTCATATTCTTGGTTCTTTTGGTAAAGTCAGGTAGAAAGGAAATCATAAACATAATACAAATATAACATAATACAATTCTCACGACGTTTCGGCCACAACACAAGCAGCCGTCCTCAGGTGAAGAACAGAGCTGTCGGAAAGACAGCGTCCTAATGAACACTGCTAAGCTTGGCAGCGTATTTTAAGCTGGGTGGGAGGAGCAGAGAGAGTTGACAAGGGAGTTTATATATCAACAGAGGAATTTAGCATGTTGATGACAAATGCAGATAGGGGGTTAGTCACTCCTTGTGGAATGTGTAGGCGGTGGGGGGTCTCAAAGTCATATTATGCTAGTGTATTATGTAGGATTAGCAGTAATAAAGAAAGGGACATTTTTTATTATTCTAAAGAACTGCAAATACCCTACTACCATACAATATACCGATGTGAAAAACAAAATTTAAATTACATCAATATAATCAATGTACTCAATATACTCTCCAATAAGCTGAGCCATTAACATTAAGTAACTGGGTATACACTACACTATATAATGACTTATTATATCTTCCAATCTGAACTACACTTTATAATATCGTATACACAGCACCAATATAAGCTCTAACATTATGCATTATATTCATATGCCTCCAACTAAACTCTTTTCTACATCACACGACTATACACCGTATTATAAACTGTCATAGACAAACCCCAAAATTGAATAATACACTGCCTTACTATACACTACCCTATACCTTAGACTATACATTGTAATATTACACTATGTATTATTCTACAAACCCTACTGTATACCACACTGCTGTATATTCACTAAACAATTACGATACTATATATTACCTCATACATTATTTTAAACATTATAATATTTATTATAATACAATCTGCTATACACCATACCATTGACCCTCGAGTGAAATGTACTAAGAGGAAGCAAAGAAATATGTAATGGGAGAGTGGTAGCAGGAAACTTGCAGCAGAGCAAAGATTCCGATCCGTGAGGAGAATACAGCGAATGGAATGCGGTCTGAAAGTCACCGTAAACGTGAACAAGTCTTCAATGATTTCGATGGTGTCAAGTACCGGAACTTTGGTGAATAAGGAAACCACATCAAAACTGACAAGTAGGTCGTCTGGGGACAGGGAAATACCCTTGAATGTCGATACCAGGTGAGTACAGTTTAGTACCGCAGAGGAGGTTATTCCAATGAAAGGCCACAGGATTTCAGACAAAAACGTCTTTGATCCGCTGCAAGCTTCCTGTTACCACTCTCCCATTACATATTCATTTGCTTCCTCTTAGTACCTTTCACTCTACGGTCAATGGTTTGGTGTACAGCAGATTGTATAATAATAAATAGTATAATAGTGTAATGTCTAATTTATTGTACAAGGTAATATATAGTATCGTAATTGTTTCGTGAATATACAGCAGTGTGGTATACAGTAGGGTGGGTAGAATAATACATAGTGTAATATTACAATGTATAGTCTAAGGTATAGGGTAGTTTTTTTTCGATTTAAAGCTTTCGTGACTGCAGGGATTCATCTTCTTGGTTCTTTCGGTAAAGTCACGTAGTAGGGAAGTAATAAAATAATAAAAATAAAACATAATAAAATAATATAATAATATAATAAAATAATATGTTTTATTTTTATTATTTTATTACTTCCCTTCTACGTGACTTTGCCGAAAGAACCAAGAAGATGTATAGGGTAGTGTATAGTAAGGCAGTGTATTATTCAATGTTGGGGTTTGTCTATGGCAGTGTATAATACGGTGTATGGTCGTGTGATGTAGAAAATAGTTTAGTTGGAGGCATATGAATATAATGCATAATGTTAGAGCTTATATTGGTGCTGTGTATACGATATTATAAAGTGTAGTTCAGATTGGAAGATATAATAAGTCATTATATAGTGTAGTGTATACCCAGTTACTAAATGTCCCTTCCTTTATTACTGCTAATTCTACATAATACACTAGCATAATATGACTTTGAGACCGCCTACACATTCCACAAGGAGTGACTAACCCCCTATCTGCTTTTGTCATCAACATGCTAAATTCCTCTGTTGATATGTAAACTCCTTTGTCAAGGCGCTCTGCTCCTCTAACCCAGCTTAAAATATTCTGCCAAGCTTAGCAGTGTTCATTAGGACGCTGTCTTTCCAACAACTCTGTTTTTCACCTGAGGACGCCTGCTTGCGTTGTGGCCGAAACGTCGTGAGAATGTTATTGTTTTATTTTTATTATTTTATTATTTCCCTTCTATGCGACTTTACCGAAAGAACCAAGAATACGATGATGAACTGTTATATTTTGGCCAAGGTCTCCCCCAGCTTATGACTGCTGAGCCTCTCACACAGGATGTTTCCTCTGCAATGCACGTGGGTGGTCATTCATTTTACTTACTGTTCCTCCTAGTGATGGAGATCTCTGACTTAATGGTGGAACCAGTCGGTTCGTCTAACCATCACACCATAAGGTTTCGTTTTGGGCTCCCCCAAAAGGACCTGCCCCTACCGAGATAGTGCAGGTACTGCCTCTGGACGGGATTGACCCCCGATGGCCTTAATAGTGATGGTGTTGTCAGAGTACTCCCCAATACACTGGTGTGCTGAAGTAGAACACATCTGACACGTTTAATTTATGTAATATTTTTTAAAATAATTTAGCTGTGTTGGGTGGAGGATAGTTTACGACACACATTGTTAAACGACTTAATGCCCCACCCTTCCCCCCCCCAAAATATGAATGTTTATAAGTATTTTAAAAGGCATTATTACCATTGTTTCTTGCCAGGCTTCCAAATTCAGCCAGAAGTTTGACGTCAGCAGGATCGATTTGATTTATGGAATATATATCCATTACATATACTACGCAGTGGATCCGGTTCTCTTCAACTGCTGTTGTTGGTATTTTCCCATTTGAAAACTGAAATAAAAAAAAACACATCAACGGACATTTATATACATTTTATATTATAGACCTGCAATTGATACTTAAACTTCCTAAATATCTAACAATCCATACGAAAATGATTAATTATATATGTATCTACACAACAAGCCTTTAATTGATTTAGTGGAAGCTTACTGACCATTTAACTTTTTCTTTTCTAAATAGTCCTATATTGGGTTGTTTGTCGAATTCAATTAATGCATTTGGCACGTAGGAAGCGATGGAGAGTGCAGAGTAAACCCACGGATACCTATGCAGAGGTAATATTCAAAGTTCCATACTATGAAATCAAGAACACATTTGTTGATTGCATTTTTTAAACTCTCAATGCAATCTCAACTAACCGGTCCTTTATGTCAACATTTTATGCAGGCCTCATTTTGCAAAAATATGAATGACTATTAAATCATATTTCTTCATATTTTTCTAACAGTTTTGAGCACTGACACGTATGCCTAAAACATCATGCAGTGAGCAACATATAGCACGATAAAATTTGAAATAGATAATATGAGTCAAAAGTCAGGCATGGTGTGTCAGGATAATTTGTCTTTTGGGATCTGGAAAACAGTATTATGTGGCTGCAAAAAATGTAATTGATGAATGCAGCATGCTAATGTGGTTAATTATGATGTCCGTAATAATGTATATGCATGTGGTACATGTACTGACATACAACTTTGCGCATCGCATGTACAAAGTTAGTAACTTCATGCAAACCACCATTTCCGTAGAACTGTATTGAATCAAAATCCACGTTGTGGTATCCATCTCGAAGAGCCGATATATTTTTATAGCCAATATATTTTTTGGCTTTTATTCTAAGAAAACGTGATGCCAATACAACACACTGCACAGTTTATGTTACCAGGTATCGACATTCATGGAAGACAATCCCGACGCAACTGTACCATATGAAGGAGGGGAGTAAAAAGTGAGGAAGGGGGCCTGCTGCCCCAACCAAGTGAAAACACAAAGTCATGGAATAATGAAAGTTTAAATGGGGAGGAGATGACATGGGATGGGGAATATAACCAACCTAATAAGGGAAACATAGGCTAGATAGGGAATGGGGGAAGAGGGAAGAAGAGGGTGATAAATCCCCTAAAATAAAATCAGATATGCGGAGCTAATTAGCGTTCATGGTGATCCTCCAATATTCCGAGTTTCGCTCTCTTTTGATTACTGGGGTGCTATTCCTCTCTTTTCTAGTTCCTGTCTCCCAGCCCTCTAATCCGACCGGCTTATTTCAAGTGCTGTAGGAAAGAGGACCACTTGGCCTCGAAGCTTATGACTTAATTGCTATATGCCCACATGTGATAGGAGCATAACGTACCAATGTTTCCATGAGGGGTGCTCATGATGATTCCAGTTGAATAGTATAGTCTTCCTGGTTATGGTATTAAAGGCCTGGAGTAGGGCATGTTAATATATTGTTACTGTGCCAGGTTTTAAATCTGATAGGGTTTATTCTACCGACAGGGAGAGGTTTGTGCCACACAAGTCATTTAAAAAGCTTATGGTAAAGTTTTGCAACATCTGGGCAGAGCCAGAAGGCGTGGGCATATATTTGTGCCCTGCCTGGGGTGCATCTTGAGCAGTCTGTTAAGACCTCTATAAATGTAGCTCTTTTCTCATTCGTGAAGTATGTTTCGTGTATTAATTGCAACTGATCGAGATTAAGTGGGAGAGCTCTTGGACCAGCTCTTGGGGCTCGCCAGCTATTTGTCCAAATCGGTAGCATAATCGCACAGGGCACAAATCTGTCCCACAGTTTGTTGGTCGCAGGTCTAATGAAAGAACCCCCTCCTCCCTGGAGTGCGTAAGCCTCGGACAGTCAGTATTTCACCCTTGGTGCTTCCAACCAGTCAGTTTCAGTTTCATTTATTTGGTATAGCCCTGTGAGCCATTCGGCTCTTTAATCGGGTGCAACCACAACAAACAAAAGACAAACAATTCATAATCAACGTTTTTGGGTTTAGATCGCATTATTTATAAATGTGTCGTAACCCTCCACCACCCGACACGGCCAATCAGTAAAAAAGTGTCACGTTGAAAAAAGACAAATAGTTCACTGCTTTAGCCCACCGGTGTGTTGAAGCGTGAAATCACAACATTTACAATTTGAGTACGACGTTTCGCTGGTAATTGCACTCAGCATCATCGGGCAATTCGCCAGAATGCGAATTGCCCGATGATGCTGGCCATGTCGGGCGGTGTAGGGTTACGACACATTTATAAATAACGCGATCTAAACCCAAAAACGTTGATTATGAATAATATTGGTCGCGAAAGCCTACGTGTTAAACTGAAAAGACAAAAAACATGAACAAGAAAATATCTGAAAGTAACTATGTGACTATGTGCAAACAGAAAATCCAGGAAAAAACAGCAACATATTGAAGAAAAAGCACCGTACACCAACGCTGTGTGCAAAAATCCCAGTGGGATGCAAGTCAAACAACAACAACAACCACAATACAACTTAGATTAAGGCCATCAGTGTAACTCCGTACTACAACAAACAAACATGGCCAAACCAAAAAACGTTATCGAAATCACCAAAATAAAGCCATAAAAGCAATGTAACAGTGATCATAGGAACTATGACTGAGTTTTTACAACAAACGACATAAACAACATGTACCACCAAACCCTGCAGCCATAGCTGGCTGCATAAGTCACTCCACAACAGCAGGAGCATCAGTAGGCGTATAAAACATTTTCAACGCACGTTTAAGATCAGCACACTAAATCAAACCACAGATCATATTTTGCAGCGGTCATCTGGAGCGAAACATTTTATTTTATTTTAGGCCACTGAATATCAGTGGCAGCTAGGGGTGTACAACTCCTCTAGAGCAATTTTGAGTGAAGATCTCATAAGTAGTGATTCAACTTCTTGGTTCTTTCGGTAAAGTCACGTAGAAGGGAAGTAATAAAATAATAAAAATAAAACATAATAAAACAATTCTCACGACGTTTCGGCCACAACGCAAGCAGCCGTCCTCAGGCGAAGAATGAAACGCCACCAAGCTTGGAGCGTATATTTAAGCTGGGTTAGAGGGGGGGAGGTGGGAAGAAGAGCGCCTAAACAAAATAATTTGCATATCAAGAGGAATTCAGCATATGGAAAATGCGTAGGAGGTGGGCGGGGGGGGTTCCAAATCAATACTATGCCCGTGCATTATGCAGGATTAGCAGCATCAAAGGGGGGGGGGGGGAGGGGGGTAGCATTAACAAAGGAAAGGAATGTTAATAGTATGTAGCTGCAGTTACTAAACAACCACGTAAAAAACTAAGATATAAACTGCATAACAAACTAAAGTATAAACTACATAGCATCATCAGTATACTTAATATACTCTACAATAAGCTGAGTTACTAACAGTAAGTAATACACAAAAAATTCTATGTTGTAAAAAAATATAATATGCTTCCATCTAAACTTTATTCTCTTACATCACACACGTCTATACCGTACTATATACTGCCATAGGCAAACCCAACATTAAATTACATACTGTATTGCTATTAACCTTATACATTTTAATATAACACTATGTATTATTCTACCCACCCTAATGTGTATCAAAATGGTTTATTACGTCATTCCAGTGATTGCTAAGCCAGAATCCATCTTCTCGGTTAAAATTGTCTCTGTGTTTGTATATGTGGATCGCCTCATGAACGAATCTCTCATGATAGCCAGATGGCTTGCAGAGAACCTCTGTCTTGGAGAAGTCAATGTCATGTGAGCCCACTGAGTTGTAACAGTGATCTGCCACGGCTGAGGTGTTTGTCCTACCGTGTTTCAGGTCAGCTTTATGTTCACGGATGCGGTCCGAGACATGTCGTTTGTTGAAGTTTATTGGCAATAGCATTCCAGACCCTGGGGGCATCAATAGCAAAGGCCCTTCCTCCAGTATTTGTACGGCAATTGGGAATGTGAAGCTGGTAATTGAGCGAAGACCTTAGGTCAAATTTGTTCTTTGAAACAGAGAGGAAATCCAGCAGGTAGTCTGCGTATTTTTTTTTACAAGTACATCGTGAATAAATAATATCTGGTGCACAAGCCGTCGAACATTAAGAGATGTTAAGTTTGACCCAATGTAGAGATCATAGTAGTGAGTCCTATATGGGCAGTTCAATGCAAATCTTATGCTTCTTCAGTACAGTGCTTGGGGCTGATTTGTACACGATGTCACAGTAATCAATTAGAGGCAGTATGGTAGCTTTTATCAATTCCAAACGGAACATAGGGGGGAAGCAGTGCTTGTGTCGATACAAAAAACACAGGTTCTTGTCGAGGGATTTCCTCATGGCATCTCTTATCTGAAGGTATCTAAAACATTGGGAGTGAGGGATATGAGTGACGGTCTGCACGCAATGAAAAGGCAGCAACCCTCCAGCCCATAGACAAGGGATGACTCTTTCTAGGTTAAAATCCCTCCCACTAATCCATCATCTGCCTGAAGTGATGGGTTGCCACATAGCGTTGATTCGCTATGTAGAGGCTCTGGAGAGATGCTTTACTGTCTTTGCAACTCACATGTGTCGATTAAACCATACATAGTGCCTGTGTAAAGAGTGACTTGCAAGAGACGTCGTGTAGAGTGCATCTTATTTATTTCTTACACAGGGCACAAACACTGGGCGATATATAGAAACATATCTACAAAGTTTCACAGAGCCGAACTTTCTACACAGCCCCATCGTCGGCATCTAACTACACAGCTGACTGACTAATGTAGCGATGATGATGCTGGGAGCCGTGCAGAGGATCGGCTATGTGGCCGGACGATAAAGAGAGATGATGGCGAGTAGTGATGCAGCCAGGACCCGGGACCCCGCTACAGCCCCGAACCTTCAGTTCAATCCCCCTATATACTTCCCGACGTGACCAGGCCCCGCCTCCGGCCACGCCCCTTCTCGAACCTTCGAGCAGGTCCCCAGAGCTTGTCGACTGACCCGCCTTTCACCTTTATCCCAGATACGCCCCCCTTCTGGTTAGTTATTATATAACTTGCCCATACCCGTGATTACCCCTCCTGGCTGACAGGTGACACCCTGTCATTACACTTGTATTACTCGTGATCTATTTTTATATGTAGCAAGCACAGCCCCTTCATTGAGCACCGTTTAACCGATCCCTCCTCCCAGTTCTTAGCAATCCCCTACTTTGTTGGGTAAAGCCAGCGTTTCACCTTTTATAGGCCTACTGCCCTGTCATATTTTCGGAAATCTGGGAGAGCCAGACCGCCCTGATCAACTGGCAACGTGAAGGAGGGGTAACCAACGTGCGTGAGCATATTATTCTATGTGAAGGCAGAAATTCGGAAATGCAGTGCCTTCTAAAAATCCTTCGGGATCCATGTAGGAACCATCCTCAGAAGGCGCAGTATTTTATGGATAATTATCAAATTTTATTAAATGTGCCCTGTTGTGGAAAGAGACGAGGATGTTGGACCCAAGAAACCAAGGAGGTGGTGGCTTTCTGAAGCAAGAGAGTGTGCAGGTGCCCATGAATGGGGAGGGGAATTCAAATTTGTCCATTACCTGGAGTAGGAAAGCCCACTCAACACCGTCGAACACCTTTTCCCCATCCAACATAACGGCATAGGCAGGGAGATCGTTTCATGTGGCTATCTCGATTGCATTAGCTAGAATCTTTACAATGTCAGTAGAATTCCTATTCTTAAAGAAAATCCTATCTTAGCGTTGCATATAATCATCGGGAGAGTCTTCTCTGGTTTTCCCAACAGGATCTTGGCCAGCATTATATGTCTGTGTTTAAAAGGGAAATCGGTCTGTAAATACCCAGTGCATCCTCCAGGGAGCCTGCTTTATGAAGACCAATATACTTGCTTTATTCATGGAGTGGTGAAGACATCCTGACAATAGAGCTGCGTCCAATGTTATATTTAACAGTGTTGAAATGGGGACCATATCTTCCTCTATAACTCTATTGGGATTCCATCAGGGCCAGTTGCCTTCCTTGTAGGGGATGCAGCCATAGCCTGCTGGAACTCCTGAGGGGTGATGATGGGCCTGAATTACTCCACACTTTGCTCCAGGCTAAATTTAGGGGGGGGGGTGATCTTTTCTAAGAAAGAGTTGATATGCTTGTTGTACGTGGCGTTGGATTTGTATAGGGAATCATGGTATTATTTGACACATTGTTAATTTATCTAGTTCTGCTCAGTGGGTGGATGCGATATGAGAATGGTTCCATCTGACATCGACTGTTCTTGCCAGTATACTGACGGTGGCTCGGGAAGGGTACTGAAAAGGTAACCAGGCTCTCTAAACAGTCGGGTTGTTTGGTCGTTTATCAGTCTGCCGAGTTCTAATGTTATCCCTTTCATTTCCTTTAGGGTATATGGAAAATGTGAATATTTGAACTTTTCATGAAGCTTGGCCATTTTCTCCTCCAGTTGCAGCTTTTACCGGAATTTCTTTTTCAATCTACAGGCACCCTTCTCTATCTGTGAGCTCCTAATTTATACTTTAATGGCGTCCCCTATTCTTTTCTCCATCAAAGCCGTGATTGTAGATACGTGTATTGATTAACGGGTTATACACATTCAGTAGGGGGAGAGGGGGGCGGGGCTGTCACCGACCCTTTGGCATATCGGGTGCCCAGTCGCCAGGATCCACACTCCCAACTCCCTTGTAGATGGGACCTTCACTGACTCTAATGTGCATGGGTTACTTTCCTCGATGAAAACCGGGGCTTCGCATACAACACAAGCCTTGTAAGGGCCCAGCAAGTGCAGCACCGATGTTCATGACCACAGATCCTGTGAGGGGGAGCAGATGAGGTGTGGGGTGGGAGTAAGTTGAGCTTTGACAAACAGCCACCCCTGCACAGAAACATGGATGTTTTCCAATCTCTGGGCACTGAGTCACCTTTTCTTGCAGGCCGGGATGGGACAGAAATGCCTCGGGTTGAGCGCGACGAGTCAGGGCCTTCTGGAACAATGCTGCATCTATATATGTTTTGGTAAATCCCAGCGAGTTTTTATGCTTCGAGAGCATCTGGGATGCCATTACTACAAATATACTCAGCTACCAAAGTCCATAGCGGCAATAAGGCTGTAGCCACTGCTGGGAGGATACTTCCCTGTGGTAGATATATCTGACAGCTTCCACATGGGAATCTGAAAAAGATCGCCTACCATCTGAAGGCACATATGCTACCCATACTGTAACATTGTAATATCCTATAGATTAGCTTATTTTCCCTCAGAGCCTCTATAGTTTGGTTTTCACCCAAGCATTGTATTGTGTTAACTCGCCACAGATTTTAGTATAGAGAAGACAGCCAAGCCGTGGTGTGAAACATCCAATTGTAGTTTGGTTAAATGCGTGGCACACACTGTAGTTCGAGGGCAACCGAGGACGAACATGTGTGTGTGTGCAAACGTTAGGGTGCACGGAAAAACCGCAACCTCATTAGGGGGAGACGCTGGTGCATACGATGTCAGCCTGGTTTTGCATGCTGACACGGGAGATGTTGCCAGGGAGACGTGCAATAAGAGGTGATTGATGGCCTGACAGGCGCCAGCCTGTCTGGCCCTAAAGAGACACCAGGGCGGAGTTAGTTAATTGGAGAGGATATAAAGACGGACGAGAGAGCGAAGATGGAGTTCGTGTTACTGGGACCAAGGTTAAGACATCTCGCCGCTGCCGCTCAAACCAGGGACGGACCTCAACCCTCACGAGTTGCAGGGCAGGTGATGGCTGATCCCCCCGCCCGGATCGGACGAGTGAATGGGTCTGAAGGAACTTAGGCAGGGGCAGCAGCGCAGAGTGGGAGAAGCTGTGTGCAAAGCCTCTGTGTGATCGCTGCTGAATGCGGAGCCTCGAGTGCGGATCTACTGAGAGTGACAGCTGCTGTCTCTGTGCTGAGCTGTGAGTGCGGAGCTGCTGAGATCAAGAGCTGCCATAGTCAGGTTAGCGAGGTGTAAGTTAGATAGGGGAAGTTAGTTAACAGAAGTGACTGTATAGACAGAGATAGGAGTGCCTACAACTGGTGCGAGAACAGAGTAATAAAGTGTAAGCAGGTGACCTGTTACAACGTGTCCGACTGAGTGATTTTTCAAAACACTATACAAATGTAGTGCCGTAGATGAGCCACGCTTACCGGCAGTGGTAGACGGGGCCCATCTGCAAGGGTAACCCGTACCACCAGGGGAGGGGCTGCCATGCCAGCCCAAAAGGGAGGGGCTGCTGGGGGCTCAGGACCCCAGACAGCTAATCCCCTCAGCGCCACCAACGGGGGGGGGGGGGGCTGCGGGGGGATCTACGATCCCACGCAACACCACCCCTCGATGGGCAAAGGGGCATAAAAGGGGACCTCCCTAACCAATCCGGACCGGTCGCAGCCGAAATACGAAGACCAGCCAGCTTAGAACCCTGGACCCCCCCCCCGCTTGTCCTTGTAAGGGCCGGGATGCTGTGTGGGCCAGTGGTAGGACTCTGGGACTCCCGGCTCTACGCCTTTGTAAGGGCGAGGTCCGAGGAAGCCAGAGTCTAGACCGGCACCTTGGCTGGGTCGGGTCAGGTAGCCTCCCCGAGGGTAATTATAGCTGGAGGACCCGAGAGCGTAACCAGAGTCAGGCTCGCTAGGCTGTAACAGTGTATCAGGACTGTTGGAGTGGTGTATTGTAATAAAGAAGTTACATCTTCAAGTGTCTCCGGAACCCATTACACAATTAAAGATCTGTATTATTGAAAGGTGAGCTTAACGCAAGACAAATTTGACGGTGTTCCTGTTACAAATCTTAAATATGAACGTTAATAAATGTATGGTGTTTTATGAGCGAGTGAATAAAGCAAGTTTGTTTTCTGTCATAAATTAATTACAAGCTTAAACGGCCATTAATTATGCAGAATTTACCATTGAAACGTTATCCCAGGTCCAATTAGAGATGGGCCTTGGCATTTTATTGTACAAGTGATGACTCTTAGATGCTGCTTGGTGCAAAGTAGAGGGAGATATGTGGTGTCAGAACTGGTGACCACAGATTGGAACCCCCGCACATGAGAGGACGACTTATGGATGAATGTTATTATTATAGAAAATGTGGAATTGTCAGAAGGTCCGTGGGAGCAATTCTGGGCACTATCATGAAACTGTCTTCAGACAGAATACATATGATTTAGGACGGACCCCTGTTATGGAAAATCACATTGATACTGGGAATGCGGCACCTATTAGCAAACTCATATTGGATCAGTCACACTCAGAAGGAAAACTTGCATCGTGTGGTGCAGGAAATACTACATGAAGACGTAATATTTCCCTACACTAGACCCTGGGTGGTACCAGTAATCCGTGTCAAAAAGCCAGATGGTAAACGAATTCCATAAATGTGGTGACCGAACATCGATCATTCGTATCTCGGTGTCCACAGCAACAATACAAGCCATGCACACGGCCATGTTCATGACCAAATAACGAGCCAAATAGCCTCTTGGACAAGGATCCTCCAACCAAACATTGAGGGATTCTCCCGAAGTGCGAGTGTCTCGCAAACATATTGAACCCATGTAACATTGATGTTCTGACACTCTAAGAAACTCATGTCTAGGATGACCTACATGCCAGTCACTACTACATCTATGGGCACAACCTCATGATGAGCCAATGCCACCCGAAAAATGGCTTGGCCAAATACGTGAAGTACACTATCATCCATTTATATGCCTTCCCACCAACTGAAAAAAAAGCTGCCTACACCACCACCATCAATATATCAAATACGTGCACAAAGCTCCTAATTCAAAATGGCCAAAGCCAACGCTCCCAAGTGCACCAATTCCAGCTTTAACCATTGGTAACTTTAACAGCCACCACACTATGTGGGACTATGCAATAGATCAGGCCAACGGTGAAGACCTCACCGGCTGAATGTCCGCTTAAGACCTGCACCTAGTTTCGATTCCAAGCAGCAAGAAGCCTTCCACTCAACTCGCTGGCAATGTGACTACAACCGATACCTCACCATCGTTTCCAAAGATCAAAGTGGGAGCACACTTCATGCATCCCGCAAAGTACTCCCAAGCATTCTCCAAAAATCAACATAGGCCAATCTTCACCCACATTGGCATCAAAAACTCTGTGATTGTGCCTAAACGATTACCACGGTGGAACCTGGTCAAAGTTGACTGGGACCACCATAATGAGGTTGTAGAGAGAGTTGTGAGTCAAATTCCCAAGACACCGGAATGCTATCACCGTTTTGTTGGCCTCCTTACTGCAGCCACTAAGAAGAGCATCCCCTGAGGCTTCTGGAAATAATACACTACCTGTTGGGACAAAGGAGAACCAGGAGTTGATCCGACAGTACAACTAGTTGGGCATTCCACAGGTTGGAAATGCCCTGCTAGAGTCTTTAAGACATGAGTGGTGGATTGCATGTGTAGTGTTGTAAATAATGGCGGACGATTTCTTGTCTTCTGTCCGGGCCACTTTATTACAGTTTGTTTATAACACTTGTTTAGCTAAGCCGAGGATCCGCCGCCCGTCGCTCGTTTGTTCCCTCACTCGCCGCGCCCCTATCCTATACTCTCCTACTATTTTCTACTCTCCTTGTTTCACCCCTCCCGGCTGCCGTGTATTGCTGTCTCAGCGCGTTGACACCATGGCAGCTGCGACGTTAAGCGTGCCAATGTATGGACTGTGCTCACGCCTTTAGCGTCATACTCCTGATCTGTACGGGGCCCGTGTCTCGCTGTCTCACCAGGTTGATACCACGGTAGCCCCAGGGGTCAAACGTGCCGACGTACGGACTTCGCTTGCCCCTAGTGACCCTATCCTAGCCTACCCAGGTCCAGACAGGACTACTCTCACCCAATACTACTCTAACTAGCTTGGCGGGTCCGGCTTCAGCTTCTCTTGTCTTCTGTCTTCATCATACTGCCCCTCGGGCTCGTTTTGCCCTTCTTATATATTCTCGCGACCCCTTCCAGAACATTCTCCAGAAGATCCCTCTATGATTGGCAGATCCCGGTCTTTTGAATTCCGGTCCACCTCCTCCCTTGTTGACCCCACCTCCTCCCTTGTTGACCCCAACGGAATTACCCCAACGGTCATCCTGACCCTCGCTGCTCTTGACAACCCCACGATGATGCTCATCAACCGCCTCTTCTGGCTACCCAGCGAGGACATGCAGCCGTTCTCGAATATGCGTGCGTTGAACCACTAGACATGCATTGATACCTGGGTGCTGCTAATCAAGCAGAATGGACAAAAACATCAAGTGAGAGTTCCATCACCAATTATACAAGACAATGGGCTAAATGTATTCACAAGACTCCACCGCCATCAGTACAGAGGAAGTGAGGGAGGGTCTGGCTGCAAGAAAGGCAAAGCAGACAGCAGAGATGGTATCCCCCCAGCATCTCCCGTTCACATCAGCCCTAGGGGACTCCAATGGGTGGTCAAACTGTACACAAAAACTATGAAAACCGAATGCATCCCAAAAGCATTGCGGGAGGTGATGGTCATTGCCATACCCAAACCGGACAAGCCAATTGATGACCCAGGAATCTATAGGCCTATATCACTCCTGTGCATAACCTATATACTCCCCGAATGCATCATCCTGCAAAGAATCAGCCTCCTCGCCGAGTCAGTGATTCCTGAGAACAAGCGGGATTCCGGCCCTGACGATGCTGCTGTGACCTGGTATTGGCGCTTGTGACATACATCGAGGCTGGATTCCAGAATAAATCCAAGACCAACTCAGCCTTTGTGGACTTGTCATCAGCCTGCGCCACAGTCTAGATTAAGGGCTTATGTTGAAGATCGCAAGGACCATTCCCTGCCTAGAAAATATAAGACTGACAATACTGAGCAATAGGCAACTACGTGTCTATATGGGCAATAAATCCAGCTCACACCGGTCCCTCAGCAATGGATTGCCAAAAGGTTGAGTACGCACGCCAACACTCTTTAATGTCTATTCGAGCGACTTGCCACCAACTGGGTCATGCAAATTTGTATATGCGTATGACCTTGCCCTGGCAATGCAAGCAGCCAATTTCAACAACAGCGAATCCACTCTGAACCAGCAACCTGCGTGAATATTTCTGAAAAGGGACGCTCATACCAAATCCCCACAAAACAACAGTCACTGCATTTAATCTACATTATAGGAGTGCCAACCACACTCTGAAAGTTACCTTCTGCGGCAACACTGTGCGACATGACCCCACTCCAACCTATCTGGGAGGGAAGCTAGACTGGAGCGAACCTTCCACGTCCACTCGGAAAAGGTATCTGCCGATAGCAAAACAAGGGTCAACCTGGTCTAGAAAGAGGCAAGCGCAAGCTGGGGAGTATCAGCACCTTTGCTACGGACATCAACAATGGCCATTGTGTATTCTGTAGCCAAGTACTATGCACCAGTATGGACCAGAAGCAGTCACACTTAACTTTTTGATGTCCAAATGAACACTTTAATGCCATGAATCACAATAACCCTTAAGTCAACCGCAACACCCTGGCTGCCTACGTTGTCAAACATATTTCCTGACCCATCCCCCGCAATGCTGCAACCCTCCTGGAAGTCCTTCTAATCGGGCAAAACATGTATTTCCAATTTATCAAGATCAAAATAACCTCCAATGTCATTGTTTGAGATCTTGCAAGCAGTTTTGGACATATGAGCTTCACCTTCAACAATGCGAGTTCAACCCTAGTGAAGCTTGGAGAGCTGAATGGAGTTGAAACATGTTGTGAAAGACTCGATGCAGAAGATCCCTGGGTGTGATCTTCCACAAAGCTCACGATCCATCGTAAACCGCATCTGCACAAACCATTGCAGGTGTAGATACATGATGCACAAATGTAAAATGGAAAACTTTCCAGTGTGTGACTGTGGTCATCCAGAACAGACCATACAATATATAACAACACAATGCCCGATCCATGAATACCAAAGAGACATCACAGTGATACACTCCACTACTCCTGATGCTGTTATCTGGCCTGACCACTTGAATGTGAAATTGTAGTTATTGTTCTGCATCCACATGAGCTACATGAAAGAAGAAGAAGTCGCTAGTGAGAGACAGTTACTGCCCGCATTCGCCATTATCGTTGTACTTGTTCAGATCGGCAACGTGAGTAAGGTACATATGGTGTGAAAGAAGCTCAACATGCGTACATATATACAACAACGGTGATGTCATATTCTGATTAAGCTGAAATTAATCAACCATCCATGCAGGATTTAGACACGCTGATGATGACCAGATATTCTGACGGAAAACATCATGTTCCAGTTGTTTCTCATCTGTGTAGGATATCATTGTGATGGTTGGGTGAATAATCAGTAATTCCACTATGCACTTCATGAGATTGTGATCTGAAATGCCCACGTCTTCGATAATAACGTCGTTCACAGTCATGGCATCGACAGATGTAATGATGTGAACCAGTATATTTCCTGAGCAACATGTTGTTCCACTGATGTGCTGGGTTAAACTGACTGGCAATAATCTCGGCGAAATCACTGTTGATTTTACCACAAGAACCCGTTAGTTCGGGACAGTTTAGGTCACCACAAATTAAGAAGTGAGAGCGAAGTGATCCACACTCAAACCGGAAAATAATTCTGACAGCTGTGAAGACTGCGGTCGATAGATGACAGCGATTGTAAGCCCCCACATACTGTTCATTATTTTTACAAGCAGCAGCTCGAATATCGCAATTGTATTTTTGAGTCGCTCAGGATTGTCACGCAGATGTCTTAAATATTAATCAACGCGATCCCAGCAGCATGCGGGCTGCCATTGCCAGGCTTCCCACGACGGTGCTGATGTACATAGCGCATCCGTTAGGTGCAGCCTCACACTTAATTACGTCCGGTTAGTCGTCAAATTCCTTGGTTTCGGTCACGGCCAATTAATGTCGAGCCCATAATCGTAAAAATGTGGTGTATAACCACATGCTATTTAAAAGAAAAAGTGTATTTCCCGAGTAAAGGCCATTGTGCTAATAAGCAATTTTTCAAGGGCGACTCGGCCAGCAAACAACAACAGAGCATTCGACAATGTAGCTAAAAAATCTACCGGATAATAGTGGAAAACACAAGTGGGTAATATATTTTAGCAAGAATATGTTGTTACAGCTCTTAAATATGTGTATAAAACCACACACATTTAATTGAAGAGCCAAATGGTGAGATTTACCTTCTTGAAGAATGAGCAGGTTCTGTGTTGAGATGTTACTGTTAATATGCCGCGGTGGAGTACTTTTCTAAGGGGAAATATTCTTCAGTGTGATAGGTATTAACATCTCACAAACATAAAATTAACGGTTCATAATGCATGCATGTCCTCACTGAAGGAGGAATACTTACATCGTGATCATGTGGAAGTCTTCCCACAAGGATGTCCCTAAATAAACTTTTGTCATATACTCCGACTTTCCACCCCATAGTGTCAAACAGCCGTATGTGTGTTTTCTTCTGTCTTTCACGATCAATCTCTTCAATTTTCAACTGTATAACATCAATACATACAATATAAGTTGGGTGCAATTGAATCTACCATTGAAAAAAACTAGTATTCGATAAATTGTGTTAAAAAACATTTTTATAGTCAATATCGAAAAATGTGTCAGGTTAATATTACTGCTTTCAAAAGTCAAACTGAAATAAAGACTAAATTAGATATTCTGGTTCTGCTGCTTCTGAATGTTGATCAAGGAGACACAACAGTACTCGTCATTTCGAGTTTAACACGTTAGTTTAGCGACCAATATTATTTGTAATAGTGTTTTTTGGTTAGATTGCATAAATATAGATGTGTCCTTAAGCCCAACCACCTAACACAGCCAGTAAGTAAGGTTTGTCACGTAAAGAAAACGTACCAATCTGTTGCTACTTCACCACATCGGTGTATTGGAGAGTAATTATAATTCTGGCAATTCGTCTGCTGAACTTGGCTGTAATCACCAGCGAAACATTATACTAGAATTGTAAATGGTGTGGGTTTACTCTCCAACACACCGGTGTGCTGCAGTAGGAACTGGTTTTATGAAAGGCAACAGGTAGGCTTAGCGCTTATGTGAGTGGGATTTAAGAATGTCTGTATTTCTAATGTGTTGACTACACTATGAATTGAAGTTCAATAAGAGTAGTTTTAACTCACTTTATACATATATTTGTACGTCAGATATACTTATGCAACAGGATTTATTTATTATTGATGCATTTAGTATTTCGGATACTGGATGTTTCTGTTAGCCTTAATCTTATGTTTCATAAGCTAATAAAACAAATACTTTTGATAAAAAAAGCAATTTGCTAAATAAAAATACGCGTTCCCTTTTTGTGATGTAATACATGTACTGTGCAATGTGCTTTGTGGATATCTGTGATATGTCTCTTTGTTAATATTTCACCAGAAATTCCTGAAATGAAATCAAAACCTTAAAGATGTGTTTCACTTACAAAAAAACATACTTACTCGTGTTGTCTTACTTGCAGCATTGGCATGTGCTTCAACTACTCGTGACGTAGAACAGTCATTAAATGCCGAGTCCACTGTATTAATAAAACTTGATTTTCCATTTCCTGTCATTCCAATCAGTAAAATATTCAAATATTTTACTGATTGGAAACTATTCCAATATTTTACTGATTGGATAGGATGTAAAATATTAAACTGTTTTACTGAGAGTTTGGAGTCCTGTATATTTCTGATAGCGTTCACCATGTCGCTGAAAAAAATACGTACAGTTTATATTTTGTGAGCATACAAAGTTTAACATGTCGGTGTTCGCGACCAATATCATCCAATCGTTTGTTTGGGTTAGATCGCGTAAATATATAAATGTGTCGTTGAAACCCGCCACCACCCGACACAGTCAACTAGTAAGGGTTGTCACATAAACCAAACATGCCAATTCGCCACTAGTACAGCACACTGGTGTGTTGGAGAGCCAAGCCACAACATTTACAATCTGAGTACGACGTTTCGCCAGTAATTACAACTAGCTTCATCAGACGACAGACAGATTTGTGAAGAAGTCCACCTGTTTCATTCCTTATATAGATGCGGTGATCACACTTCTGCGCTCTTGTGCAAAGTGAGGGTCCGGGGATTATTGAATAAACATAACTTAAGCACGAGCGGTTAGTACCCGGCGTTGCACACAGAGTTACACGCACAAATCGACTCACACATACATACATAGACTGAACAACAACAACCGCCATTCGCCACTAAGTGGTGGCGACGTCACAACAACGCTTGTGCCAGGCTATGTGCAATTTGAGGCCACGTGAAGTGTCGAACGCCCGCTGGCAAGAGGTCACGGGGCAAACCCAGATGGCACAGGTCGACTGACTGAGACGACTGGCTGATGCACCACCTGTGGGCCCTACTGTGGCAACTTTATGTGCTTTAGCCACCCGGCGCTCCGCTCGTTGTGTGAGCGTCGCTCCTCCGCCCTCCGTTGTTGTTGGAGGGTGACTGCCTCCAACTGGCCAGTAGCGTCCTTCAGGAGCCTCCTCCACAGTGGCCGATCTTGACACGACTGGTACCAGTCATCCGCAAGTGGACTCAGCTCCAAGTCCTCCTGTAGCACATCACTCCATGTCTTCTCCAGCCCGTGCCGCGCCCGTTTAGCCCCCTTGACCCGGCGGAACAAAAGCTGTTTAGGCATGCGGTGGCTGGCCATGCGGGCTACATGACTCAGGCAACACAGATTTGCCTACCGGAGGTCACCGATGGGACTTTGTCCACATCTTTCAAGGATTTGTGAGCTCCTCACACAATGCAGCCTGGTTAAACCCAGGATGGATCGTAGGCAAGCCAGCCTAAATGTTTCTAACCGGCAAAGATGTTCCATTAGGGGGGTCGCAAGCATAGAGAAGGGAGGGAATGACCGTGGCCGAGAAGACCTGAAGCTTCGTGCGGAGCGACAGACCAGGTAGCTTCCACACAGCGTTACGCAACCGATGAAAATATATTGCCGCTCGACCGATTCGGAGTGAGACCTCTGCTGTAAACTAGAGCCAGTCATAAGCACACTACCCAGGTATGGGAAACTCTCCACTCTCTTCTCTACTGCCCCTTCACCGATCGGGAGTTGTGGGGGTGGAGTGTCCGATGGTACAAAATACTCAGGCAGGTGCTTAGTTTTGGTGGGGCTGATGGTAAGGCCCCCCCTTCTCAGTGTCACGCTCCAGTCTCAGCAGCAGCATCTCCAACTCTTCCTCTGAATGAGCAGCTATAAACAAATCATCGGCATACATAACGTGGTTGACCAATAGGGAGCCATCCCTTCATCGCACCCGGGCATTGATCAGCATCCCATTATATCTGTACCAAATGGAGATTCCCCCGGTACAGCTATTGAAGGCTTCACGAACTACGTGGTCAAAATAGATATTAAATAATGTGGGAGCCAGAGGACATCCCTGTCGCACCCCAAGGTGTACAGGGATAAGATCTGACTCCCGGCCACGTAGTTTTACCCGGGCCCGCTCACCATCATGAAGATCCTTAATGATCGTGAGCAGAGGGTCAGGGACTCCGAAAGCACGAAGAGTCAACCCAGAGCCCAGGCCTACTGATGGTGTCATAGGCCTTGACCAGTTCAATAAAGCAGAGATGTAGGTTTTTTTAGAATTCCCTAGACCTCTGCTGTAGCAGACGGACAGAAAATATGGCATCTGTGCAGGACCGCCCTTTCCTGAAACCGCATTGGGGCTCCGCAAGCCTCTCTTCAGTGTACCTAGCAAGGCGATCTTGAATAATCCTTGACAGGACCTTTTCCGGCACTCACACACACACTCACTCTCACACTCTCAGACTCACACACACACTCACACTCTCAGACTCACACACACATACACTCACTCTCAGACTCACACACACACACTCAATCTCACACTCTCAGACTCACACACATACACTCACTCTCAGACTCACACACACACACACTCACGCTCAGACTCTCAGAGTCACACACACACATACACTCACTCTCACACTCTCAGACTCACACACACACTCACGCTCAGACTCTCAGAGTCACACACACACTCAATCTCACACTCTCAGAGTCACACACACACATACACTCACTCTCACACTCTCAGACTCACACACACACTCACACTCTCAGACTCACACACACATACACTCACTCTCACACTCTAAGAGTCACACACATACACTCACTCTCACACTCTCAGACTCACACACACACACTCACTCTCAGACTCACACACGTTGAGTTTTATAAGGGCACCACGGGGTGACCAGCCCCTCCTCACCCAGCCCCACCCCTCCAACCCCCCGCCCAGAACCCACCTTCCCCACCCAGCCCCTCCCCACCCTCCCCACCCAGCCCCTCCTCACCCTCCCCTCCCCACGCATCCCCACCCTCCCTACCACTGCCCCCACCCCACCCTACCCTCCCAACCAAGCTCCTCCCTCCCCACCCTCCCCTCCCATATTTGGAATGCACGACGGACAGAATTATCCCCCGTGGGCTGGTGTAACCAGGAGGTTACTACCAGTACCACACACAGTACTTGTGATGAACATGCAAACTAAACATGTTTTGAAAATATACATGCCTTGAAACGGATTGGTCTACACCGGAGTCAAACTTCTATAGGGCCTAATCTCACCAGTGTAAACAAGAGAATGCCAAAATATGCCTTTTGACATTCTGTGGTTGATACTCTCATATGAAGTCTGCGTTATAATGTGATAAACAAACTGGGGCATACCTTGACGAATCCTTAATACACCTCCAAGGTTGAGGTAACATTCTTTTTTTTTCTTCTTCTTCTTCTTCTTCTTCTAACATTCTCTTTTCTTTTTCCTTCTGTGCTAAGATTTCCATTTCCTCTGGAAGAAATTATATGATTTGTGGTTAGAAATTAGATAATTAATTTTATTCAACAGGGACAATAATACACTTTAACGAAAAGCATGTGGATCATAGCATTATATCAACACACATTTGGACTGGTGAGGCTACGAAATTAGATAGCCAGGCAAACAGAACATCATAAAATGCACGTATGGACAAACGAGATGAGGTTCATTTACTTTAGATATATATTCAACCAAAGAAATATAATATAGATTTGTTAAACGTTGTAATAACACAAATTAGACAACCTGAACGTGTTACTTTATGATAAATATAATAATGAATAATCGTAAACCGAATGGACATATTTCAGGGTACACGTGTTCTCATATTCTGATGACACCCAACTATATCTACTTTTAGAAGAAGATACTGCACATTAACAAAAAAACAGGTGAATGAGGTTGAAACCATCGGTACATTGTTAGCCGGGTTCATTCTCTCGGGACGTGTGTGGTAGTGGGTCCAATTCACAGGACTTTCTTGGAGAAGCCACTATGAACCTCCAAATTTCCTCAGCTATCTATGGCTTGAATCTGTCTAGAACAACCAGTGCTGTTGAAAGAAATAAACTCCGAAGGAACGCTTCTAGTTGTTCGATGAACTGAAGTAACTTTCGCATTGAGAAAAAAATATTAAGAGCTGCATTGATGAAAAGTCAATTCATGGTTTCTTTACTACGTCAATCTGTAACATATTTATAATACAGCTCTACAGTTTGTTGAGCTGACCAGAGAATTTGATGCAAAACGAGATGGTAACCAACTTCGCAGTGGGCTGCTACAAGTGGAACAAAAAAAAACTAGCATGCTGGTCTCAGTTGAGTGGCGTCTTGGCAAATGAGTGCGACCAGCCGTTCATACATGTAGAATAGCATCAACATAACGTTGGTTTACTGTAATATAATGTACATTTGAAAAGGAACTGAAAACATAAAAATGAATAACCCAGTTGTGAATGGTGAAATTATGTGTGTGTTCACACACCAAAATGCCACATTATTGATGCTGTTGTTGTTGCTGTAGTTGTAACTGCTGATTTTTTTTAAAAATAATGATTGAAGACAAAATAGGGGCGTCACAGAGAGAGAGCAAGTCACGCTCATGAACATTTTGGGGGCAGCCGCATCCTCTGAGTAAATCTCCATCTAATAGGGGTTATAAGTTATCCGAGTTCACCACCCTCCAGAATTAGGGACTACGGATATGGAAAGTGGATTAACAAGCGAATACGGAGGAATGGAAAGAGGGGGAGGAGGGCGTATAACCAAATAAACTTAAGACAATTTAAAACAATATGAACACGATGGCCGGATCAGCCTTTTCCACTGTCTGGCACCAACAACTATGCGATTGAGCATAATAGCCCAATGAGCAAATATTCCCTGGAGGTGCAGGGAAAGGGACCCCAGATCACTTGTACAACTCACTCGTTAAATGTCAACACTACAGTTGACTGTAGCAGCACTACTGGGTTATGTGCAAGTGGTTTTCAGCCTGTGCACTCCAAACAAACTACTACCTAATAAAATACACATTCTCCAAGACAGAGGTTCTCTACAAGCCATCTGGCTATCATGAGAGATTCGTTCATGAGTCGATCCACATATACAAACACAGAGACAATTTCAACCGAGAAGATGGATTCTGGCTTAGCAATCATTGGAAGGACGTAATAAACCATTTCGGATCTTAACTGATTGTGTTCATGTTTACGGTGACTTTTAGACCGCGTTCCACTCACTGGCATTGTATTCTCCGCAGGGAATGGATTCTTTGCTCCGCTGCAAGTTTCCCCCCACGACTCGCCCATTGACACGACGGTAAATGGTACAGTGTATAATAACAAATAGTATAACATTTATAGGCTTAATACAATGTACAAAGTAATATATAGAATCGTAATTGTATAGTAAACATATAGCAGTGTGATACACATTAGGGTGGGTAGAATAATACATAGTGTTATATTAAAATGTATAAGGTGGTTTATAGCAATACAGTATATAATTTAATGTTGGGTTTGTCTATGGCAGTATATAGTACGGTGTATACTCGTGTGATGTAAGAGAATAAAGTTTAGATGGAAGCATATTATATAATTTTTACGACGTAGAATTGTAATGTATTACTTACTGTTAGTAACTCAGCTTATTGTAGAGTATAGTAAGTATACTGATGATGCTATGTAGTTTATACTTTAGTTGTTTATGTAGTTTATACTTTAGTTTTTTTACGTGGTTGTTTAGTAACTGCAGCTACATACTATTAACATTCCTTTCCTTTGTTAATGCTACCCCCCTTCCCCCTCCCTTTGATGCTGCTAATCCTGCATAATGCACGGGCATAATATTAACTTGAAACCCCCCCACCCACCTCCTACGCATTTTCCATATGCTAAATTCCTCTTGATATGCAAATTATTTTGTCAAGGCGCTATTCTTCCCACCTCCCCCCCTCCAACCCGGCTTAAATATATGCTCCAAGCTTGGTGGTGTTTCATTCTTCACCTGAGGACGGCTGCTTGCGTTGTGGCCTAAACGTCGTGAGAATTATTTTATTATGTTTTATTTTTATTATTTTATTACTTCCCTTCTACGTGACTTTACCGAAAAAACCAAGAAGATGAATCCCTGCAGTCACGAAAGCTTTAAATCGAAATTTAACCGCCTCTACGGGGAGGGTTTCCACATAACTTTGAGATCCTTCAACAAGCTCCGGGATAAGAAGGCTCAGCTAATCGAGTCTCTCACCTTTCTGAAGAGATGCCGCGACTCTAAGGTAATACCAAACGCATTTACACTAACATCTGCTGCTGTAACTTCTTCTAATGCGAAACGAATTCTGTCTAGAACTAGCTTAGCTCTTATCTCAGAGAAAATCAGACTTACGCGCACTGAACTAGATCAGTTAGACAAGACACTCTAAAAATCACACTTATATATGAGTGCAACAATGTCCACATCGGATTGGGAACATGTAGATAAAATGACTGCCTCTTCAGCTGCCGCTATGTCGACCAAATGTAAGGACAACTTGATTTCCAAATTCAACCGCCACTCAAACAAGAAACCTGACCCACACATTGAAAAGCTAGATGTTAACAAAGTCGTAATTAATCGCAGTAACAGTTCTGTTTCTGAAGATCTGAAATCCGTTTTAGCTAAAGGACTAAACTTTGCAGTCACACCTAGACACATACCAGTTAATGATATAATTGCTAGAGTAGATGTAGCTCTCAAGGGCCTGAGTCACATCGCTGCAGACGTAGCAAGATCTGAAATCTCTGCAACCCTCAAAAACGCTAAGATGCCAGCTAGCAACATCAGCAAAGATGAGCGTTTTGAATTAGCTCAATTAAAAAAGAGGGATGACATTGTCATCCTCTCAGCCGACAAAGGCAATGCCACTGTCATCATGGACAAAACAGAATACAACAACAAAATCCAAGAACTACTCAACGATGGCAGCTATACAAAAATAAAAAGAGACCCCACCAACAGCCTCGTCTCTAAAACCAAGCAAATCAATTCTGATTCAACCGCATTAATTGATCAGACCAAACAGTTCTCGTTGAAACCTTCTGCAGCCAGGCCACCAAGATTATACGGCTTGCCAAAGATAAATAAAGAAGATACACCTCTTCGTCCCATTGTCTCTACTATCAACTCCCCCACCTATAAATTGGCTCGTTTTTTGTCTGAAATCCTACGGCCTTTCACTGGAAAAACCACCTCTGCGGTACTAAATTCCACTAACCTGGTATCGACAATCAAGGGGATTGCCTTGTCCCCAGACGACCTGCTTGTCAGTTTTGATGTGGTTTCCTTATTCACCAAAGTTCCTGTACCTGACACCATCGCAATCATTGAGGACTTGGTTCATCAAGGACTGAATGCTGGGGTACCCCCCCTGGTGAGACACTGCTTAACCAATACATACTTCACCTGGAATGGAACTTTGTACAAGCAAACTGAGGGCACCCCAATGGGCCCCCCCCTATCTCTGGTTGTAGCCAACATCTTCATGGAGAAATTTGAGACTGACGCCATCCAGACTGCCACTCTACGCCCGACCTTATGGAAGAGGTACGTAGACGACACTTTTGTCATCTGGCCACATGGCGGCCTGCTCTAGACCAATTTCTCGACCACATCAATTCCATACACCCAGCCATCAGATTCACCATGGAAGTCGAAAAAGATGGCAAGCTACCCTTTTTGGATGTCCTAATTAAAAGGAGACCTGATGGTTCAATGAACCACTCTGTCTACAGGAAAGCCACCCATACGTATGCTTACCTAAAACCGGATTCCCACCACCATCCATCCCAGAAAAATTCCCTCATCAATACTCTATACCATAGAGCCCAATGCATCTCCGACGAGGAACACATTGCCAGTGAACTCAAACACGTACGCCAAGCTCTCAAGGCTAATGGTTACTCCGACTACACAATCCGCAAAGCCATCACTCCAACCATCAAGAAGGATCCTGTTGAGGAGCCTTTCAAGACCATCACCTTACCCTAGATTGCTGGGGTCACAAAAAAGATCTCCAAAAACCTGATTAAACACAAGATCCAGGTCCGATTCAACACAGTACATAAAATCCGTGATCTGGTCCCGTCTGTAAAAGATGTGGTTCCAGACATATAGTACCCTGGCGTCTACAAACTAAGTTGCCTCTGTGGTAGCAGTTACATTGGAGAAACCAAACGACATGTCTCGGACCGCATCCGTGAACATAAAGCAGACCTAAAACACGGTAGGACAAACACCTCAGCCGTGGCAGATCACTGTTACAACTCAGTGGGCTCACATGACATTGACTTCTCCAAGACAGAGGTTCTCTGCAAGCCATCTGGCTATCATGAGAGATTCGTTCATGAGGCGATCCACATATACAAACACAGAGACAATTTCAACCGAGAAGATGGATTCTGGCTCAGCAATCATTGGAAGGACGTAATAAACCATTTCGGATCTTAACTGATTGTGTTCATGTTTACGGTGACTTTCAGACCGCGTTTCACTCACTGGCATTGTATTCTCCGCAGGGAATGGATTCTTTGCTCCTCTGCAAGTTTCCCACCACGACTCACCCATTGACACGACGGTCAATAGTACAGTGTATAATAACAAATAGTATAACATTTATATGCTTAATACAATGTACAAAGTAATATATAGTATCGTAATTGTATAGTAAACATATAGCAATGTGATACACATTAGGGTGGGTAGAATAATACATAGTGTTATATTAAAATGTATAAGGTGGTTTATAGCAATACAGTATATAATTTAATGTTGGGTTTGTCTATGGCAGTATATAGTACGGTGTAGACTCGTGTGATGTAAGAGAATAAAGTTTAGATGGAAGCTTATTATATAATTTTTACGACGTATAATTGTAATGTATTACTTACTGTTAGTAACTCAGCTTATTGTAGAGTATGGTAAGTATACTGATGATGCTATGTAGTTTATACTTTAGTTGTTTATGTAGTTTATACTTTAGTTTTTTACGTGGTTGTTTAGTAACTGCAGCTACATACTATTAACATTCCTTTCCTTTGTTAACGCTTCCCCCTCTCTTTGATGCTGCTAATCCTGCATAACGCACGGGCATAATATTAATTTGAAACCCCCCCACCCACCTCCTACGCATTTTCCATATGTTAAATTCCTCTTGATATGCAAATTGTTTTGTCAAGGCGCTCTTCTTCCCACCTCCACCCATCCAACCCAGCTTAAATATACGCTCCAAGCTTGGTGGTGTTTCATTCTTCACCTGAGGACGGCTGTTTGCGTTGTGGCCGAAACGTCGTGAGAATTATTTTATTATGTTTTATTTTTATTATTTTATTACTTCCCTTCTACGTGACTTTACCGAAAGAATCAAGAAGATGAATCCCTGCAGTCACGAAAGCTTTAAATCGAAATTTAAATCCTTGCTTATACTTATGTAATGCGGGCGTAAGCGACCTTCCGGAGGTGACGTCACGGGGGGTGGAGTCATATGACGTGGGGGGAAGGTTCGGGGCTTTAAGCGGGTAAACCGGAAGGGGAAGGCAGTCGGGGTGTGAGCGGAAAAGAGTGAGGCCACGCGGGCAAGTGTGGAGAGGGGGGGCGCCGACGGCCATCGGGAGCCAACCCCGAAGATAAGAGGAAGCTGCGGAGTGGTGTGCAGCTGGGGAGGAGACAGCCAGGAGGGCTGCGTGTTAGAGGCAGCGGTGTGGCTGCCAGGAGGAGCTGCGGAGAGAGAGAGAGAGGGGGCTGCTTGTTAGAGGCAGCGGTGTGGCTGCCAGGAGGAGCTGCGGAGAGAGAGAGAGAGAGCAAGAAGCTGTGAGAGCTGCGGAGGGAGAAGAGCAGCAGAGAGTACAGCCAAGGGGGGCTGTGTGGGAGAAACAGCAGCGGAGCTGCTGTTGTGGATCGGGCCGACATTGGAGTCAGCACCGTGGAGAAGCTACAGAGTAAAGACAGCCGTGTGGGTGTACAGCACGAACCGAATAATAAAGGACACTGAGCCAGACATCGTGGTCCAGTCATTTATTACACTGGTGTCGGAAGTGCAACGGCATGTCGAAACAAGTGAGGAAGAAAGTTAATCCGGCGCCTGCATCGGCTTCTTCGTCCGACGACGACGAACTCCCTCCAACCGCGGATCCTGTTGGGGTGGTGGAGGAGAGCCCGGCTGAGGCGACCACGGGAACGGGAGTGGAGGATGTTGGCGCGGTGGCGGGTCCGTCGACATCATCAGACGCGGATCAACGATGGCAAGCGATGGCGGTACAACTGGAGGCACTTAAGGACGTCCTGGCGCATCTATGCCATCTCGTCGCGCCAGGGACGATGGATGATGCAAGTGGTGCTCCGCGGGCCGCCACGTTGCCTGTCCTGCCGCCGCCATTGCCCACGCGGCAAGAGGCCGCCATTTTGCGCGCTCCGTGGCGCCAAACCGCCATCTTGGCCACGCCGCGGGCCGACGCCATTTTGAATTTGCCATCACAACCACCACCATTGGAAGACGGCGGGAAGAGGAGTCGGAGTCGCCACCTTACAACAGTTAAAGAATTTTCCGCCGGTGGGGACTGGAGCGCGTTCGCCTGCCGCTTCTTGGCGGCGGTACGCACAGCAAGATGGACCGATGCGGAGGCTTTGGAGGTGTTGCCGACTCTCCTGGACGACGAATCTGTCCGATTCTTCCGTTCCATAGCGACCGATAAGAAGGCAACTTTACGTGGTGTTTTTCAAGAAATGGCCGATGCTTATGAGCCACCAGATGATGCGCATCGGCGATTCGCTCAACGACAACGAGCACCAGAGGAGTCGCCCGTGGCGTTCAGGGGTGCGGTGCTGGAGCTGGCCATGGCAGCTTATCCTGAGACGCCACAGGACCTGCTTGAGCCTCTCATATTAGGAAAAATGTTGGAGCTGTCTCGGGATCTAGGGATCCCCATGCCTGTGTGTGGGCATGAGAAGCTAACTTCCCGGATGGCTGCTAAGTGTCTCGATGCGCAATTCAACCTCCGTCGCTGGAAACAAGTGACGGCGTGGACGGGGGGGCCCGTCAAAGAAGGGGAGGCGTTGGGGTGGAACCCTGCGCAGGCCGTCTATGTTCCGGATGACCGGGGCCCTCAACAACTGACGGCCGCCTCCGCTCCATGGACGGGACGCGGCGGGCCGAGACCGCGCGCGGTGCTACCAGAACGGGGCCGTCAGGAGGCGAGGCCTGCGCTTCGGCGCAACGAGGCCGAATGTTTCCGCTGCGGGCGTAGGGGCCACTACGCCAGAGACTGCTGGGCCCGCTTCCCGGCTCCGCCGCAGCAGGAGGCCTCGGCACCGGTCAAGTCGGCTAAAGATCCTCCGAAACAGGCATGTCGGCACGCACCAGACACTCGGCAAGGCTTTCCACCTCACCCACCACCTGTGTTGCGCGATCCTATTGTTGTTGTTAAAGAAAGGCCATCGACGGGGCCTTTTCATTCAGTTACGCAGTGGCGCAAATTGGCACGGAGAGTTGTCGCGGCCGCTACGGGTTCGTCCACTGTACCGGGGTCCATACAAGGTGTGGACGTGCGCATTTTGGTTGACTCGGGGGCGTCTGCGACTATTATATCGGATGTCATTTTCCATCTGTTGGGCATTCCGTCGGGGGCTGTGCGTCCGGTTTATGGGTCGTGCGTCGCTGCGAACGGGGGTAGCATGGGTATCGTGGGTCAGGTGGATGCTAAGATATCTATTGGGGATGTGTCGGCCTCGGGTGTTGTGTTGATATCGAGATCTTTGGCGGTTCCTTGTTTGTTAGGCACCGATTTTTTGGCTAAGATGCCCATTTTGATCAAAATCAATGAGAATTGTATTGAACTGCCGGGGGGCCGTCAAATCTCGTTCCTGCCGTCGCCCTGGGGGCGACCTGCTTCGGCCGTACAAGTGCAGGCGCTGTCCGTCGCATCTGTGGACATCCCACCTAGTACACAGATGCTTATACCCTTGCGGTATCGGAAGCCCCTGCCTGATCGGCTAGGAGCAGTAGGGGTCTTGTTGTCACCGTCCGCCACGATATCAACCGGGTTGGCGTTAGTGGGGGCACAGACCATCGTCCGGCCGGATCAATTACCGTTTTTACAGGTGCTTAATGCGGGGGGAGAAAACGTCCGTGTCCCGGCCGGTACGGTTGTGGCACATGCCACTACGGCGTTTGCGACCCATGATTGTCCACATAGCCGGGGAGTTGTTGCTGGGGTTTCCGAGCCAAGGAGTTCGGATGATCGTTGGGTTGCTCATTTATGTGACGAAAATTCTTCCCTGTCCATGGAGCAACGTGGTGCGCTGCGTAAATTGTTGTTGACATATTCCGATGTGTTCAGCTCCGATGATTTGGATTTGGGCCGCACTTCCTTGCTTTACCATCACATTGAGACGGGCGATGCTGCCCCTATTCGATTAAATTCGCATCGGATGAGTCCTGCGGAGCGAGAACACGTACGGGGGGCAGTGGAAGACATGTTGGCTGCGGACATTATATCGCCATCTAACAGCCCATGGGGCGCTCCAGTCGTTTTGGTTAAGAAGAAGGATGGCAAATTGCGATTTTGTGTTGATTTCCGCAAATTGAATAAGATATCGGTGGCAGATGCGTACCCCCTGCCGCGTATGGATGACTCCCTCGACGCATTGTCGGGGGCTAAGTTCTTTTCCACACTGGACCTCTCTTCGGGATTTTGGCAGCTTCCCCTTGACGAGTCCTCACGGGAGAAAACCGCATTCCGTACGCCGCAGGGGTTATTTCAATTCAACTGTCTCCCGATGGGATTGAATGCGGCCCCTGCTACATTTCAAAGATTGATGGAGCTCGTTTTGACGGGGTTGCAGTGGGAGACATGTCTTATATATTTGGACGATATCATTGTCTTCAGCCGCACATTCGATGAACATTTGACGCGGCTGGAGACAGTGTTCACGAGGATGCGTTCTGCCAAATTGAAATTCAAACCAAAGAAATGTCACCTACTGCAACGGTCCGTCCGCTATTTGGGGCACATCGTGAGCGCTGAGGGAGTGTCCACGGATCCGGAAAAGACGGCGTGCGTCCGGGATTGGCCGACTCCGGCCACCGTGGGGGATGTTCGGCGGTTTTTGGGATTTGCCTCGTATTACCGAAGATTCGTGCCGGGTTTTGCGACGATTGCGAGGCCTTTGCATCTCCTTACGGGTAAAGGACGGAAGTTTGTTTGGGGACAGCCGGAGGAGGCGGCCTTTCGGAGTCTGCGTGATCTATTGGCCACGGCCCCAACATTGGATTATCCCGATTTCGATCACCCATTCATTCTTGATACGGACGCGAGTGACACAGGTATTGGGGCGGTGTTATCACAGTCTAAAGGGGGTGTAGAGCGTGTCGTGGCGTATGGTAGCCGAGTCTTGTCTCCTGCGGAAACCCGCTACTGTGTCACTCGCAGAGAACTATTGGCGGTTGTTTTTTTCCTACGGCAATTTCGACCATACCTCTACGGTCGTTCTTTTATTGTGCGTACGGATCATGCGGCCTTGCAATATGCCCTTAAAATTGACCAGCCATCCGGACAGTTGGCACGTTGGTTGGACACGCTACAGGAATTTTCCTTCCAAATTCAACATCGGAAGAGAGTGCGCCATGCGAACGCTGACGCACTTTCCAGATTACCGCGGCGCGCCCCTTGTAAATGTGAGTCGGGGACGCATAGGTGTTCGCCGATTCCAAACCCCCCTCAGCCGCTCACGTTGGCCGTCGAGAAGTCGGACACTCCGATGGAACCGGGACCGGCTGACGGGGTTTTGAATCTGCCGCGGTCTGTCTGGATCCGGGAACAGATGATGGATGAGTCATTGGTGTCCTTGCGGAAGCGGTCTGCTAAGGACAATGGGAGTCCGAGTACGGCTGTGGGGCCGCAAACCGCTCTCCGAGATGGTCTGCTTATGTGGCGGGAGGGGTTCCAGGAACGTTGGCGCCTGGTGGTACCAACGTCCTTGCGGTTCGAGTTGATTAGAACCCTCCATTGTGACACTCTCTTACATTTAGGGGTGCAGAAGACCTTGTTGACGTTGCAACGTCATTATTTTTGGCACGGCATGGCGACAGATGTCGTAGGGCACGTGCGCGCGTGCCCTGCGTGTGCACAACGTAAGCCGCCGAAACATCCTTACGTGCCGCCTCTCCAGTCGATTCAGGTGTCTCGGGTCAATGAATTGGTGGCGCTGGACATATTGGGACCTTTTCCACCATCGGCGAGGGGTAATAAATATTTGCTGGTAGGGGTTGAGTACCTCTCCCGTTGGCCGATGGCCTGGCCGTTGCCCGATCAGTCGGCCGCGGCCATTACCGACGCCTTTTTGTTTGGGTATATTATGGATAAGGGGGCGCCTGAGAGACTCCTCACGGACCAGGGCAGGAATTTCTCTTCTAAATTATTGGCGGAAGTGTGCGCGGCCCTTGGGACTAAGAAAGTACGGACATCCCCATACCATCCGCAGACGGATGGTATGGTTGAACGGCTGAACAGGACGTTGTCTGCCATGCTTTGCCATACCGTGAGTGAACAACAATCAGATTGGGATCTGCACATCCCCGGGGTGCTTTCGGCATACAGGATGACGCCTCATGCGGCTACAGGATATTCGCCGTTTTACCTTATGTATGGTCGGGAAAACGTGCCGCCGGTGGATGTGCAATTGGGAACTGGGGTGAAGGGACCTCGTAAACCACTTCCTGAATACATTCAGGACACGGTTCGCCGAGTCACGGAGGCGCGGGAGAATGCCCGCGTGGCTACGGCCAAAGCCCAGGCCCGGAACGAGCGATATGCGCGACGGTCTGAGGGGGAGTGCCCTTGGAAGGTTGGGGACCTAGCCTGGCTTCATTGTCCACAGGTACGTCCGGGGACCTCGCCGAAATTGCACAAACCCTGGCATGGTCCCGTACGCCTCATTGCGGTTCCCAACCCACAGTCAGCACGCGTCCAGATTGGGTCTCGTCGCTGGGTTGTGCATACGTCGCGCTTGAAACCATATGTTGCTCCCTTACATGATGCGTCATCCCCCAATGTTGCCTTGCCGGGGTCTGTTGCTGCTGACTCTCCCCTGCCTGCGTCCATTGATCTCGCTAGAGCGCCTGTCGTACCTGTTCCAGACAGGCCGGCCGTGACATTGCGGGGGACGAGGGGCCCTGCTCGGAGGACGCCTGCCAGGTCTGCGGGACCTTCGAGCCCTGCAGCTCTTCCGACCCAGCTGCGGGCACGGTCACAGGACAAGCCCAAGACTAACTCTTTAGGGACACGGGACGTCGGTGGACTTCCGGCTACGACAGGGGGATTACCCCCTGTCATTCCTCGACTTTCATCGCGTTCCCGTTCTGCGAGTGGGCCGCCGACCGTCCGGGACGGGCCGGCGACCCGCACACGTTCCAAATCGCTTACGTTTCGTTGATTGTTGCTGTCTTGTTATTTTTTTCTTACAGTTGTATTTATTGCATGCTTTTGTACGTTCGTTGATGTTAATTGCGTTGTTGTTGTTCTTGTTGTTACATTATATGCTTAGTGTCCTTTAGGGGGGGAAGCTCGGTTCGCCGCATTACGATTTGCTATTAGTCAGCCGAGGTCGGCTGGGATTTTTCTACGGGGGAGGGTGGTGTAATGCGGGCGTAAGCGACCTTCCGGAGGTGACGTCACGGGGGGTGGAGTCATGTGACGTGGGGGGAAGGTTCGGGGCTTTAAGCGGGTAAACCGGAAGGGGAAGGCAGTCGGGGTGTGAGCGGAAAAGAGTGAGGCCACGCGGGCAAGTGTGGAGAGGGGGGGCGCCGACGGCCATCGGGAGCCAACCCCGAAGATAAGAGGAAGCTGCGGAGTGGTGTGCAGCTGGGGAGGAGACAGCCAGGAGGGCTGCGTGTTAGAGGCAGCGGTGTGGCTGCCAGGAGGAGCTGCGGAGAGAGAGAGAGAGGGGGCTGCTTGTTAGAGGCAGCGGTGTGGCTGCCAGGAGGAGCTGCGGAGAGAGAGAGAGAGAGCAAGAAGCTGTGAGAGCTGCGGAGGGAGAAGAGCAGCAGAGAGTACAGCCAAGGGGGGCTGTGTGGGAGAAACAGCAGCGGAGCTGCTGTTGTGGATCGGGCCGACATTGGAGTCAGCACCGTGGAGAAGCTACAGAGTAAAGACAGCCGTGTGGGTGTACAGCACGAACCGAATAATAAAGGACACTGAGCCAGACATCGTGGTCCAGTCATTTATTACACTTATTTGCAGTTCACCATCAACAGCACAAAGCAAGCCTGACTTTGCTGAAGAGACACTATGCTTAACCGGTTCATAGTGGAGTTATATTGAATACATGCTTTTGAAGAATTCACCTCAAAAGGCCTCGCGATAAAAAAAAAGCTTTTCTAAGTTGTAGGATATAAAAGAAAGAGACGTTTTTCACGTGTGTATTGTGTTACTTATATTCACCATAATAAAAGCTATGTTGTGTTATATGGACAGGAACGCACATTATACACTTATAATTTAGCGAAAATTCTACATCTGCATACTATCCAGCTCAACTATACAATAATTGTTTCTCCCTCCTATATTATACACGCAATCCTATATATCCTTATCTATTCCTATTCGTGTATTTTCACGTCATCTACACGCAGCATCTAAATATGTATCAGTACATTAGGAAATACTTTTTATTGAAACGTTTAAACGTGTTCAAGTACACATACCTTGCGGAGCAGCTGGGCTGGAAGCAGAATTTCCCATTTGCATTGACTTAGATGTTTCTGAAAAATGCGTCCACAAATTAATAAGCTTTGCATGCAGTACCATTTAACTCAGGAATTGGTGGGGCGGGTAGGGCTGGTGGGGAGGAGCTAACTTCTGGTGTAGTATTCTTTGGGTAAAGTAACATAGACAGAGTCAAAGAAAATAACAAAAAACTATGACGTTTCGATCGCAACACATGCGGTCATCATCAGGTTGGTGGTATCGGCAACACCATGTGCTCTGCATTAGCAGTTAAACGTCATTTTGTGATTGATACTCATCATCAGAAGTCATGATCTATATCTATACAATTCTGGATAAAAACGTCTCCATGTAATCACCATCCCACGTGGTCTTGTGATCAGACATTTCATGAGCTTCTACAAATAATGTATCTCAGGACTCTGTCTGTTTGGATTGAACAATTACATTTGTAAAAAAAAACTCAACAGCCTACTGGGCATCGGAGTGGGAGGGGGGGGGCACAGTTCACAATATACTGAGTGGAATTCTGAACGCATCTGTGGTGACTCTTGCATTTCTATCTCTGTGTATTGCAGTCACGAAAGCTTCAAATCTAGAAGTAACCTCCTGGTTACACCAGCCCACGGGGGATTATTCTGTCCGTCGTGCATTCCAAATATGGGAGGGGTGGGTGGGGCTGGGTGGAGAGAGGAGGATGGGGAGGGTGGGGAGGGGCTGGGTGGGGAGGGTGGGTTCTGGGCGGGGGGTGGGAGGGGTGGGGCTGGGTGAGGAGGGGTTGGTCACCCCGTGGTGCCCTTATAAAACTCAACGTGTGTGAGTCTGAGAGTGAGTGTGTGTGAGTCAGAGAGTGTGAGAGTGAGTGTATGTATGTGTGAGTCTGAGAGTGTGAGAGTGAGTGTGTGTGTGTGAGTCTGAAAGTGTGAGAGTGTGTGTGTGTGTGTGAGTTTGAGAGTGTGAGATTGAGTGTGTGTGTGGGTCTGAGAGTGTGAGAGTGAGTGTGTGTGTGTGAGTCTGAGAGTGTGACGGTGAGTTACGTGTGTATGAGTCTGAGAGTGTGAGAGTGAGTGTGTGTGTGTGAGTCTGAGAGTGTGAGAGTGAGTTGTGTGTGTGAGTCTGAGAGTGTGAGAGTGAGTGTGTGTGTGAGAGTCTGAGAGTGTGAGAGTTAGTGTGCGTGTGTGTGAGTCTGAGAGTTTGAGAGTGAGTGTATGTGTGTGAGTCTGAGAGTGAGTGTAAGTGTGTGAGTCTGAGAGTGTGAGAAAGAGTGTGTGTGTATGTCTGAGAGTGAGTGTGTGAGTCTGAGAGTGAGTGTGTGAGTCTGAGTGTGTGTGTGAGTCTGAGAGTGTGAGAGTGAGTGTGTGTGTGTGAGTCTGAGAGTCTGAGAGTGAGTTATGTGTGTATGAGTCTGAGAGTGTGAGAGTGAGTGTGTGTGTGTGTGAGTCTGAGAGTGTGAGAGTGAGTTATGTGTGTGTGAGTCTGAGAGTGTGAGTGTGTGTGTGTGAGTCTGAGAGTGTGAGTGTGTGTGTGAGTCTGAGAGTGTGAGAGTGAGTGTGTGTGTGTGAGTCTGAGAGTGTGAGTGTGTGTGAGTCTGAGATTGTGAGGGAGAGTGTGTGTGTATGAGACTGAAAGTGTGAGAGTGTGTGTGTGTGAGTTTGAGAGTGAGTGTGTGTGTGTGAGTCTGAGAGTGTGAGAGTGAGTGTGTGTGTGTGAGTCTGAGTGTGTGAGAGTGAGTTATGTGTGTATGAGTCTGAGAGTGTGAGAGTGAGTGTGTGTGTGTGAGTCTGAGAGTGAGTGTGTGTGTGAGTCTGAGAGTGTGAGAGTGAGTTGTGTGTGTGTGAGTCTGAGAGTGTGAGAGTGAGTGTGTGTGTGTGTGAGAGTCTGAGAGTGTGAGAGTGAGTGTGCGTGTGTGTGAGTCTGAGAGTTTGAGAGTGAATGTATGTGTGTGAGTCTGAGAGTGAGTGTACGTGTGTGAGTCTGAGAGTCTGAGAGGGAGTTTGTGTGTGTGAGTCTGAGAGTGTGAGAGTGAGTGTGTGTGTGAGTCTGAGAGTGTGAGAGTGAGTGTGGGTGTGAGTCTGAAAGTGTGAGAGTGAGTGTATGTGTGTTTTAATCTGAGAGTGTAAGAGTGAGTGTGTGTGTGAGTCTGAGAGTGTGAGCGTGAGTGTGTGTGTGAGTCTGAGAGTGTGAGGGTGAGTGTATGTGTGTGTGAATCTGAGAGTGTGAGAGTGAGTGTGTGTGTGAGTCTTAGAGTGTGAAAGTGAGTGTGTGTGAGTCTGAGAGACTGAAAGTGAGTGTGAGTCTGAGAGTGTGAGAGTGAATATGTGTGTGTGAGTCTGAGAGTGTGAGAGTGAGTGTATATGTGTGTGAGTCTGAGAGTGTGAGATTGAGTGTGTGTGTGTGAGTCTGAGAGTGAGTGTATGTGTGTGTCAGTCTGAGAGTGTGAGAGTGAGTTGTGTGTGTGTGAGTCTAAGAGTGTGAGAGTGAGTGTGTGTGTGTGTGAGAGTCTGAGAGTGTGAGAGTGAGTGTATGTGTGTGAGTCTGAGATTGTGAGAGTGTGTGTGTGAGTCTGAGAGTGTGAGAATGAGTGTGTGTGTCACTCTGAGAGTGTGAGAGTGAGTGTATGTGTGTGTGAGTCTGAGAGTCTGAGAGGGAGTGTGTGTGTGAGTCTGAGAGTGTGAGAGTGAGTGTGTGTGTGAGTCTGAGAGTGTGAGAGTGAGTGTGTGTGTGAGTCTGAAATTGTGAGAGTTAGTGTATGTGTGTGTTAATCTGAGAGTGTAAGAGTGAGTGTGTGTGTGAGTCTGAGAGTGTGAGCGTGAGTGTGAGTGTGAGTCTGAGAGTGTGAGAGTGAGTGTATGTGTGTGTGAGTCTGAGAGTCTGAGAGGGAGTGTGTGTGTGAGTCTGAGAGTGTGAGAGTGAGTGTGTGTGTGTGTGAGAGTCTGAGAGTGTGAGAGTGAGTGTGCGTATGTGTGAGTCTGAGAGTTTGAGAGTGAGTGTATGTGTGTGTCAGTCTGAGAGTGTGAGAGTGAGTTGTGTGTGTGTGAGTCTAAGAGTGTAAGAGTGAGTGTGTGTGTGAGTCTGAGAGTGTGAGCGTGAGTGTGTGTGTGAGTCTGAGAGTGTGAGGGTGAGTGTATGTGTGTGTGAATCTGAGAGTGTGAGAGTGAGTGTGTGTGTGAGTCTTAGAGTGTGAAAGTGAGTGTGTGTGAGTCTGAGAGACTGAAAGTGAGTGTGAGTCTGAGAGTGTGAGAGTGAATATGTGTGTGTGAGTCTGAGAGTGTGAGAGTGAGTGTATATGTGTGTGAGTCTGAGAGTGTGAGATTGAGTGTGTGTGTGTGAGTCTGAGAGTGAGTGTATGTGTGTGTCAGTCTGAGAGTGTGAGAGTGAGTTGTGTGTGTGTGAGTCTAAGAGTGTGAGAGTGAGTGTGTGTGTGTGTGAGAGTCTGAGAGTGTGAGAGTGAGTGTGCGTGTGTGTGAGTCTGAGAGTTTGAGAGTGAATGTATGTGTGTGAGTCTGAGAGTGAGTGTACGTGTGTGAGTCTGAGAGTCTGAGAGGGAGTTTGTGTGTGTGAGTCTGAGAGTGTGAGAGTGAGTGTGTGTGTGAGTCTGAGAGTGTGAGAGTGAGTGTGTGTGTGAGTCTGAAAGTGTGAGAGTGAGTGTATGTGTGTTTTAATCTGAGAGTGTAAGAGTGAGTGTGTGTGTGAGTCTGAGAGTGTGAGCGTGAGTGTGTGTGTGAGTCTGAGAGTGTGAGGGTGAGTGTATGTGTGTGTGAATCTGAGAGTGTGAGAGTGAGTGTGTGTGTGAGTCTTAGAGTGTGAAAGTGAGTGTGTGTGAGTCTGAGAGACTGAAAGTGAGTGTGAGTCTGAGAGTGTGAGAGTGAATATGTGTGTGTGAGTCTGAGAGTGTGAGAGTGAGTGTATATGTGTGTGAGTCTGAGAGTGTGAGATTGAGTGTGTGTGTGTGAGTCTGAGAGTGAGTGTATGTGTGTGTCAGTCTGAGAGTGTGAGAGTGAGTTGTGTGTGTGTGAGTCTAAGAGTGTGAGAGTGAGTGTGTGTGTTTGTGAGAGTCTGAGAGTGTGAGAGTGAGTGTATGTGTGTGAGTCTGAGATTGTGAGAGTGTGTAGGTGAGTCTGAGAGTGTGAGAATGAGTGTGTGTGTCACTCTGAGAGTGTGAGAGTGAGTGTATGTGTGTGTGAGTCTGAGAGTCTGAGAGGGAGTGTGTGTGTGAGTCTGAGAGTGTGAAAGTGAGTGTGTGTGTGAGTCTGAGAGTGTGAGAGTGAGTGTGTGTGTGAGTCTGAAATTGTGAGAGTGAGTGTATGTGTGTGTTAATCTGAGAGTGTAAGAGTGAGTGTGTGTGTGAGTCTGAGAGTGTGAGCGTGAGTGTGAGTGTGAGTCTGAGAGTGTGAGAGTGAGTGTATGTGTGTGTGAGTCTGAGAGTCTGAGAGGGAGTGTGTGTGTGAGTCTGAGAGTGTGAGAGTGAGTGTGTGTGTGTGTGAGAGTCTGAGAGTGTGAGAGTGAGTGTGCGTATGTGTGAGTCTGAGAGTTTGAGAGTGAGTGTATGTGTGTGTCAGTCTGAGAGTGTGAGAGTGAGTTGTGTGTGTGTGAGTCTAAGAGTGTAAGAGTGAGTGTGTGTGTGAGTCTGAGAGTGTGAGCGTGAGTGTGTGTGTGAGTCTGAGAGTGTGAGGGTGAGTGTATGTGTGTGTGAATCTGAGAGTGTGAGAGTGAGTGTGTGTGTGAGTCTTAGAGTGTGAAAGTGAGTGTGTGTGAGTCTGAGAGACTGAAAGTGAGTGTGAGTCTGAGAGTGTGAGAGTGAATATGTGTGTGTGAGTCTGAGAGTGTGAGAGTGAGTGTATATGTGTGTGAGTCTGAGAGTGTGAGATTGAGTGTGTGTGTGTGAGTCTGAGAGTGAGTGTATGTGTGTGTCAGTCTGAGAGTGTGAGAGTGAGTTGTGTGTGTGTGAGTCTAAGAGTGTGAGAGTGAGTGTGTGTGTGTGTGAGAGTCTGAGAGTGTGAGAATGAGTGTGTGTGTCACTCTGAGAGTGTGAGAGTGAGTGTATGTGTGTGTGAGTCTGAGAGTCTGAGAGGGAGTGTGTGTGTGAGTCTGAGAGTGTGAGAGTGAGTGTGTGTGTGAGTCTGAGAGTGTGAGAGTGAGTGTGTGTGTGAGTCTGAAATTGTGAGAGTGAGTGTATGTGTGTGTTAATCTGAGAGTGTAAGAGTGAGTGTGTGTGTGAGTCTGAGAGTGTGAGCGTGAGTGTGAGTGTGAGTCTGAGAGTGTGAGAGTGAGTGTATGTGTGTGTGAGTCTGAGAGTCTGAGAGGGAGTGTGTGTGTGAGTCTGAGAGTGTGAGAGTGAGTGTGTGTGTGTGTGAGAGTCTGAGAGTGTGAGAGTGAGTGTGCGTATGTGTGAGTCTTAGAGTTTGAGAGTGAGTGTATGTGTGTGTCAGTCTGAGAGTGTGAGAGTGAGTTGTGTGTGTGTGAGTCTAAGAGTGTGAGAGTGAGTGTGTGTGAGAGTCTGAGAGTGTGAGTGTATGTGTGTGAGTCTGAGAGTGTGAGAGTGAGTGTATGTGTGTGAGTCTGAGATTGTGAGAGTGTGTGTGTGAGTCTGAGAGTGTGAGAATGAGTGTGTGTGTCACTCTGAGAGTGTGAGAGTGAGTGTATGTGTGTGTGAGTCTGAGAGTCTGAGAGGGAGTGTGTGTGTGAGTCTGAGAGTGTGAGAGTGAGTGTGTGTGTGAGTCTGAGAGTGTGAGAGTGAGTGTGTGTGTGAGTCTGAAATTGTGAGAGTGAGTGTATGTGTGTGTTAATCTGAGAGTGTAAGAGTGAGTGTGTGTGTGAGTCTGAGAGTGTGAGCGTGAGTGTGAGTGTGAGTCTGAGAGTGTGAGAGTGAGTGTATGTGTGTGTGAGTCTGAGAGTCTGAGAGGGAGTGTGTGTGTGAGTCTGAGAGTGTGAGAGTGAGTGTGTGTGTGTGTGAGAGTCTGAGAGTGTGAGAGTGAGTGTGCGTATGTGTGAGTCTGAGAGTTTGAGAGTGAGTGTATGTGTGTGTCAGTCTGAGAGTGTGAGAGTGAGTTGTGTGTGTGTGAGTCTAAGAGTGTGAGAGTGAGTGTGTGTGTGTGTGAGAGTCTGAGAGTGTGAGTGTATGTGTGTGAGTCTGAGATTGTGAGAGTGTGTGTGTGAGTCTGAGAGTGTGAGAATGAGTGTGTGTGTCACTCTGAGAGTGTGAGAGTGAGTGTATGTGTGTGTGAGTCTGAAAGTCTGAGAGGGAGTGTGTGTGTGAGTCTGAGAGTGTGAGAGTGAGTGTGTGTGTGAGTCTGAGAGTGTGAGAGTGAGTGTGTGTGTGAGTCTGAAATTGTGAGAGTGAGTGTATGTGTGTGTTCATCTGAGAGTGTATGAGTGAGTGTGTGTGTGAGACTGAGAGTGTGAGCGTGAGTGTGAGTGTGAGGCTGAGAGTGTGAGAGTGAGTGTGCGTGTGTGTGAGTCTGAGAGTTTGAGAGTGAGTGTATGTGTGTGAGTCTGAGAGTGAGTGTACGTGTGTGAGTCTGAGAGTGTGAGAGAGAGTGTGTGTGTGTGTGAGTCTGAGAGTGTGAGAGTGTGTGTGTGAGTCTGAGAGTCTGAGATGGAGTTTGTGTGTGTGAGTCTGAGAGTGTGAGAGTGAGTGTGTGTGTGAGTCTGAGAATGTGAGAGTGAGTGTGTGTGTGAGTCTGAAAGTGTGAGAGTGAGTGTATGTGTGTTTTAATCTGAGAGTGTAAGAGTGAGTGTGTGTGTGAGTCTGAGAGTGTGAGCGTGAGTGTGTGTGTGAGTCTGAGAGTGTGAGGGTGAGTGTATGTGTGTGTGAATCTGAGAGTGTGAGAGTGAGTGTGTGTGTGAGTCTTAGAGTGTGAAAGTGAGTGTGTGTGAGTCTGAGAGACTGAAAGTGAGTGTGAGTCTGAGAGTGTGAGAGTGAATATGTGTGTGTGAGTCTGAGAGTGTGAGAGTGAGTGTATATGTGTGTGAGTCTGAGAGTGTGAGATTGAGTGTGTGTGTGTGAGTCTGAGAGTGAGTGTATGTGTGTGTCAGTCTGAGAGTGTGAGAGTGAGTTGTGTGTGTGTGTGAGTCTAAGAGTGTGAGAGTGAGTGTGTGTGTGTGTGAGAGTCTGAGAGTGTGAGAGTGAGTGTATGTGTGTGAGTCTGAGATTGTGAGAGTGTGTGTGTGAGTCTGAGAGTGTGAGAATGAGTGTGTGTGTCACTCTGAGAGTGTGAGAGTGAGTGTATGTGTGTGTGAGTCTGAGAGTCTGAGAGGGAGTGTGTGTGTGAGTCTGAGAGTGTGAGAGTGAGTGTGTGTGTGAGTCTGAGAGTTTGAGAGTGAGTGTGTGTGTGAGTCTGAAATTGTGAGAGTGAGTGTATGTGTGTGTTAATCTGAGAGTGTAAGAGTGAGTGTGTGTTTGAGTCTGAGAGTGTGAGCGTGAGTGTGAGTGTGAGTCTGAGAGTGTGAGAGTGAGTGTATGTGTGTGTGAGTCTGAGAGTCTGAGAGGGAGTGTGTGTGTGAGTCTGAGAGTGTGAGAGTGAGTGTGTGTGTGAGTCTGAGAGTGTGAGAGTGAGTGTGTGTGTGAGTCTGAAATTGTGAGAGTGAGTGTATGTGTGTGTTAATCTGAGAGTGTAAGAGTGAGTGTGTGTGTGAGTCTGAGAGTGTGAGCGTGAGTGTGAGTCTGAGAGTGTGAGAGTGAGTGTATATGTGTGTGAGTCTGAGAGTGTGAGATTGAGTGTGTGTGTGTGAGTCTGAGAGTGTGAGAGTAAGTGTATGTGTGTGTGAGTCTGAGAGTCTGAGAGTGAGTGATGTGTGTATGAGTCTGAGAGTGTGAGAGTGAGTGTGTGTGTGAGTCTGAGAGTTTGAGAGTGAGTGTGTGTGTGAGTCTGAAATTGTGAGAGTGAGTGTATGTGTGTGTTAATCTGAGAGTGTAAGAGTGAGTGTGTGTTTGAGTCTGAGAGTGTGAGCGTGAGTGTGAGTGTGAGTCTGAGAGTGTGAGAGTGAGTGTATGTGTGTGTGAGTCTGAGAGTCTGAGAGGGAGTGTGTGTGTGAGTCTGAGAGTGTGAGAGTGAGTGTGTGTGTGAGTCTGAGAGTGTGAGAGTGAGTGTGTGTGTGAGTCTGAAATTGTGAGAGTGAGTGTATGTGTGTGTTAATCTGAGAGTGTAAGAGTGAGTGTGTGTGTGAGTCTGAGAGTGTGAGCGTGAGTGTGAGTCTGAGAGTGTGAGAGTGAGTGTATATGTGTGTGAGTCTGAGAGTGTGAGATTGAGTGTGTGTGTGTGAGTCTGAGAGTGAGTGTATGTGTGTGTCAGTCTGAGAGTGAGTATATGTGTGTGAGTCTGAGAGTGAGTGTACGTGTGTGAGTCTGAGAGTGTGAGAGAGAGTTTGTGTGTGTGTGTGAGTCTGAGAGTGTGAGAGTGAGTGTGTTTGTGAGTCTGGGAGTGTGAGAGTGAGTGTATGTGTGTGTGAGTCTGAGAGTGTGAGATTGAGTGTGTGTGTGACTCTGAGAGTGTGAGAGTAAGTGTATGTGTGTGTGAGTCTGAGAGTCTGAGAGTGAGTGATGTGTGTATGAGTCTGAGAGTGTGAGAGTGAGTGTGTGTGTGAGTCTGAGAGTTTGAGAGTGAGTGTGTGTGTGAGTCTGAAATTGTGAGAGTGAGTGTATGTGTGTGTTAATCTGAGAGTGTAAGAGTGAGTGTGTGTTTGAGTCTGAGAGTGTGAGCGTGAGTGTGAGTGTGAGTCTGAGAGTGTGAGAGTGAGTGTATGTGTGTGTGAGTCTGAGAGTCTGAGATGGAGTGTGTGTGTGAGTCTGAGAGTGTGAGAGTGAGTGTGTGTGTGAGTCTGAGAGTGTGAGAGTGAGTGTGTGTGTGAGTCTGAAATTGTGAGAGTGAGTGTATGTGTGTGTTAATCTGAGAGTGTAAGAGTGAGTGTGTGTGTGAGTCTGAGAGTGTGAGCGTGAGTGTGAGTCTGAGAGTGTGAGAGTGAGTGTATATGTGTGTGAGTCTGAGAGTGTGAGATTGAGTGTGTGTGTGTGAGTCTGAGAGTGAGTGTATGTGTGTGTCAGTCTGAGAGTGAGTATATGTGTGTGAGTCTGAGAGTGAGTGTACGTGTGTGAGTCTGAGAGTGTGAGAGAGAGTTTGTGTGTGTGTGTGAGTCTGAGAGTGTGAGAGTGAGTGTGTTTGTGAGTCTGGGAGTGTGAGAGTGAGTGTATGTGTGTGTGAGTCTGAGAGTGTGAGATTGAGTGTGTGTGTGACTCTGAGAGTGTGAGAGTAAGTGTATGTGTGTGTGAGTCTGAGAGTCTGAGAGTGAGTGATGTGTGTATGAGTCTGAGAGTGTGAGAGTGAGTGTGTGTGTGAGTCTGAGAGTGTGAGAGTGAGTGTGTGTGTGTGAGTCTGAGATTGTGAGGGAGAGTGTGTGTGTGTGAGTCTGAAAGTGTGAGAGTGTGTGTGTGTGAGTTTGAGAGTGAGTGTGTGTGTGTGTGAGTCTGAGAGTGTGAGAGTGAGTGTGTGTGTGTGAGTCTGAGAGTGTGAGAGTGAGTTATGTGTGTATGAGTCTGAGAGTGTGAGAGTGAGTGTGTGTGTGTGAATCTGAGAGTGTGAGAGTGACTGTGTGTGTGTGAGAGTCTGAGAGTGTGAGAGTGAGTGTGCGTGTGTGTGTGAGTCTGAGAGTTTGAGAGTGAGTGTATGTGTGTGAGTCTGAGAGTGAGTGTACGTGTGTGAGTCTGAGAGTGTGAGAGAGAGTGTGTGTGTGAGTCTGAGATTGTGAGAGTGTGTGTGTGAGTCTGAGAGTGTGAGAATGAGTGTGTGTGTCACTCTGAGAGTGTGAGAGTGAGTGTAAGTGTGTGTGAGTCTGAGAGTCTGAGAGCGAGTTTGTGTGTGAGTCTGAGAGTGTGAGAGTGAGTGTGTGTGTGAGTCTGAGAGTGTGAGAGTGAGTGTGTGTGTTAGTCTGAAATTGTGAGAGTGAGTGTATGTGTAGTGGTGGTGTTGACGTGCGCCGACTGTGACAGTGATGGATCACGGGGCGGCGCGGGGTGCGGGGTTGGGCACGCGTTGTGGGCGTGGTGTGGACGCGCGCGCCGGGAGTGACAGATGACGGGGCGGCGCGGCGTGGGTGGTGAGGCACGCTGAGATGTGGGAAAACAGGATCATAGCCAGCGCCGAGTGATTGGTCGAATGAGATGGGTGCTCGCAGCGACGTCCGCAGGTGGGGTATAAAGGGGGACGCGCGAGAGCACTCGGGGAGAGTTACCCAGTTGAAGACCAGAAGACGGAGCTGAAGACCTAGTGCCCCGAGACCCCTAGTCCCGCCGTCCTTGTGGGGACCGGGGCCCTGTGTGGCTCGGAGGCGAGACTGTGGGACCCGGGGTCCGACGCCCACGTGGGTCGGGCTGGGGACCCACAGTCAAGACGGACACCCCGGGCAGGGAGTGTCCCGAATAGCTCAGTGGGCGTTAGTCGCCAGGGTAGCTAAGAGGGCGTTAGTCGCCAGGGTAGCTAAGAGGGCGTTAGTCGCCAGGGTAGCTAAGAGGGTGTTTGTCACCCGAATAGCTCAGTGGGCGTTAGTCGCCAGAATAGCTCAGTGGGCGTTAGTCGCCAGAATAGCTAAGTGGGTGTTTGTCACCCGAGATACTAAGTGGGTGTTAGTCACCCGAGATACTAAGTGGGTGTTTGTCACCCGAGATAGCTAAGAGGGTGTTTGTCACCCGAGATACAAAGTAGGTGTTAGTCACCTGTGAACGAGTTTGGTAAAATAAAGAGTGTGTTACCCGTGAAGTCGTCTCCCGCCGAGTTACTACATTACATATGTGTGTGTTAATATGAGAGTGTAAGAGTGAGTGTGTGTATGAGTCTGAGAGTGTGAGCGTGAGTGTGAGTGTGAGTCTGAGAGTGTGAGAATGAGTGTATATGTGTGTGAGTCTGAGAGTGTGAGATTGAGTGTGTGTGTGTGAGTCTGACAGTGAGTGTATGTGTGTGTCAGTCTGAGAGTGAGTATATGTGTGTGAGTCTGAGAGTGAGTGTACGTGTGTGAGTCTGAGAGTGTGAGAGAGAGTTTGTGTGTGTGTGTGAGTCTGAGAGTGTGAGAGTGTGTGTGTGTGAGTTTGAGAGTGAGTGTGTGTGTGTGAGTCTGAGAGTGTGAGACTGAGTGTGTGTGTGTGAGTCTGAGAGTGTGAGAGTGAGTTATGTGTGTATGAGTCTGAGAGTGTGAGAGTGACTGTGTGTGTGTGAGTCTGAGAGTGAGTGTATGTGTGTGTCAGTCTGAGAGTGAGTATATGTGTGTGAGTCTGAGAGTGAGTGTACGTGTGTGAGTCTGAGAGTGTGAGAGAGAGTTTGTGTGTGTGTGAGAGTCTGAGAGTGTGAGAGTGAGTGTGTGTGTGAGTCTGAGAGTGTGAGAGTGAGTGTATGTGTGTGTGAGTCTGAGAGTGTGAGATTGAGTGTGTGTGTGTGACTCTGAAAGTGTGAGAGTGAGTGTATGTGTGTGTGAGTCTGAGAGTCTGAGAGTGAGTGATGTGTGTATGAGTCTGAGAGTGAGTGTGTGTGTGAGTCTGAGAGTGTGAGAGTGAGTGTGTGTGAGTCTGAGAGTGTGTGTGTGTGTGAGTCTGAGAATGTGACATTTAGTTTGTGTGTGTGACTCTGAGAGTGTGAGTGTGTGTGTGTGAGTCTGAGTGTGAGAGTGAGTGTGTGTGTGTGAGTCTGAGATTGTGAGGGAGAGTGTTTGTGTGTGAGTCTGAAAGTGTGAGAGTGTGTGTGAGTTTGAGAGTGAGTGTGTGTGTGTGAGTATGAGAGTGTGAGAGTGAGTGTGTGTGTGTGAGTCTGAGAGTGTGAGAGTGAGTTATGTGTGTATGAGTCTGAGAGTGTGAGAGTGAGTGTGTGTGTGTGAGTCTGAGAGTGAGTGTGTGTGTGTGAGTCTGAGAGTGTGAGAGTTAGTTGTGTGTGTGTGAGTATGAGAGTGTGAGAGTGAGTGTGTGTGTGTGAGAGTCTTAGAGTGTGAGAGTGAGTGTGCGTGTGTGTGAGTCTGAGAGTTTGAGAGTGAGTGTATGTGTGTGAGTCTGAGAGTGAGTGTACGTGTGTGAGTCTGAGAGTGTGAGAGAGAGTGTGTGTGTGTGAGTCTGAGAGTGTGAGAGTGTGTGTGTGAGTCTGAGAGTGTGAAAGTGAGTGTGTGTGTGAGTCTGAAAGTGTGAGAGTGAGTGTATGTGTGTGTTATTCTGAGAGTGTAAGAGTGAGTGTGTGTGTGAGTCTGAGAGTGTGAGCGTGAGTGTGTGTGTGAGTCTGAGAGTGTGAGGGTGAGTGTATGTGTGTGTGAATCTGAGAGTGTGAGAGTGAGTGTGTTAGTGAGTCTGAGAGTGTGAGAGTGAGTGTGTGTGTGTGAGTCTGAGAGTGAGTGTATGTGTGTGTCAGTCTGAGAGTGTGAGAGTGAGTTGTGTCTGTGTGAGTCTGAGAGTGTGAGAGTGAGTGTGTGTGTGTGTGAGAGTCTGAGAGTGTGAGGGTGAGTGTGCGTGTGTGAGTCTGAGAGTGAGTGTACGTGTGTGAGTCTGAGAGTGTGAGAGAGAGTGTGTGTGTGAGTCTGAGAGTGTGAGAGTGTCTGTGTGAGTCTGAGAGTGTGAGAGTGAGTGTATGTGTGTGTGAGTCTGAGAGTCTGAGAGGGAGTGTGTGTGTGTGAGTCTGAGAGTGTGAGAGTGAGTGTGTGTGTGAGTCTGAGAGTGTGAGAGTGAGTGTGTGTGTGAGTCTGAAATTGTGAGAGTGAGTGTATGTGTGTGTTAATCTGAGAGTGTAAGAGTGAGTGTGTGTGTGAGTCTGAGAGTATGAGCGTGAGTGTGTGTGTGAGTCTGAGAGTGTGAGGGTGAGTGTATGTGTGTGTGAATCTGAGAGTGTGAGAGTGAGTGTGTGTGCGAGTCTTAGAGTGTGAAAGTGAGTGTGTGTGAGTCTGAGAGTGTGAGTGTATATGTGTGTGAGTCTGAGAGTGTGAGATTGAGTGTGTGTGTGTGAGTCTGAGAGTGAGTGTATGTGTGTGTCAGTCTGAGAGTGAGTATATGTGTGTGAGTCTGAGAGTGAGTATACGTGTGTGAGTCTGAGAGTGTGAGAGAGAGTTTGTGTGTGGGTGTGTGTGTGAGTCTGAGAGTGTGAGAGTGAGTGTGTGTGTGTGAGTCTGAGAGTGTGAGAGTGAGTGTATGTGTGTGTGAGTCTGAGAGTGTGAGATTGAGTGTGTGTGTGACTCTGAGAGTGTGAGAGTGAGTGTATGTGTGTGTGAGTCTGAGAGTCTGAGAGTGAGTGATGTGTGTATGAGTCTGAGAGTGTGAGAGTGAGTGTGTGCGTGTGAGTCTGAGAGTGTGAGAGTGAGTGTGTGTGTGTGAGTCTGAGAGTGTGAGAGTGAGCACATGTGTGTGTGAGTCTGAGAGAGTGTGTGTGTGTGTGAGTCTGAGAATGTGACATTGAGTTTGTGTGTGTGACTCTGAGAGTGTGAGAGTGAGTGTATGTGTGTGTGAGTCTGAGAGTGTGAGAGTGAGTGTGCATGTGTGTGAGTCTGAGAGTGTGAGAGTGAGTGTATGTGTGTGAGTCTGAGAGTGAGTGTGTGAGTCTGAGAGTGTGAGAGTGACTGTGTGTGTGAGTCTGAGACTGTGAGAGTGAGTGTGTGTGTGAGTCTGAGAGTGTGAGAGTGAGTGTATGTGTGTGTTAATCTGAGAGTGTGAGGGTGAGTGTGTGTGTGAGTCTGAGAGTGTGAGAGTGAGTGTGTGTGTGAGTCTTAGAGTGTGAGAGTGAGTGTGCGTGTGTGTGAGTCTGAGAGTGTGAGAGTGAGTGTATGTGTGTGAGTCTGAGAGTGAGTGTGTGAGTCTGAGAGTGTGAGAGTGAGTGTGTGTGTGTCTGAGAGTGAGTGTGTGAGTCTGAGAGTGTGAGGGGCGTGTGTGTGTGTGTGCGTGAGATTGAGTGTGTGTGTGTGTGCGTGTGTGAGTGTGTGTGTCTGAGAGTGTGAGAGTGAGTGTGTGTGTGAGTCTGAGAGTGTGAGCGTATGTGTGTGTGAGTCTGAGAGAGTGTTTGTGTGTGTGTGTGAGTCTGAGAATGTGACATTGAGTTTGTGTGTGTGACTCTGAGAGTGTGAGAGTGAGTGTATGTGTGTGTGAGTCTGAGAGTGTGAGAGTGAGTGTGCATGTGTGTGAGTCTGAGAGTGTGAGAGTGAGTGTATGTGTGTGAGTCTGAGAGTGAGTGTGTGAGTCTGAGAGTGTGAGAGTGTGTGTGTGTGAGTCTGAGAGTGTGAGGGTGCGTGTGTGTGTGAGTCTGAAAGTGTGAGAGTGAGTGTGTGTGAGTCTGAGAGTGTGTGTGTGAGCCTGAGAGTGTGAGAGTGAGTGTATGTGTGTGTGAGTCTGAGAGTGTGAGAGTGAGTGTGCATGTGTGTGAGTCTGAGAGTGTGAGAGTGAGTGTATGTGTGTGAGTCTGAGAGTGAGTGTGTGAGTCTGAGAGTGTGAGAGTGACTGTGTGTGTGAGTCTGAGACTGTGAGAGTGAGTGTGTGTGTGAGTCTGAGAGTGTGAGAGTGAGTGTATGTGTGTGTTAATCTGAGAGTGTGAGAGTGAGTGTGTGTGTGAGTCTGAGAGTGTGAGAGTGAGTGTGTGTTAGTCTGAGAGTGTGAGGGTGAGTGTAGGTGTGTGTGAATCTGAGAATGTGAGAGTGAGTGTGTGTGTGAGTCTGAGACTGTGAGAGTGAGTGTGTGTGTGAGTCTGAGAGTGTGAGAGTGAGTGTATGTGTGTGTGAGTCTGAGAGTGTGAGCGTGAGTGTGCATGTGTGTGAGTCTGAGAGTGTGAGAGTGAGTGTATGTGTGTGAGTCTGAAAGTGAGTGTGTGAGTCTGAGAGTGTGAGAATGTGTGTGTGTGAGTCTGAGAGTGTGAGAGTGCGTGTGTGTGTGAGTCTGAAAGTGTGAGAGTGAGTGTGTGTGAGTCTGAGAGTGTGTGTGTGAGCCTGAGAGTGTGAGAGTGAGTGTATGTGTGTGTGAGTCTGAGAGTGTGAGAGTGAGTGTGCATGTGTGTGAGTCTGAGAGTGAGTGTATGTGTGTGAGTCTGAGAGTGAGTGTGTGAGTCTGAGAGTGTGAGAGTGACTGTGTGTGTGAGTCTGAGACTGTGAGCGTGAGTGTGAGTCTGAGAGTGTGAGGGTGAGTGTATGTGTGTGAGTCTGAGAGTGTGAGAGTGAGTGTATGTGTGTGTTAATCTGAGAGTGTGAGAGTGAGTGTGTGTGTGAGTCTGAGAGTGTGAGAGTGAGTGTGTGTTAGTCTGAGAGTGTGAGGGTGAGTGTATGTGTGTGTGAATCTGAGAGTGTGAGAGTGAGTGTGCGTGTGTGTGAGTCTGAGAGTGTGAGAGTGAGTGTATGTGTGTGAGTCTGAGAGTGAGTGTGTGAGTCTGAGAGTGTGAGAGCGAGTGTGTGTGTGTGTGAGTTTGAGAGTATGAGAATGTGTGTGTCTGTGAGTCTGAAAATGTGAGAGTGAGTGTGTGTGTGTCTGAGAGTGACTGTGTGAGTCTGAGAGTGTTAGGGGCGTGTGTGTGTGTTAGTGTGTGAGATTGAGTGTGTGTGTGTGCGTGTGTGAGTGTGTGAGTCTGAGAGTGTGAGAGTGAGTGTGTGTGTGTTGAGTCTGAGAGTGTGAGAGTGAGTGTGTGTGTGTGAGTCTGAGAGTCTGAGAGTGAGTTCTGTGTGTATGAGTCTGAGAGCGTGAGAGTGAGTGTGTCTGAGCGTGTGAGATTGAGTGTGTGTGTGTGAGTCTGAGAGTGTGAGCGTATGTGTGTTTGAGTCTGAGAGTGTGTGTGTGAGTCTGAGAATGTGACATTGAGTTTGTGTGTGTAACTCTGAGAGTGTGAGAGTGAGTGTATGTGTGTGTGAGTCTGAGAGTGTGAGAGTGAGTGTGCATGTGTGTGAGTCTGAGAGTGTGAGAGTGAGTGTGCATGTGTGTGAGTCTGAGAGTGTGAGAGTGTGTGTGTGAGTCTGAGAGTGTGAGAGTGCGTGTGTGTGTGAGTCTGAAAGTGTGAGAGTGAGTGTGTGTGAGTCTGAGAGTGTGTGTGTGAGCCTGAGAGTGTGAGAGTGAGTGTGTGTGTGTGAGTCTGAGAGTGTGAGAGTGAGTGTGTGTGAGTTTGAGAGTGTGAGAGTGTGAGATTGAGTGTGTGTGTGGGATTCATCTTCTTGGTTTTTTCGGTAAAGTCACGTAGAAGGGAAGTAATAAAATAATAAGAATAAAACATAATAAAATAATTCTCACGACGTTTCGGCTACAACGCAAGCAGCCGTCTTCAGGTGAAGAATGAGACATTGCCAAGCTAGGAGCTTATATATAAGCTGAGTTGGAGGTGGAAGAAGAGCGCCTTAACAAAAGAATGTGCATATCAAGAGGAATTTAGCATATTCATGGCAAATGCGTAGGAGGTGGGCGCGGGGTGGTTTCAAAGTCATATTATGCCCATGCATTATGCAGGATCAGCAGCACCAAGGGGAGGGGGCAGGGGGTAGCATTAACAAAGGGAGGGCATGTTAATAGTATGTAGAAGCAATGAAACATGTGAATGGGAGAACGGTGGCAGGAGACCCGCAGCGGAGCAAATAATGCATTCCCTGTGGAGAACACTTTGCATTTTACAGGTAAAAGACCCAAAGGTTGTTTTTGATCGTCATAGAATTGTTCTAGACTTGTTCTAGACGTCAAGCTTGGCTTTGAATTGTTAGTTTGTGATATATTCAATAGGAGGGTCTTTTAGCACTGTGCACTGTAAAGGATGACGTACTGTAGTTAATACTTGTAATTCTCAAACCCTAATACCGTTTATTCTATAACCATGCCCATGCACCCAGAGTACTTGCAATGCTATTAAGAATAAAATACATGTACAGTCGTAAGTGGTACAATGGTGACAAGTACAGTACGTATATTGTTCACATACAGTACAGGTAATGGGTGTAAGATGCCGATATAATGGATGATATAGATAGACATACAGCTTAAGATTAAAGTAACATTCGAATGGTGGAGTGCATAGGTTATTGTCAACGACAAAGCTGGTTTATCGGTAGTAGAATTGGGTTTAAGTAAAACTGTTATTGAGTAATCTGACTTGTACACCAGTTACGTGGTTAATGGCGACTCGGTTGAGGATTGCTGTGTGTGACACACGTGCTGTTGCATTTTAAAGATTTACCACAATAAATGTGTTTGCCCTCGATTTGGAGCACCTGCCCACGTCCTTCATTTCGAGTGTGCAACACCTGCATTGATGAAGTGTTCATGAATCCTGGATAACTCAGCAAGCACAGCATGTGAAAGTGCTCCAAACTAAACTTGGGCCAAATACTCATTGATCTCCAATTCACAAAGGAGATTTTACTTGGCCCATAATGGCCATGCTTCATCCATTTGCTGCCACATATCGCTCCTTCACTGGGCCTGTAAGGATGGTGATAGAGGATCTGCCAGGGATGAAATATGTGGGTGCATGTGTAATACGAGAGCTCACCGACGAGCGACGATCAGTGGATAGGCTCTGCCGCTTGGGCCATCACCCAATCAGAGGGATGGGCCGAGGTTAGGGGCGAAGCTCAAAAGGCTCGGGGGAAGTAACCATCCAGAAGGTTCGTGAGGGGGCGTGGCTGTAGGCGGGGATTGGTGACGTAGGCCAGGGGATATAAGGGGAAGCGGAAGAGAGCTCGGGGACAGTGTGTGGAGTCAGAGAGCGGGACCACGTCGCTCGCCTCCGGGACGCCAGCGGCCACGTGGCGGGCCGGAGGCTTCCTCCCAGCGCACCGCCTGTCAGTGGCACGTGGGAGCGGGAGAAGTTGATAGAGAGCAGGTGCGAGTAACCACCCAGCCGTGCGGGACGGAGTGCAGCCGTGTCAGAGAGAGAGAAAGCGGAGCTGTCCAGCTGTGGAAATAAATAATAAAAACGAAGACACAAGCCGAGATCGTCGTCGCAGTGGTTTATTTCACATGTGATGGGTCTGCCTAAGTGATTCCAGTGACAACCACCTCACCGGTCGAAGATTGATAGTGATTGATATATTATGGCGGTGGGAATAGGCACAAGCACCCACAACTTTCAGGCACCCAATAACCCCTGCGACACAATATTTAACATAAGTCATTCACTTAAATATATATAGATATAGATGCAGACCCATAATTTATCATTATACATTGATGTTTGCTTATTTACAATTATACATTCATGTACACTCATACACACATACCAAACATCCAACAGCCCGCAGAGCTACTCTCAACAAGAAAGTTGCGAGGAAATAGTTAATGTTAGTAGCTATAAACGAAGATGCTTTAATATGATCACAAGTCCTGGTATGTGAATAAAGGTTTATATGGTAGAGTACCATACTCAGGCATTAAAGTCCGTAATCCAGGGGGTTGATGAAGGCGCATTGCTTTAGAGTTTAGAAGGCCGTTTTGTAAGGGTCATGGGTGACCTCTTTGTCGGAAATGAAAGAGGAGAGTTTGTGTGTAAAGAAAAACGACATGTGAGTTGGGGGCACTATCTGTGTTACTGTAATGATCAGAGAGCTGGACTCTGAAGTGATTCAAAAAGTCGTTGTTTAAAAGCAGTACAGATGTCAGCGATGTATTGTCAGACTCTTGCGGCCAAACAGGAAAACCAACACAGATACTGGAAGGCAATATGGCAAGTGTTATGGAGATTCGCAAAAAACAGTTGCGCTGCATGGCATATGTATGGAGGGGACAACTTGTGGTTCATGTGAAGGAGATGTATAAAGCAGTCACGTTGTGCTTATTTCTATTCTCCACAACAATATAAATGGCTCTTTTCGTATTTCCTTTTATTTAACTTTGCATTACTACTGTGACCCATTCCTTAAAATCAGGATCCTTGTTTATACCTATTTGCGGTTCACCATCAACAGCACAAAGCAAGCCTGACTTTGCTGAAGAGACACTATGCTTAACCGGTTCATAGTGTAGTTATATTGAATACATGCTTCTGAAGAATTCACCTCAAAAGGCCTTGCGATAAAAAAAAACGTTTCTAAGTTGTAGGATATAAATGAAAGAGACGTTTTTCACGTGTGTATTGTGTTACTTATATTCACCATAACAAAAGTTATGTTGCGTTATATGGACAGGAAAGCTTAACATTGAGCGGAAATTCAACGTCTGCATATTTTCCAGCTCAATAATATAATCCTTGTTTCTCCCTTCTTAATTATACACGCAATCCTATATATCCTTATCTATTACTATACGTGTATTTTCACGTCATCTCCACGCAGCATCTAAATATGTATAAGTACATTGTGAAATGCTTTTTATTGAAACGTTTAAACATGTTCAAGTACACATACCTTGCGGAGCAGCTGGGCTGGAAGCAGAATTTCCCATTTGCATTGACTTAGATGTTTCTGAAAAATGCGTCCACAAATTAATATGCTTTGCATGCAGCACCATTTAACTCAGGAATGGGTGGTGCGGGTAGGGTGGGTTTGAAGGAGCTAACTTCTGGTGTAGTATTCTTTGGGTCTTTGGGTAAAGTCACATAGACAGAGCCAAAGAAAATAACAAAAAGGTGTCAGTTTTGTTGCCAGATAGAAGGGTAAAAAAACAATTATCAAAAGCTATGTTGCGTTATATGGACAGGAAAGCACATTATCTTACCTATAAACGTCACTTTTTGTCCGTCTGTCTGTCCGTCTGTCTGCGTACGCTCACTTGCGAGGGATTTGGCGCTCGGGCCGTGGAGTGTAGGACGAAAAAAGTTTGCCGGGAGGCACGTCCCGTGCCCCGCGGTGGGAATAGGCATTTCCGTTTTTTCGTCCGTCGCCTTTAAAGTGGTCCGATTATCGATTTAGTGCGATTTCTCTTTATTTATTTATTTATTTACTACTAGCGGAAGTACCCGGCTTTGCCCGCGTGAAAAATATATTTCTTAAAAACCTTACATATATATACACATATACTAAGGTATTGTCAAAGCCCGGTAGGCCGTTTGTACATTTCTCCACCAACAAATATATAAGAGGCTTACACAAGTCCAAAAAGTTGTAGAAAGTGTGCGGTAAATAGTTGATGTAAAAGGTTTCCGAAAATTGTGGACCCCCCCCCCCCCCTCAAAATATCTTTACCCCTCGTAGGTATATATACCTACACACCCCACATACAACAGAGGAAGGTGTATCTATTGACTCTGTAGTAGTATCTACTGACTGAACCATAGTATCTACTGAGCCAGTAGTAGCCACTGACTGTGTAGTAGTAATTAGTGACTGTAGTAACTACTGGTGGTACCTGCTATGATTACAGCAGTGCATACTGCTGTGTTGGTACCTGTTATGATTACAGCAGTGTATACTGCTGTGTTGGTACCTGTTATGATGACAGCAGTGCATATTGTGGTGGAACCTGCTATGATTACAGCAGTGCATACTGCTGTGGTGATACCTGTTATGATGACAGCAGTGCATATTGTGGTGGTACCTGCTATGATTACAGTAGTGTATACCGCTGTGGTGATATCTGTTATGATTACAGCAGTGCATACTGCTGTGGTGGTACCTGTTATGATGACAGCAGTGCATATTGTGGTGGTACCTGCTATGATTACAGCAGTGCATACCGCTGTGGTGATATCTGTTATGATTACAGCAGTGCATACTGACTGTGGTGGTAGCTTCTATGCTTACAGCAGTGCATACTGACTGTGGTGGTACATGCTATGATAGCAGCAGTGCATATTGACTGCGCTCACCACTCACCCTCACCACTCACACTCACACATACCACTTTCTACTCACCCTCACCATTCACCCTCACAACTCACTACTCACCAATCTCCCTCACCAATCACCCTCACCATTCAGCCTCACCACTCACCACTCACCAATCACCACTCACCCTCACCACACACCACTCACCCTCACCACTAACCCTAACCACTCTCCCTCACCACTCACCCTCACTACTCCCCACTCTCCCTCACCACTCACCACTCACTCTCACCATTCACCCTCAACATTTAGCCTCACCACTCACCCTCACCACTCACCGTCACAACCACCACTCACCACTCACCCTCACCACTCAACCTCACTCTCACTACTCACCACTCATCCTCACCAATCACCACTGACCAATCACCACTCACCACTCACCTTCACCACTCTCACTAACCCTCACCACTCAACTTCACCACTCACCCTCACACTCACCCTCACCACTAACCACTTTCTCACCACTCACCCTCACCACTCACCCTCACCACTCAGCACTCACCTTCACCACTCAGCACTCACCCTCACCACTCACCAGAGGTGGGACAAAGTCATTGTTATGCAAGTCCAAGTCGAGTCGCAAGTCATCAAATTCATGACTCGAGTCTGACTCGAGTCCAAGTCACATGACTCGAGTCCACATCTCATAGGTGGGACAAAGTCATTGTTATGCAAGTCCAAGTCGAGTCGCAAGTCATCAAATTCATGACTCGAGTTTGACTCGAGTCCTAGTCACATGACTCGAGTCCACACCTCTGCCACTCACCCTCACCGCTCACGCTCACCACTCACCCTCACCACTCACGCTCACCCTCTCCACTCACCTTCACCACTCACTAATCACCACTCACAACCGCCAATCACCCTCACCACTCACTCTCACCACTCACCCTCACCACTCACCGTCACAACAACCACTCACCCTCACCACTCACCACTCACCATGACCACTCAACCTCACCCTCACTACTCACCACTCATCCTCACCAATCACCACTGACCAATCACCACTCTCCACTAACCCTCACTACTCAACTTCACCAATCACCCTCACCACTAACAACTCTCTCACCACTCACCCTCACCACTCAGCACTCACCCTCACCACTCACGCTCACCACTAACCCTCACCACTCACCACTCATGCTCACCCTCTCCACTCACCCTCACCATTCACCCTCACAACTCACCACTCAATCTCCCTCACCACTCACCCTCACCAATCACCCTCACCATTCAGCCTCACCACTCACCACTCACCAATCATCACTCACCCGCACCACTCACCCTAACCACTCTCCCTCACCACTCACCTTCACCACTCACCCTCACTACTCCCCACTCTCCCTCACCACTCACCACTCACTCTCACCATTCACCCTCACCATTCAGCCTCACCACTCACCCTCACCACTCACCGTCACAACCACCACTCACACTAACCACTCACCACTCACCCTCACCACTCAACCTCACCCTCACTACTCACCACTCATCCTCACCAATCACCACTGACCAATCACCACTCACCACTCACCCTCACCACTCTCCACTAACCCTCATCACTCACCCCTCTCCCTCAACACTCACGCTCACCACTCACCCTCACCAATCATTCTCACCACCACCACTCACCCTCACACTCACCCTCACCACTAACCACTCTCTCACCACTCACCCTCACCACTCACCCTCACCACTCAGCACTCACCCTCACCACTCAGCACTCACCCTCACCACTCACTGAACCTCACCACTCACCCTCCACTACTCACCCTCACCACGACTACTTACCCTTACCACTGTCCCTCACCATTCTCACCACTCACCCTCACCACTCACCCCTCTCCCTCAACACTCACGCTCACCACTCACCCTCACCAATCATTCTCACCCTCACCACCACCACTCACCCTCACCACTCACACTCAACACTCACCCTCACCACCACCACTCACCCTCACCACTAACCCTAACCACTCTCCCTCACCACTCACCTTCACCACTCACCCTCACTACTCCCCACTCTCCCTCACCACTCACCACTCACTCTCACCATTCACCCTCAACATTCAGCCTCACCACTCACCCTCACCACTCACCGTTACAACCACCACTCACCCTCACCACTCACCACTCACCCTCACCACTCAACCTCACCCTCACTACTCACCACTCATCCTCACCAATCACCACTGACCAATCACCACTCACCACTCACCCTCACCACTCTCCACTAACCCTCACCACTCAACTTCACCGCTCACCCTCACACTCACCCTCACCACTAACCACTCTCTCACCACTCACCCTCACCACTCACCTTCAGCACTCGCCCTCACCACTCAGCACTCACCCTCACCACTCACCCTCACCACTCACCCTCACCACTAACCACTCACGCTCACCCTCTCCACTCACCCTCACCACTCACTAATCACCACTCACAACCGCCACTCACCCTCACCACTCACTCTTACCACTAACCCTCACCACTCACCCTCACCGCTCACCCTCAACAACCACTCACCCTCACCACTCACCACTCACGCTCACTCTCTCCACTCACCCTCACCACTCACTAATCACCACTCACAACCGCCACTCACCCTCACCACTCACTCTTACCACTAACCCTCACCACTCACCCTCACTGCTCACCCTCACCGCTCACTACCCACCCTCACCACTCACGCTCACCCTCACCACGCACCCCTCACTAATCACCACTCACAACCGCCACTCACCCTCACCACTCACCCTCACCAATCACCACTCACAACCGCCACTCGCCCTCACCACTCACCCTCACCCTCACCACTCTCCCTCACCACTAACCACTCACTCTCACCATTCACCCTCACCATTCAGCCTCACCACTCACCCTCACCACTCACCATCATAACCACCACTCACCTTCACTACTCACCACTCATCCTCACCAAACACCACTGACCAATCACCACTCACCACTCACCCTCACCACTCTCCACTAACCCTCACCACTCAACTTCACCACTCACCCTCACCATTCACCCTCACCACTCTCTCACCACTCACCCTCACCACTCACGCTCACCACTCACCCTCACCACTCACCACTCACGCTCACCCTCTCCACTCACCCTCACCACTCACTAATCACCACTCACAACCGCCACTCACCCTCACCACTCACTCTCACCACTCACCCTCACCACTCACCCTCACGACTCACCCTCAACAACCACTCATCCTCACCACTCACCCTCACCACTCACCCTCACTACTCACCCTCACCAATCACCACTCACCCTCACTGCTCACCCTCACTGCTCACTACCCACCCTCACCACTCACCACTCACGCTCACCCTCACCACTCACTCCTCACTAATCACCACTCACAACCGCCACTAACCCTCACCACTCAACTTCACCACTCTCTCACCACTCACCCTCACCACTCACGCTCACCACTCACCTTCACCACTCACCACTTACGCTCACCCTCTCCACTCACCCTCACCACTCACAACCGCCACTCACCCTCACCACTCACCCTCACCAATCACCACTCACCCTCACTGCTCGCCCTCACCGCTCACTACCCACCCTCACAACTCACCACTCACGCTCACCCTCACCACTCACCCTCACCAATCACCACTCACCCTCACTGCTCGCCCTCACCGCTCACTACCCACCCTCACCACTCACCACTCACCCCTCACTAATCACCACTCACAACCGCCACTCGCCCTCACCACTCATCCTCACCCTCACCACTCTCCCTCACCACTAACCACTCACTCTCACCATTCACCCTCACCATTCAGCCTCACCACTCACCCTCACCACTCACTATCATAACCACCACTGACCAATCACCACTCACCACTCACCCTCACCACTCTCCACTAACCCTCACCACTCAACTTCACCACTCACCCTCACCACTCACCCTCACCACTCTCTCACCACTCACCCTCACCACTCACCCTCACCACTCACCACTCACGCTCACCCTCTCCACTCACCCTCACCACTCACTAATCACCACTCACAACCGCCACTCACCCTCACCACTCACTCTCACCACTCACCCTCACCACTCACCCTCACGGCTCACCCTCAACAACTACTCATCCTCACCACTCACCCTCACCACTCACCCTCACTACTCACCCTCACCAATCACCACTCACCCTCACTGCTCACCCTCACTGCTCACTACCCACCCTCACCACTCACCACTCACGCTCACCCTCACCACTCACCCCTCACTAATCACCACTCACAACCGCCACTAACCCTCACCACTCAACTTCACCACTCACCCTCACCACTCACCCTCACCACTCTCTCACCACTCACCCTCACAACTCACGCTCACCACTCACCCTCACCACTCACCACTCACGCTCACCCTCTCCACTCACCCTCACCACTCACTAATCATCACTCACAACCGCCACTCACCCTCACCACTCACTCTCACCACTCACCCTCACCACTCACCCTCACGGCTCACCCTCAACAACCACTCATCCTCACCACTCACCCTCACCACTCACCCTCACCAATCACCACTCACCCTCACTGCTCACCCTCACCGCTCACTACCCACCCTCACCACTCACCACTCATGCTCACCCTCACCACTCACCCCTCACTAATCACCACTCACAACCGCCACTCGCCCTCACCACTCACCCTCACCACTCACCCTCACTACTCACCACTCATCCTCACCAATCACACCCTCACCAATCACCATTTACCCTCACAACTCACCACTCTCTCACTACTCACCACTCACGCTCACCACTCACTACTCACCCTCACTACTCACCCTCAACACTCTCCCTCACCACTCAAGCTCACCACTCACCACTCACGCTCACACATAGTAATATTATAATAGTAATTGGGGTGGAGGGGGGGATGAAGAGGACGTGAAACTTTTGTAATAAAAGACTTGACCACGATGTCTGGCTCAGTGTCCTTTATTTGGTTCGTACTGTATTCCCACACGGCTGTCTCTATTTGTTCAGTCCCCACGATGCTGACTCCGATGTCGCTCCAGTCCCCACCAGCAGCCCCTCTGTTGGCCCTCGTCGCTCTCGTAGCCCCCACAGCAGCTCCGCTGCTGTTACTCTCTCACAGCCCCCCTGGCTGTAACCGCTGCAGCTCCTCTCTCTCTCGGTCACTCCGCAGCTCTGACAGCCTCGTGCTGTCTCTCTCTTCGTCGCTCCTGCGACTCTCTGCAGCCACACCGCTGCCTCTAACACACAGCCTTCCTGGCTGTACTCTCTGCCGCTTCACACCACCCCTTAGCTCCCTACTGTTCTATTGGGGTTGGCTCCCGCTGGCCGACGGTGCCCCCCTCCTCTCGTTCGCCCGCGTGGCCTCACCCTTGTCCATTCACAACCCGACTGCCAACTCCTTCCGGTTTACCCGCTTAAAAGCCCGAACCTTTCTCCCACGTCACATGACTCCACCTCCCCGTGACGTCACATCCGGAAGGTCGCTTACGCCCGCATTGCGAATGTGCCTGCAGCGGGTCGGAAGAGCTGCAGGGCTCGAAGGTCCCGCAGACCTGGCAGGCGCCCTCCGAGCAGGGCCCCTCGTCCCCTGCGGTGTCACGGCCGGCCTGTCTGGAACAGGTACGACAGGCGCTCTAGCAAGATCAATGGACGCAGGCAGGGGAGAGTCGGCAGCAACAGACCCCGGCAAGGCAACATTGGGAGATGACGCATCATGTAGGGGAGCAACATATGGTTTCAAGCGCGACGTATGAACAAACCAACGGCGAGAACCAATCTGAACGCGCGCTGACTGTGGATTGGGAACCTCAATGAGGCGCACGGGACCATGCCAAGGTTTGTGTTAACACAACGCCCGAAGCCGACACATCCCCAATAGATATCTTAGCATCCACCTGGCCCACGATACCCATGCTAACCCCGTTCGCAGCGACGCACGACCCATAAACCGGACGCACAGCCCCCGGCGGGATGCCCAACAGATGGAAAATGACATCCGATATAATAGTCGCAGACGCTCCGGAGTCGACCAAAATGCGCACGTCCACCCCTTGTATAGACCCCGGTACAGTGGACGAACCCGTAGCGGCCGCGACGACTCTCCATGCCAATTTGCGCCACTGCGTCACCGAGCGACAAGGCCCCGTCGATGGCCTTTCTTTAACAACAACATTAGGATCGCGCAACGAAGGTGATGGGTGAGGTGCAAAGCCTTGCCGGGTGTCTGGTGTGTGCCGACATGCCTGTTTCGGAGGTTCTTTGGGCGGCTTGTCCAGTACTGAGGCCTCCTGCTGCGGCGGACCCGGGAAGCGGGCCCAGCAATCCTTGGCGTAGTGGCCCCTACGCCCGCAGCGGAAGCAGTCGGCATCGTTGCGCCGAAGCGCAGGCCTTGCATCCCGACGGCCCCGTTCCGGTAGCTTAGCGCGCGGCCCCGGGCTGCCGCGTCCCGACCATGGAGCGGAGGCGGCCGTCAGCTCCCGAGGGCCCCGCTCATCCGGCACGTAGACCGCCTTTGTAGGGTCCCACCCCAGCGCGCCTCCCTCCTTGACGGGCCCCCCCCGTCCACGCCGCCACTTGCTTCCAGCGACGGAGATTAAACTGCGCATCCAGACACTTTGCTGCTGCCCGGGAAGTGAGCTTCTCATGCCCACACACAGGCATGGGGATCCCCAGATCCCGAGACAGCTCCAGCATTTTACCTAATATGAGAGGCTCGAGCAGGTCCTGTGGCGTCTCAGGATAAGCTGCCATGGCCAGCTCCAGCACCGCACCTCTGAACGCCACGGGCGATTCCTCGGGTGCTCGTTGTCGTTGAGCGAATCGCCGATGCGCATCATCAGGTGGCTCATAAGCGTTGGCCATTTCTTCAAAAACTCCACATAAAGTCTTCTTCTTATCGGCCGCTATGGAACGGAAAAATCGAACAGATTCGTCGTCCAGTAAAGTCGGCAACACTTCCAAGGCCTCAGCATCGGTCCATCTTGCTGAACGTACCGCCGCCAAGAATCGGCAGGCGAAAGCGCTCCAATCGCCCCCGATGGAGAATTCCTTAACTGTGGTGAGGTGGCGACTCCGACTCCTCTTCACGCCGTCTTCCAATATTGGTTGTTCTGGTGGCAAATTCAAAATGGCGTCGGCCCGCGGCGTGGCCAAGATGGCGGTTTGGCGCCGCGGGGCGCGCAAGATGGTGGCTTCTTGCCGCGTGGCTAATGGCGGCGGCAGGGCTGGCAACATGGCGGCCCGTGGAGCACCTTCTGCTTCCTCCGTTGTCCTTGGCATGACGAGTTGACATAGTTGCGCCAGGACGTCCTTGAGTGCCTCCAGTTGTACCGCCATCTGTTGCCATCTTCGATCAGCGTCCGATGATGTTGACGGCCCCGCCATCGCGCCGACATCTTCCACTCCCGTCCCCATGCTCGCTTCAGCAGGGCTCTCCTCCACCACCCCAGCAGGATCCATGGTTGGAGGGAGATCGTCGTCGTCGGACGAAGAAGCCGATGCTGGCGCCGAAGTAATTTTCTTCCTTACTTGCTTCGACATGCCGTTTCACTTCTGGCACCAGTGTAATAAAAGACTTGACCACGATGTCTGGCTCAGTGTCCTTTATTTGGTTCGTACTGTATTCCCACACGGCTGTCTCTATTTGTTCAGTCCCCACGATGCTGACTCCGATGTCGCTCCAGTCCCCACCAGCAGCCCCTCTGTTGGCCCTTGTCGCTCTCGTAGCCCCCACAGCAGCTCCGCTGCTGTTACTCTCTCACAGCCCCCCTGGCTGTAACCGCTGCAGCTCCTCTCTCTCTCGGTCACTCCGCAGCTCTGACAGCCTCGTGCTGTCTCTCTCTTCGTCGCTCCTGCGACTCTCTGCAGCCACACCGCTGCCTCTAACACACAGCCTTCCTGGCTGTACTCTCTGCCGCTTCACACCACCCCGTAGCTCCCTACTGTTCTCTGGGGTTGGCTCCCGCTGGCCGACGGTGCCCCCCTCCTCTCGTTCGCCCGCGTGGCCTCACCCTTTTCCATTCACAACCCGACTGCCAACTCCTTCCGGTTTACCCGCTTAAAAGCCCGAACCTTTCTCCCACGTCACATGACTCCACCTCCCCGTGACGTCACATCCGGAAGGTCGCTTACGCCCGCATTACACTTTGATGAATTTACCTCAGCGTCGCGTATTAATGCATGTGCATATTTTTAACGGGAATTAAAACTGGCGTCCAACCCGCAGCGACGGTGTTGCTGCCCGTTGCCAGGGGCAACCGCCCATTGCCAGGGGCAACCGCCCTCGCGCATGCGCAAATGCGTGCTTCGTCACGTGCTGGTCGTCAAAAGTAAATAAATAAAGAGAAATCGCACTAAATCGATAATCGGACCGATTTAAAGGCGACAGACGAAAAATCGGAAATGCCTATTCCCACCGCGGGGCCGGGGGCGTGCCCACCGGCAATTTTTTTTCATCATAAACCCCACGGCCCAAGCGCCAAATTCCTCGCAAGCGAGCGTACACAGACAAACAGACGGACAGACAGACAGACAGACAGACAAAAAGTGACGTTTATAGGTAAGAAGATATAGTGTACATTTGTACAGGTGGGTTGGGGTATTTATATCGGGTTACTCATCTTTTTCCGCGGTTGTTATTGGTGTTGTTGTTATAGTTCAGGCTCGTGTATCTTGTTCATTATTGTAACCTTTAGGATTATTTACAGCCGGGACGGCTGGGTGCATAAAAGGGAGATGGGGTGATGTTGCGCCATACCAAGGCGCTGTGGGTCTTCTTATGGTCACCACCCTTACAGGCCGATAGGGGGCGGCCGAAAAAGTGAGCGGGAGGAGCAGTGGTTAACCTGGGGTAAAACCCCCCCTGGGGGCCCCGTGGCCAGAGGTAGAGACCCCAGATCCCCAAAGGGTGGGGGCTGGGGGCCAACGGCCCATTCTCGACCCTTTTCTAGAATGTTCGAGGGAAGGTGTGGCTAGAGGCGGGGTAAGCCCCAACTGGTGTCTAAAAGCCGGCCCTCTCAACGGGACCGGCAGTGTTCGTCCCGTCAAAACCCGAAGACATTTGAAGACAAGACCAGCACCCTGAACACTCAACCGAGGCTCTTGTAAGAACTGGGTTGCAGCGGACCAGCGGTGAGACCCGTACCCTGGCTAGGTCGGGTCAGGCTAGCCTCCCCTAACTCGCGTAGTGGAGGACCCGTGAGAGCGTAGCCCAGAGTCTGTAGGGCCTGCTAGAAGGGAGGCTGTACCTCCCTTAGGTTATCGGGTGATGGGGCCGTACCCAGTAGTGTTACAGGGGCCATAGCCCTTAGTGTTACGGCTGTTGTGATTGTTATCGTTTATCACAAATAAACGCGTTGTCTCCAAGAGAGAAGTCTCCCTCGAAGTTACACCCACAACAAAGACATGATTCCTCGTAAAAAGGTTTCAGTTTTGTTGTCAGAAAAAATGGAAAAAACCCATTCTCATAGTCATTCATTCTATGATATGGATCCTGAAGAATAGTTTCTTTGTGCCTACTATCTTGCTTGGGAAAAAGGAAAAAACGTCATGGAGGTGGAACATTATACATCAAGCATAGTTCATGTGTTGGTAGAAACTCCGATATTTTTCCCTTAAATTTAGAGAAATGTTGCGAAAATTATTGTCATTGAGATAAGAACAATACAGCACTTTTCCTCAATTAAAAAAAATTACTTCAATTTAAAAATAAAAAGAATTGACAATCCTAATGTACATTCAGATATAGACACACCGTCCTCACCTGTTGGCGGTTGTCCTGCCGTTGTGACGTTGCTTCTACTGCCAGTGGACTTTTTGCCAGGCCACTGCAGATTAATCGAGACATGGAGAGACATATACAGAGTAATGCAGAGACAGCCAGCTAAAGCAATCTGTACACGTTCCTGCCTGTTCATTAATAGCCAGTAATTAATTCGTCCGGCTGAAATTTTAAGATAACTATTTTGCCACACTGTTAGTAATGAAATATATTGAGTTGAATTTAAATTTTGACTTAAACCTTTCATGACCGCAGGCATTCATATTCTTTGGTTCTTTCGGTAAAGTCACGTAGATTGAAAATAAAAAAAACCCACGACGTTTCGATCGCAACACAAGTGGACGACCAAAGAGTATGAGTTGAATTTATTTTCACTATTTACCTTCTTCCCATTAATGCAACAAATAATGAGTGTATTACTACTTGTAAATAGGATGGCATGTATTTCTCGTGCTCGTCATATGTACGCATTCCAATGGAACTTGTACTAATTTCTAAAATTGATAGACATATGTAAACAACCAATAGACATAGCATAGTTTAATGACCGAAAATGACCCCAAGCCAATGTGCAGCCTAACGGTTAATTCGAAAATAAACCAAGGTCTCCGATTGACTGAAAGAGACCTCGACAGGGATTGGTCGGGAGGCAGACTTTTTATTAGTGATTGGAGAAAAGGGGTTTGAACATGAATAGGGGATCCATTGGAGAGAAAGGACGAGGATTGGCTAAGGTAAAACACAGGTACAAAAAAGTTTGGGAACGGTGCTCGCAGAGCAGAAAAGGGGAGAGCACGCAGAATGGGGACGTGAAGAACCAAGTCCGGGCCTAGTATAGTCACTGTGTCTTCAATAAAGGTGGCCATGGCTCAACAAATCAGGCGAGTCGTAACACCCGGCTAGCAAAACCACTTAATTAATCTAAGGTCTCATTGCCACTCACCGCATCCATCACCATGTCGCATGTATCATCTAAGTGGACAAATGTTGGTGATAACAAGGTCGCAAAACCCCCTACAGATAATCGGGAGATGCTCTCCCACTGGTGGCTCAAGTCAAGCGGCCAGTGGAGGAAGCTGGCTAGGTGGGTCGTAGTGGCAGCCACAGGAACCTCGATTGTTATGGGTTCAGTGGAAGGATTGGCGGTCAGCATTTTAATCGATATGAAATCGTCGGTGACTATTATTGCCAATTATATATATGTTTCCGCCCCGCGCTCATTGTTTAACGCCAGTTACGAACACATATGTGGTGGCAAACGGCAGTAACATGGTAAAAATCGAGGCACAAGTGCGGTTTGGGGAACTCGCTTTGACGGGATCCATTTTGGTTTCAAATACACTAGCAGTTCCATGCTTGCTAGGAACCGACTTGTTAAAAAATTACCGATGTGTACTCACTGACCAACGCTGACCAACGCTGTACCGTCCAGAACTCGCATTTTTTTTTATAAAACCAGCAGACAAATGTACCGAGACTGAAGGCCCTTGACTCTCTGGTGATGGAAAGGATGTTGGGACTAGCACGTGAAATGGAGGTCGTCTTGCCGGTCATCGAGGAGGATGAGCAGACATCCCGATGGGCCGCCCGATGTCTGCCGGCCCACGAGAATTTGCGCCATTTGTCTCAGATGGTGGCCTGGATGGGCGACCCCATCGAGATGGTGAGCCAGTTGGGTGGTCGCCGCGGAACATCGTGAATCAGCCGACAGAGGACTTACCGATGGAGTGTGACGTAGCAGCTGGGGTTGTGGAATGCAGTCGCCGATGGGGAGAGGTGCCTTGGTGGTTGTGGGACTGGAGGTCGTGCAAGTAGGAGGATCGTCTGATGATGATTGCTTGTGCTGCAATCGAAACGTCGTGATTTATTTTAATTTCATTCTATACCTACGTCACTTTACCGAAAGAACCAGAGTGTATGGATTCCTGCAGTCACAAAAGCTTCAAATCTACACAGTCGTCCGCCTCAACAAGAGCCGTTCTTGCAGGTGCTGAATGTAGACCCACAGACGGCTGTGGTTCAGGCAGGGGGCGGTGTTGGCTCACGCGACAGCCGCATTTCATGAAGGGAACGGTGTTGTGCGCGGTGATATTGTTGGTACGGTGGAAAAGGACGCTGCAAAGGACGAGTCTTGGATGGAGGTGTTGTGTCTGGAGAACCACATTTGTTTCGGGTGCAGCAGGGGAAATTACGATCGCTGTTGCACGAGTTTTCAAATGTGTTTAGAAAAAACAAGTTCGAAGTTGGCCTACCTCCCTGTTGGAACATCATATTGATACAGGGGAGGCCTGTATATTGATCTGAACCCATATCAGTTGAGTCCACTGGAGAAGGAACATGTGCAGAAATTGGTGGATGATATGTTGGCCGCCGATATTATTTCTCCTTCTACCAGCCCGTGGGGAGCGCCCGTTGTGTTTGTTAAGAAACATGATGGCAGTCTTCGATTTTGTGTCGACGTTCAGAAATTAAATAACGTCTCGGGAGCCGATGCATACCCGCTCCCCTACATGGACGATTCTCTGGACTCATTGTCTGGCGTGCGTTTTTTCTCTACTCTGGACTTGTTGATGGGGTTTGGGAACCTTCCCCTCGACGAGTCATTGAAACCTAAAACCGCGTTCCGTACACCCCAGGGACTCTTCCAGTTTAAGTGCCTTCCAATGGGATTGCACTCGGGCCCCAGCCACTTTTCAGCGGCTAATGGAGCTCGTTTTGGCTGGCCTGCAATGGGACTCCTGCCTCATTTACTTAGATGATGTTAGTGTTTAGCAGATTTTTTAAAGAACACCTCCTGCGACTGTGAGCTGTCCTTGCTCGTAAGCGGTCAGCTAATCTGAAATGGAAGCCCACTAAATGTCACTTATTGCAAACCTCCATGCGATACTTAGGCCACATTGTCAGTGTGAATGGGGTGGCCATAGACCCCGAAAATATGGTGTGTGTGCGTGACTGGCCGACCCCCAAGTCAGTGGGGGAGGTTAGAAGTTTTGTTGGGTTTGCGTCGTAGTATCATAGATAAATGCCACAAATCGCTATGGTGGCCAAACTGCTACACGCCTTGATGGCTAAGAACCAGAGCTTCAATTGGGGGTCGGAGGAAGAAGCTGCATTGATATCTCTTAAAGAACGCTTGGCCGAGGCACCCCCACACGATTACCCAGACTTGTTCTTCATTCTCAACACGGACACTAGTGACACGGGTATAGGTGCTGTCCTTTCCCAAGTTAAAAATGTGGTGGAAAGAGTGGCCGCGTATGGTAGTCGCGTCTTGTCTACGGCTGAACAGCATTACTGTGTCACCCATATTTTATCCAACAATATAGGCCTTATTTTCCATAAATATGCTAAATTACTCTGTTGATATGTACATTCCTTTGTCAAGGCGCCCTCCTATAACCCCTGCTTAAATATACGCTGCCAAGCTTGGTGGTGCTCATTCGGACACTGTCTTTCCGACAGCCCTGTTCTTCACCTGAGGACGGCTGCTTGCGTTGTGGCCGAAACGTCGTGAGAATTGTATTTTATGTTTTATTTTTATTATTTTATTATTTCCCTTCTACGTGACTTTACCAAAAGAATCAAGAAGATAGGCCTCATCTTTATGGCAGGGAATTTGTGGTTCGCTCAGATCATGCGGCCCTTCAATACTCTCTCAGAGTAGAGCAGCCCTCCGGGCAGCTCTTGCGGTGGCTGGAAGTCCTCCAGGAATACTCCTTCCGAGTGATCTACCGCAAAGGAGGGCGGTACTTGAATGCTGCTGCGTTGTCCCGTTTGAATCCGGGGAATGCTTTTCCATGCGCATCGGGCATGGGGCGTTGTGCACCTCCGTTGGCAAAGCCCACTCCTGTCATGGCAGCGCTTAAAGGAAGTGAGCCAAACGAGGAGGTCTCGCCGCGAGATAGAGTTTTGCACCTTACGCGTACTGAATGGGGAGGATTGCAATTTGAAGATGTGTCCCTTATGACCTTACGGCGTCGAGCGAAAGCTGGATGGAAGGAATCCGCTACCTCTGATGGCCTGCGACTGGTCTTAAGGAATGGTGTTTTGATGATGGAGAAGGACGGTTCACACCGGCTCCGTGTCGTTGTGCCCATTGCCCTTCACGGCAAGCTGACTCGGGGGGTGCATGAGAACACGTTGTTACATCTTGAGGTGCGGAAAACGTTGCTAACGTTGCAAAGCGATCATTGGCCGGGGATGTCGAGCGATGTGCAGCACCTCATTCAGGGTTGCACGGAATGCGCATGTAGGAAAACCCGCCGTTGAAAAAGTCACAGCCTCCATTGCAGTCTATTTCGGTTTCGGGCATCAACGAGTTAGTCGCACTCGACATCCTCGGGCCATTTCCGGACATGCAGAGAGGGAACAAATTTATTTTAGTAGGGGTTAATTATTTCTCAAGATGGCCTATGGCCTGGCCGCTGCCCGACCAGTCGGCAGCCTCTATTGCAAATTAGTTTTTGCATGGATACGTGGTGGGTGCCCCCAAGCAGCTTCTCACAGATCAGGGCCGACATTTTTTCTAGAAGCTGCTATGAGAAGTTTGCGATGTGCTAGGCACTAAGAAAATTATAACTTCCCCATACCATTCCCAGACGGATGGGATGGTGGAATGGCTCCATAGAACTCTGGCAGCTATGCTTAGTTAGGCAGTCAGTACGACCAAACGGATTGGAATTTTGCAAGTTGTAGGAATGTTAGCTGCATAGAGAACGGCTCCCCATGCTTTCACTGGATTTTCACCTTTCTTCCTCATGTACGGGAGGGAGAGTGAACCTCCTATAGAGATTCAACTGGGGTTGTCTGAAAAAAAGGGAAAATCTAAATTGCCTGCGCCCTTGGAAATCAACGCGTTTCAGTGGCTAGAGAAACGTCGAAATAAAACACCACCAAGAGACAGGCAGCCAATGAACAGAATTTGGGAAGGAGAGACCACAAGTTACATTGGGCTGTGGTAGATTGGGCATGGTTGCATCGCCCATGGCAGGGTCACGTGGAAGTGATGCATACGAGTTGGCGATCACCGTTGGTTTGTTCATCCATCGCGGTTAAAGTCCTATATTCCTCCTCAGACTGACATCTCATCCCCAAATTGTTTACGGCCAGTGTTTGGGGTGTTCGATGAGCTGGGAAAAACGCGAGGGGACAACTTGCATCAGGAAGACTGCGTTGTGGCATGTTGTGTCTATACCCCCTTTTTATTTTTTTATTTTTTTAAAGAATTATTCTGCCAACATATATAATTATTTTTTTTAATAGACACGGGGCAACTTGGGAACAAACCGCTCCCACACTTCCACAGATGCGCGTATACCTCACCTCAAAGGCCAGAAAGCATGAAAGAGGGCAATAAAAGGTCATAAAAACTTCCCTAATTTCACACAAGAGGAACAAGGGAGGGGGGAATTGCAAGCGGGGGTTAGGATGACATCCATTCTTTAAAAAGCCTTTACAAAACCAGGCCACGAAATATATAATTATATTCTTAACAAAGAAAACAACATTGACGACAAGAAGCACAGACGGGTTGTGAATCATGTTAGATAAACAAAGTTACCAACTTAGCCATGAAGATTAAGCAAACATTATCTATCCTCACTCCAATTGGAAACCAGACTACAGTCTGCACCAGGGCCGCGACCCATCATTTGTTAATTAAATACTGACATTATTTACCTTTAAATAATTTCTACGCGGCCGGGCCGAAGCATCAAAGAATAATTATGGCATCAGGGTCGCTCCAAAACAAAAATCCCTAGCCCGGGATATCAGATTAAATAATCACAAGAAGTAAAATAATAAGTACGGAATTAAAGTGGATCTCCTAGGAGAATTAAGGGCGGAGAAGTCTCTCATAATTAACCAAACGCAACACCCCATGAGAAGCGAGCAACTCACGGCCGTCTTTGTCTTCCCGAGAGGATCTCCACACCCACACACCAAATGCCAGGAAATGACCACCCCCATAAAGGCCGGAACAATGGCTCAGAAAGGAAATTAACACATGCCTCCGAAGATAAATAAATAAACACACGCGCAGGGCGCTCCCACCACGGAACACAACCGTCTTTGTCTCCCCGCAGCACGGACAGCAGGATTTGCACACGCGAGCAAATAACATTTCCATGGGGAGATCGGGCCACGATGAAATACCGTGAGCACGGTTACGGCATAACTTGGGTCGCTTGCAATCAAATCACAATGGAACTAAGCAGCAAATAAGTCGCATTTCAACTTCCAAACCAAAACAACTTAAGCTGTGTGAGACAAAAGATATAACGCCCAGAGCAAGGGAGGGGATCATTAAGCTCGCTTAACGTGTAGGTTTTCGCGACAATATTATTAATAATGAAAGACATGGAGTATGATTTATAACTCGGTGCGAACGCGAATCGTCGGTCTGGTAATTGGATAACTTAGGTGTCGCCGTCGCGAGGCCCCCACCCCTCCTTCCAGAATGATTACACAGCTGGTCTTTAAAGCTCCCATAAACGCGACACACGGACGGACACACACACGGACGCAGATGTGTTCACCCCCACAGGAATGTTTTATGACACAGCCTTTGAACAACTCGGAAAAACGGAGTGGATTTTCCCGATATAAGCAGAGGCAAAATCCACTCAAAGCATCTCGTCTCCGGGCTACGGGCCCCACCAGAGATCTCCAGGGCTACAGCCCATCTCATCCCAACGCCGACAACGAAGAAGCTCTTCCGTCATCCAGAATGACGAGGTTCGCGGGGTAGCGACGTGCAGCAACAAGACGAGGTCTGCACCACCTGAGAAGAATCGCTACCCTGAGTCGCCGAGCTGCGAGTGAAGCTGACGGAGACTCCAGCTATCACTCCCGAGCCAACAAAGACACCAACGTCCACCCTGCAACGAACGACGCATCGCTCCTCGTCAGAGTGACGACCAGCGAACAACCTGCAGGAAGGGCGGAGATCGCCAAGCGAGCAAAGCAGAGAGCGCGAAGCAGTGGAGAAAGCCTGATCGAACGGCTGTGAGGAGGAGGACAGCGCCATCACATGCGCCGTGTGTTTAAAACACACACCGACCAACGACCAGTGAGAACAGACCAGACGTCCAGAGCGACGGCGAGCATCGTGCCGACTCAACAATCGTCGAGCAGTGGAGAAGCCGGGGGCTGCCACCAAGAGAGAGAAAGAGCTATCGAATGCGCAGTGTGTTTGATACACACACCAACACCCAGTGAGAACCACAAGACGTCCAGCAGCGAAGACGGAATCATCGCGCAACACGACGGCGAGCGTCGGGCAAAATCAATCGAGCAGTGGAGAAAGAGAGTCAAAGCCTTCCGAACGAGCGCCGCCAAGCGCCGCCGCTCACCTCGCAGCGGAGAAAGTCTCGGCTGCAACTCGCATGGACAGAGGAATCTCCTGATCGGTCGTATCCCACTCACACACACAGACTCAAGGAAGCACAGAGAATATCTTGTCAAACCGGTTTCTTTGTCATAGAGTCTCGCCGAAGAATTAATTAAAACAGAGCCAGATTCGCTCTCCCACCACCACACACGCCCTCACCCACCATTGTCTCAAACATTCCGTTAACAGATATAATCTTGCCAACGAATCGATTGAAGTATGCTTCGCTTTCGGGGTACAATAAGTGCTTTTATTACCGCCATATGAAGTGTGTCATGCTTGTTTTCAAACTCGGCCAGTCGCCGATTGTGATCGATACATGGGGGAACTAATGAGATGCCTGGTGGAAAGGTAGAGGTTACGATTGTTAGAAGTGTTGTTAGTCATTCATTTTAGTTAAATGCATAATCTCGCAAATGAATAAGTGTTTTAGTCATCCATTTTCGTTTATTGCATAATCTTGCTCATGAATTTATTGACGCATGTTTGACCTGCATGCTAGAATGTCACATGTTTGTTTAGAATAAAATTGTTATCACAGAAGCATATCGAGTGTTCCTTCCAAGTCCATGCAAAACTGTCTTATTCTTGAGAACTATATCCTGTGATGAGATATGAAACTGGAGACCTAAAAATAACATAACACACACTAGGATAATCGGTAAATGTTTAATCAATGATAATCGTGTTATCCTGATTGATACAACTCTGAATAAACGAAACTAAGCCTAATTATCATAACTGCTCACATTAACATAATCACAAGCATCCTCATAAATTACTACGATTATCTCCGTGATTATCATAATTTATGCATATAATTACAGGCATTAACATAATTTATGCGATTTGCGCATTTTTCGGAATTTTATTAATTGTTATTATTTTTATCAAAAATTCATAAATACAACATATACAACAGCCGCCCACAGCTTCCGTACCCCTAACCGGCAGGGCCCGTGATCTCGCCAAACACAAGGCGTCACTGACCAAGATGGGAGCAACAATACCTGTTGAGCTGGGAGTGGAAAAACCTTCCTTGCAGGTTCAGGCAGAGCCCACATCTTCTATCAGTGATGCGAAAATTATCCAAATGGACGGACTGTAGGCAGGAACCCGGTTCAAATGTCGCAAATTTCGTTGAAACCATTCGTTGGGGGGTTATGCAAGGATCAAGGGGATTGCGTTGCGTGATCTAACGAAGGATTTTTTTTCATTTTCCCTCTTTGTTACTAATGTTCTCTTACCTTTCTGACTTGTTGGTTAAATCCCTCCCTTTACTGCATATCCTTCTGCTCTACTTAAAAACACATTGGGTTATATGTTTATATTCTTCGGTGCTTCTCTCCTGTGGTCGGTATTGTTGGTAGCCGGGACAGCTATTATTTCACCACGGGGGGGGGAGGGGGTGGGGGGGTGTGATAGGTGAGAAGCTCCAGAAACCATCCAGAAGGTTCTGGAAAGGGGACATGGCCAGAGGTGGAGCTTTGCTGTGCCAGCAAGATATAAGGAGCACCGAACCAGAGGTCTTGGTTGCGTCGCTGCTTACTGTAATCTTCGTCTTCGACCACGTGGCTGTTTTTCTGCAAGACCCGCTCCGTCTTCGCTGCTATGCTTGTCAACCAGCCAGCGTAGCGCAGGACGGAGTGGGGCTGCATGTTTTGAGCTTCCTGGGTGTATCTGCGTTACGAAGTGGATCGCCCTGTGTGTTCTTAATAAATAAGAAGCCTTCTAAGACGTGTGTCGGAAGTCGTTCACTACACAAGTATTGAATGTTGGGGAACAGCCAATCGCTGTTCAAGCAGGGACTATTAGCACATGCAGGACCTGTAATTATCAAGATGGTGGACCCAACTCAAACGGTCATAGCGAGAGTCACTATCAATGTTCCATCAGCCGAGGAAAGTTGGGTAAACAAACTGTGTGATGAGAACGCTGAGTTCAGCAGGGGGCAGTATGACAATGGGTGGACAAGCCTAGCTGAGCTTCACATCAACACAGGAAGGTATCCCCCTATTCAGCAAAACTCATATCGTATAAGCCCCATCGACAAATTTCAATTACAACAGGTGGTGGATAAGATGCCTCAGTCGTCCAGCTTGTGTAGATGCTCCGAGGGATCGCTGCGCTGCGGGCCACCGCTGCAGGGCATTCCGGCCATGGTCGCTGCAGCTGATACGGACCCGGTTGACGAAGCACCGGCTAAGGAGCATGGCATGGCTAAGGAGCCTGGATTGCTGGGATTGTCACGATATTGTTGGGCGCGCTTGCAAGCGGACGATCCTTCACTTACCAGAATGAGGCTTCGGGCCTCCCGTTCCAAACAGTCGGATGATCGGACCTTTCTTCGGCTCGTAGACGACCTCCTGGTCAGGTGGGATGTCGTCTTACAGAAGTTTTGTATTGTTGTGCCACTATGTTTGAGAGGGGAATTTATTCGCGACACACACGAGCGATTGATGCACTTGGGTGAGAAAAAAACCGCCTTGATTTTGAGTAACGATTTCTATTGGCCATGATTGCAAAATTATGTTCATTTTTGTATGTTAAGGCTTGTCACGAGTCTGCACGGCGGAAGGCGCCGGCACAGCCATATCGAGTACCATTGCAGTCGATACGGGTTTCGCGGGTGAACGAGATTGTAGCCCTTGATATTCTGGGACCGTTCCCCGTTACCCCGTGGGGTCACAAATACCTGCTTGTGGGGGTCGAGTACCTCACTCGGTGGCCTATGGCATGGCTGCTAGCGGACCAATCAGCAGGATCGATCGTGGAGGCCTTCCTGCAGGGTTACGTTTTTGAGAAAGGTGCACCGGAGCACCTGCTTACTGACCAGGGTAAAAAATGTTCGTCCCGCCTATTGAAGGAAGTGTGTGATGCATTGGGTACAAGGAAAATTCAGACATCCCCATACCACCCGCAAACTGACGGGATGGTCGAGCATCTTCATCGAACGTTGACGTCTATGTTGTGCCAACAGGTTAATTCGGCTCAGACAGACTGGGATCTACATGTTCTGGCGGCCTTGGCCGCTTATAGATTAGCCCCACACGCCTCGACAGGGTATTCACCCTTCTATTTGATGTATGGTCGTGAACCGGAAGCCCCGGCCCTGGTCAAGCTGGGGGTGAAAACTAAAGGGAAGTCGTCAGCAGTGCCTGTCCCCATGCTTGAGGCATTGGATCGTCTGAAAGAGGCTAGGGAGGCCTCGCTGGGAAATACGGAACGAAGGCAGGCAGCTAATGAGCACCTGCACGGTACACAGCCTCCACGGGAGCCATGGCAGGTGGGGGACAAGGCCTGGTTACATTGTCCGATGGTGCCGGTAGGCACATCATCGAAATTACATCGGCCCTGGCAGGGGCCCGTTGAGATTGTGGAAGTTCGTCGGGATCAAAGTGTGAGGATTCGATACGGTCGCCGATTGTGGCATATTCACCCGTCGCGCTTGAAGAGATATGTGGTACCTTATGATGCGTCATCTCCCATCCCGGAACGGCCTGTATTGGATGTGTCCGACGAGTGTAACGTGCGACGACGGGAGAACGCACCTCAGCAGTTTACCCACCGTGTGTCTGCAGGATCGCCAGTCAGTAGCCACCCCGGGACGCACGCGACCGCGTTGGGGTCTCATCGGGGAATGGCCGGTGTAACGAAGATGGGCGCACGTTTCGGGCGGGACGCTGCCCCGCGCCCACGGAGAGATATTCCCTGCCCCCTGTTCACTTGGGCCAGGGTGACGGACTGGCTGCGGGAACCCGCTCAAGAAGATTGACTTTTTCATAAACATTGTGGGACGTGGGCGTTGGGGGTCGTATTCGGGGGGGATCGTGTACATTTTGTTGGGATATTGTGTATTGCCGCGTGACGCGTTGTGTTTAGCCAGGACGGCTAACTCTTTAAACATGGGGGGGGTGGGTCATGTAGGACTTCAAAAAAAACTCGTCACGCGTTGGGTTGTGATACGGACACGCGGCGGACAGTGAGGGAAAACGGGGACACAGGGAGCGGGGCGCCATATTATTGTTATTGTGCCACTTAAGGTGGTAAGGTAATTAAGGGCGGCCTGCAGGTGTTCGGGGGTAATTGAGGACGCAGGCTGGTGATTGGTCGAGAGGTGTGAGTGTCTGAGATTGGTGCCGGGGTGTCTACAACAACAACATCACGTGATGCTGGGGGCTGGGGGCGATGGGCGAAGCAAGGGCTGACCTAATTGATTGGGGCAAATTGGTTCGGGGATAAAGGCAAAGAGCGTGGGAAGAAACGGGAGTTGGTTGGTGCCTGGGACGAGAGACGTAGAGAAGAAGAAATGGAGCAGCAGACAAGAGAGTATAGTATACGGTAGCAGTGGACAAGAAAGATAGTATACGGTAGCAGTGGACAAGAGAGTATAGTATATGGTAGCAGCGGATAAAGAGAATACAGTATAGGATAGAAGCGGAGTAACGGAGCTTGGTGGAGAAGCTACGTCGGAGTGAGATGGCACGGAGAACAAAGAGTGACCGAGCTGGAGAGCGAGAGAGCAGAGAGGGAGGTCGCTGGAGGAGAGGAGTGAGGGAGAGCGAGTGAAGCCAGCGGAGCGAGCGAACGGAGGGACATGGAATGATGTTGATGGGGAGTTGTGCTTTGAAGAGAATGGAGGAAGATTGAGTGATGCTGTCGGAAGAGAAAAGACAAATAGTTCACTGCTTTAGCCCACCGGTGTGTTGAAGCGTGAAACCACAGCATTTACAATTTGAGTACGACGTTTCGCTGGTAATTGCATCCAGCATCATCGGGCAATTCGCCAGAATGGTGAGGCTCTGCTGTGTCTCCCGTTCTTATATAGAGCAGCAGCAGGGTGACGTCATCATTAACTCATTAACTCATCAGGTGCAAAGATTTGAGGGGGGGGGTTATTGTAATTATATACTTGATTAGTAATAAGGCTATTGTTACGATGCGAGTTGTAGATTAGTAATCATTTGGAATGTGTTCTATTGTGATTATGCTACATTAATAATCAGTTAGTGCTTGTTTCCCTTATAAGGAATTGTAATGCATCTTATTTAATAATACGCTTCCAGGCCGCACTAAGCCTGTAGCTGTCTGAGCGATTAAAGTTATTTCTGTTTCTCTCAATCTCAATGGATTCTCTAATTAGTCTTTGCCAGTAGTAACTAGTTTTACACAACACTTCAACGTTGTCAAAATCAATTGAGTGTCCCTGTTGACAAGCATGTTCTGCCACTGCCGACAGTTGTGTTTGCGATAGTTTAATATTTCTCTGGTGTTCTTTTAGTCTTACACTAACGTTACGCCCTGTCTGTCCAATATAGCATCTGCCACATACACAATTAATCCGATATACACCTTCTGTTGATAATTTAGGTAATTCGTCTTTAGTGCACGTTACTAGTTGTTGAATTTTGTGTACTGTACCAAATCTTACTGTAATGTTTTGCTTTTGCAAAACACGGGCTAATTTGTCAGTTACTCCTGAGATAAATGGTATTTTTATTGTTTTAATAATCTGATCGCTTTCAGCAGTGTTGCTTTGCTATCGTGAGTTGGCATTTAGTGCTCTGTTAATTTGAGCATTATTGTAGCCATTCTGTCTTAGTGCTTCTTTAACATGTTTAATCTCTCTCACTAGACTTTCATCATCTGACACTGTTTTAGCCCGATGTATGAGCGTCTTGATTAGAGAGGATTTCTGAGCTGGGTGATGATGCGATTTCGCATTCAGATAGGCATCAGTGTGCGTTTGCTTTCTGTAAACGCTGTGTGTTATTTTACCATTTAGGCCATGCCCAAGTAAAATATCCAGGAACGGGAGTGTGTTATTCACCTCCATTTCCATGGTGAACTGAATGGCCGGGTTTTGTGCATTGAGATGATTTAGAAAATCGTTAAGTGTATCTTTACCATGTGGCCAGACAACCAAAGTGTCATCCACATATCTAAACCAAAAGGATGGTTTTAATGTGCTCGAGGCAAGTGCTCTGGTTTCAAAGTTTTCCATGTACAAATTTGCTATAGCAGGAGATAAAGGAGAGCCCATTGCTGCTCCCTCCCTTTGTTTAAAGAATTCACCTCTCCATAAGAAGTAAGTGTTATTTAAACAATAACACTTACTTCTTATGGAGAGGTGAATTCTTTAAACAAAGGGAGGGAGCAGCAATGGGCTCTCCTTTATCTCCTGCTATAGCAAATTTGTACATGGAAAACTTTGAAACCAGAGCACTTGCCTCGAGCACATTAAAACCATCCTTTTGGTTTAGATATGTGGATGACACTTTGGTTGTCTGGCCACATGGTAAAGATACACTTAACGATTTTCTAAATCATCTCAATGCACAAAACCCGGCCATTCAGTTCACCATGGAAATGGAGGTGAATAACACACTCCCGTTCCTGGATATTTTACTTGGGCATGGCCTAAATGGTAAAATAACACACAGCGTTTACAGAAAGCAAACGCACACTGATGCCTATCTGAATGCGAAATCGCATCATCACCCAGCTCAGAAATCCTCTCTAATCAAGACGCTCATACATCGGGCTAAAACAGTGTCAGATGATGAAAGTCTAGTGAGAGAGATTAAACATGTTAAAGAAGCACTAAGACAGAATGGCTACAATAATGCTCAAATTAACAGAGCACTAAATGCCAACTCACGATAGCAAAGCAACACTGCTGAAAGCGATCAGATTATTAAAACAATAAAAATACCATTTATCTCAGGAGTAACTGACAAATTAGCCCGTGTTTTGCAAAAGCAAAACATTACAGTAAGATTTGGTACAGTACACAAAATTCAACAACTAGTAACGTGCACTAAAGACGAATTACCTAAATTATCAACAGAAGGTGTATATCGGATTAATTGTGTATGTGGCAGATGCTATATTGGACAGACAGGGCGTAACGTTAGTGTAAGACTAAAAGAACACCAGAGAAATATTAAACTATCGCAAACACAACTGTCGGCAGTGGCAGAACATGCTTGTCAACAGGGACACTCAATTGATTTTGACAACGTTGAAGTGTTGTGTAAAACTAGTTACTACTGGCAAAGACTAATTAGAGAATCCATTGAGATTGAGAGAAACAGAAATAACTTTAATCGCTCAGACAGCTACAGGCTTAGTGCGGCCTGGAAGCGTATTATTAAATAAGATGCATTACAATTCCTTATAAGGGAAACAAGCACTAACTGATTATTAATGTAGCATAATCACAATAGAACACATTCCAAATGATTACTAATCTACAACTCGCATCGTAACAATAGCCTTATTACTAATCAAGTATATAATTACAATAACCCCCCCCTCAAATCTTTGCACCTGATGAGTTAATGAGTTAATGATGACGTCACCCTGCTGCTGCTCTATATAAGAACGGGAGACACAGCAGAGCCTCACCATTCTGGCGAATTGCCCGATGATGCTGGATGCAATTACCAGCGAAACGTCGTACTCAAATTGTAAATGTTGTGGTTTCACGCTTCAACACACCGGTGGGCTAAAGCAGTGAACTATTTGTCTTTTGTCAACGTGACACTTTTTTTTTTTACTGATTGGCCGTGTCGGGTGGTGGAGGGTTACGACACATTTATAAATAACGCGATCTAAACCCAAAAATCGTTGATTATGAACAATATTGGTCGCGAAAGCCTACGTGTTAAACTGTCGGAAGAGATGTGAATTATACGCGTTAATAAAGAACCGAGAAAGACAAAGAAGCTGTCGCGTCAGTACGAGTCCTACACAAATACAATAACTATTTACAGTTGGATATTTATTTTGTATGTTTTACATTTATTCTTGCTAATTTTATATGGTAACAAAACATATACAACATATAAAAACAATGTTATACAATGGTGTTTAAAACATAACCTATTTAAAATTATTATGTGATTATACTGCTTTTTTAAAAAAAAATAAGCGCCCCCTTCCACCTAATCCGCTGGAAAATCGATTAAATACTGTATGCACTTAGTTGGCTGTTACATTTGCTGACTTCTCAACAATATTTTATTCTACGCTTTCATTTTCTTAAACCAACAGGACAGTTCATGGTTAAACTCCTGTATATGCAGAGTTGTGTTTTTTACGTCACTGTAATGTTGTGGTCGTCATGATTTGAGGAACTGTCGTAATTGAAGATCATTTATTAGGGGTAACTCTTCATGCTAATTACTATTTAGGACCTACACTGGCCTGTTTGTTCCTGCTTCTTCCTCTTTCAACCCCATCACACCCCCTCGTTTGGTTCAAGACCTTCCGATTTAGGTCACAGCCCTTTTAATTTTGGCCATCCCCATTGCAGTTTAGGTCCCTCACATTCCTGTTTAGGAGCCACAGCTTCCTTTTGGGTTCCACACCATTTGCATTTGGCCTGCCTTCTTTCTCTTGATGCTATGTGACCCTTTTATTATATTTAGACATAGTTTTAGGATTATGTTAGCTTGTTAATAAAGTGTGTGCCATGTTCACCAATAGACTTGCAAACTTTGGACTAAATAAGTGTCACTTTATTGAAATAACGTGAGTCTGTAGCATACATGTCAACCCCACAGAGTTCAACTCTGAATGAAAAATCTTGGAAAATACAATTTTTTACGAAACACAAACGGAGGAATATGAACATTTAACTTTCACGTGGCCAATAGAGATTCTACTTTTAGAAAACGGGCGGGGAGGGTTCTTACTAAATGTGTTTGTGTTGCAGCTACATGCTCAGAGAAACCACTTAGTAATTGTGTAATGGGTTCAACTGAGTCGCAGACGTAGACTTGGAGGCAACACATTTATTCAGTTCCAACACACGGGGTCATTTTCCCTGAACAGAATAACAACCTATGGTGGTGACCACCAGGCTAACTACACTAGTTACAACGTAACTGCTACTACGGACCGGGACCAACAGCTACAGCCCGGGTCCACGTGTTGAAGACTCGTTGAACGGAGAACATAGACGAAGTTTTATTCTAAGATGAACAACAACCCTGGTCCCTCTTGGGAGCCGGCTTATATCCTCTGTGGCATGGCCGGCTCCGCCCTTAGCCACGTCCACCTTCCAGAATCCTCAGGAAAGATTTGGGTCCCAATCACGTGACCACCCCTAGCCCCTTTTGGGGATCCTTTTGTAGCCTTAACTGGTCAAGTCTCCTCCCGGGTCAACCAGAGTGCCATGTCCTTCAGTAACCCCATCCCTCGGCTGGCACCCATACACCCTGTCCTGTAGGGTTGGCACTGCACGCAAAGTGTGGTGCCATCTAGCGCTGTCAATCAGCACTCACCGGGCCCCTTAGGGCCGGTACTACACCCACACCCCTGTGGCATCCACGACGTCGCTACACCGCATGCCGTGCAACTCGAGGGTCGGCACTGCAACCAGCATGTTGTCTCTGTCAAATTTCACACTTCTCATTTTAGCAATCTTTGGAGATCGTAATCAACCAGGCTATGCGTTAAATGTGTTAGCCGACTCTCTTGTGCTGCATTGCATTACATTTTCAAAAAAATTGCTACATTTTGTTTTCTCAAACTGCCTATTTCTCTGTCTAATATTTACCAGGCTCTCATAGGTCCATTCCCTCTTTCTCTCCCCCGGCCGCTTCAGGGTAGATTTCCACACAACTCTCTCTAAAAATGTACCAGTCTTGTTGGGTCTTTCTATCCCCCGGCCGCCCCAGGGTGGATTTCCACACAGCTCACTCATTGAAATGCTAATTTATCTGCTCCAGCAGCTTTTCCAGCAGACCCACCTCTCTCTCTGCCCCCCCCCTCTCTATTTAAGGCCTCGACACAGAGGCATTGGGTCTCTGTGTCTATGTTTTGTGTCTCTCTCTGTGTATATCTGTGTTTGTGTTGAAATCGAAACGTCGTATTCTATTATTTAATTTATTTTCTTTCTACGTCAATTTACCGAAAGAACCAAAGATTAATTCCTGCAGTCAAATCAAGTTTAAATAAACAAGTTGTGAAGCTGACCCTTATATAAGCCCTGAAACATTGGCATCAGCCGGGACACTTCAACACATTTGGCTGAGTATTATTTTCAGGTAAACAACACGTGAGAATCCATTGTATGGCTGCAAAATACGTGGGCAAATCTGATTCATACTATTAATACCTTGAGACTTGATATATATTTGGAGTTGTGGTTGGGATTGTAGAAGGTGGAAGAATTAACACAACAGTAGATAGTGGTGGGTTGGGTAAATAGGTAGGGGTGTGGTGACTTAATGAGGATCAACATTCTTTTGGGAGAATTTTTTTTACGATTATGCACGTGTTATGTCAGTAATGCACATATTGCATTGTATCATTTACCTACAGCAATTATGCAATTTTCTGCCATTACTGTGCATTATTCGTTGTTTATTGATCGTTAGTGTTATGTTAGTCATGTATATTACTCATCCATTGCCGGAGATTATACCAAGAGCTTGCCTGTATAAAGACATACGCAGAAACATTCAGTGATTACTTATTTTCATTATGGACTTAACTAAATCTGGCGAATGCGTCATGCCCTTCCACTTGAGCTCACTGATTCCTAAAATCTCTTCCCATCCTTTCCATCTTTTTCTTCACAATATCCATGTTCATAATGATCATATTCAAAGTGCCGATTTTGAGGACCTATGACAAACTGGAACCTCGACTTTCGATGCAAGCTACATCAGCGACTGAAGCTGCTTGCGGGTTTCTTCTAGCTACGTCATTACGTCCAACTCTACTCATCGATGGTTGTTCTTCCCCAGCAGGTGAATGGGTGCTTCGGGTCTGAGGGGCTCACGATTTCGCACCATAGTTGTACTTTTAAAATTGTTTGTCATGAAAGTCTTCTTGGCATAGTTACAGAAGTGGTTTCTTATTGCCTTCTGAGCAAACCTGGTGCTCAGCGTTGAACAGTTGCAGGTTTTGGTTAGAGCATATAACAATGCAATTTAACTAAAAAAACGCGATCTAACCCAAAAAACCTATATTATGGATGACATTGGTCGCGAAAGCATACGTGTTAAACCAGTAGCAGACAGTACCATCTACTCATTATGGGATCAGGATCAAAGCATGGTAAATATTCACAACAGGAGTAGTCCCAATGACCTCCCTAAAGATTTGCTACAAGCAAAATCTCGAATTAATATGCATGTGTTATTTGCCACGCACATCATCTCAAAGGTTTAAATATGCAGGTGAACTCCTGGCTGCACACGAAACAAACTTCGAAAATATTACCAATAGAATGAAAGCTGATTTCATTGTATTGGTGGAATACTGCTATCATTGAAAACTTAAAAAAAATCCCTCTAAAGCCATCACAAGGCTTTCCACCTGAAAAATCATGCAGCAAATATCACCCTTGATGGGTAGTTCTCTGGTAGCCAATGGCGTTATGACCCCACTTTCAGATAAAGGGGTTATCAAGAATAGAGGCCTAACCTTCAAACCCTATATAAAAAGACTAGCGGAAGTACCCGGCTTTGCCCGGGTGAAAAATATATTTCTTACAAACCTTACATATATACACAGATGGGCTGCTACCCCTGCCCCCCCCCCCCTCCCCCAGCCACGATCTCCTCGGCCGCTGTGCAGTAATATGTACGGCCTATAGTGTGGTGGGGTGTCGAGGCCTAGTACCGTGCAGAGCCTCCGGCCTCGCCTAGATTGCCCACCCGACTGAGGCTGGGTACCGGGGCCGTTACCCCCCCCCCCCCCGCGCTACAATAATACTGTCTAATCGCTATAATTTTATTATCTACCGACCCTATAATAGTAATTGCACACATTGGGGTGGGGGGGTGAGTGAAGAGGACGTGAAACTTTGATGAATTTACCTCAGAGTCGCGTGGTGGGTGTCGAGGCCTAGTAGCGTGCAGAGCCTCCGGCCTCGCCTAAATTGCCCACCCGACTGAGGCTGGGTACGGGTGCCGTTCCCCCCCCCCCCCCCCCCCCCCGCTACAATAATACTGTCTAATCGCTATAATTTTATTATCTACCGACCCTATAATAGTAATTGCACACATTGGGGTGGGAGGGGAGTGAAGAGGACGTGAAACTTTGATGAATTTACCTCAGAGTCGCGTGTTAATGCGTGCGCATATTTTTTACGGGAATTAAAAATGGCGTCCACCCCGCAGCGAATGCGTCGCTACCCGTTGCCAGGGGCAACCGCCGTGTAAAACCAAACGGACCAATCGTGTCTCGCAAATCCCTCACATTTCGTCCAATGAAACTGCGTATGGTCCGGCGACAAACAGACAGACAGACACACACACAGACACACACACAGACAGACAGACAGACAGATTTGCGATTTTATATATATAGATTGGTGAAAATGCGAAAATCTAAATATTCCTGCTCCAGAAACCTACAACAACGAACTAAGCTGAGTGCTGTGAACCACTGCCCTATTACTCCTTTACTCGGTGGCAGAATACTGCACTCTAACCTGGCCCGAGTGGTTGTGCACAAAGCTGCTAGATACACAATTAAATAAAAGTGCGGATCATGAAAAGAACTACGACACTGACATAAATCTCCTGGCTCACTGTTCTGGTGAACATTCTACCACCAAATATCTGCGTAAATATGTAAATTGCAAGTAAGTTCAGACGTATCTTGCCACGACAACCTGCCCTTCAATCAAAATCGAAAGGTATTTCCCTGCTGAGTAGTCTTGATCCCTTATCTGTGACCATCTCATGCTCTAATCTTACCCATATCTGGAACAACAATGGCAAACAGAATGGAACAACACGACGCCCATATTAAAGACTGCATTTGAGACCAAAACGTCACACATCTTAGCATGAGGGCACCTCGCCGATCTTACATTTACATTTGCCAGCAAATTTCCGGGCCCTAGCCGAGCTCGGCCCTCGCCGAGCTTATATTTACATTTGTGGTGGGTTCAAATCAGGCGCACTCTGGAACTTTGGGAGGCAACACTGTTTATTATTAACACAACTGGTGGTGACTACCGACCTATCCTCGCGAACACACACCATCACTCGCTAACACTGATGCTCTGATACGGCTAGCGTGGCCAAGCCAGGAGGGCTACTGGTTGGCCACGCTGACTTGAGGCTTGACTCTTCTTATTCTTATTCAGAAGGCGTCTTCATGAGGCATCTTCATTCAGGACCCGAGTAGCCTCGAACCCGGTGAGGACGCCACTTATATGCGCCTCGGCGTGTCCGGGCCACACCCCGGCCACGCCCACCTTCGAGAACTCTCGAGAAGCTCCTCTCCTGTCCACGTGGCCCACAAGGTGCCCTCCAGGGCCTCCCGGCCCCCATCTTGATCCGGTCACGTGTCCAGCCGGGTTCACTCAGGGTGCCACGGCCTCACACAACCCCTGCGGCACTGACGCATGGCCTCCAGCTCCCCCAAGCCGGCTGTGACGTCATTCCACATCCAGACGTGATGACGTCATGTGTGTGTGTATGGACCCACGTGGTAGCAACGTCACGCGTGTGTGTGTGTGTCCACACGGTAGTGACGCTCGAAGTCACTGCACATTTCTCCTACGTTAACATTAGCTGTCCCGCCCATCTCCAAACACTTTGTAAACAGACTGCCTCAGCAGATTCCCCCTCTTTTTCACCTGAAGACGGTTGCTTGTGTTGTGATCGAAACGTCGTGATCTATTATTATTTTCTACCTACGTGACTTTACCGAATTAACCAAAGAGTAAGGGTGTGTGTGTGTTGGTGTGAGGAGCATCCACACTGGATGCAAGGTAAATAAAGTGACACAGGAGAAAAGCTAAGAGTGTCCGTCTGAGTACATACTACACTAATGCCAAGGTACAAAAGGGCATTTATTGATATTCTGCAGATCAGGACTTTGAGAGACTGTTACTTAGCAGGCAAATTGTACCTTGCAGCTCTTTCAATGCTTGTGCATATGTATGCACACCTTTTCATGATGGTATACCTGTGTACTTCTGAAAAGACACAGAACCAACTATTGGAACTCTGACAAGTTCACTAAATGTTTCACTAATTACACAATTACACCTCAATGATCATGATTGAATATAAACTTGAGATAAAATCCATAATACAGGTTAATTTGGGTTAGAACGCGTAAACATAAATGCGTAGTTAAACCTGCCACCACCTGACAGCCAAATAGTAAAGTTTTCACGTTTAAATTACACATTTATATTTACACAATCTAACCCTAAAACCTGTATTATTGATTGTATTTGTCGCGAACGCCTATGTGTTAAAATTAGATCAAATATTTAAGAACTACAGAGCTATTACCATCGTATTGCAAGTATATAACATATTTATAATCCAGTGAGCAACCAGGGTATAGTAAAAGTTTATCTACCATTGACCATGTATGTATCAACATTCAGATGGTACATACTGAATATTAAAGACTAGCGGTTAGTACCCGGCGTTGCCCGGGCGAAAAAGGCAGACATGTAGTTACACACGCAAATCCATTGATGCACACACATAGAGTTACACGCACAAATAGACTCATACATACATAAACTGAACAACAACAACCGCCATTCGCCACTAAGTGGCAGTGATGTCACAACAACGCTTGTGCCAGGCTATGTGCACCTTGAGGCCACGTGAAGTGTCGAACGCCCGCTGGCAAGAGGTCACGGGGCAAACCCAGATGGCACAGGTCGACTGACTGAGACGACTGGCTGATGCAGCACCTGTGGCCCCTACTGTGGCAACTTGCTGTGCTTTAGCCACCCGGCGCTCCGCTGGTTGTTGTGAGCGTTGCTCCTTCGCCCTCCGTTGTTGTTGGAGGGTGACTGCCTCCAACTGGCCAGTAGCGTCCTTCAGGAGCCTCCTCCACAGAGGCCGATCTTGACACGGCTGGTATCAGTCATCTGCAAGTGGACTCAGCTCCAAGTCCTCTTGGAGCACATCACTCCATGTCTTCTCCAGCCCGTGCTGCGCACGTTTAGCCCCCTCGATCCGGCGGAACAAAAGATGTTTAGGCATGTGGTGGCTGGCCATGCGGGCTACATGACTCAGGCAACACAGCCTTGCCTGCCGGAGGTCAACAATGGGACTTTGTCCACATCTTTCAAGGATTTGTGAGCTCCTCACACAATGCAGCCTGGTTTAACCCAGGATGGATCGTATGCAGGCCAGCCTAAATGTTTCTAACCGGCAAAGATGTTCCATTAGGGGGGTCCAAGTTTCGCAAGCGTAGAGAAGGGAGGGAATGACCGTGGCCGAGAAGACCTGAAGCTTCGTACGGAGTGATAGACCAGGTAGCTTCCACACAGCATTACGCAGCCAATGAAAAGATACTGCAGCTCGACTGATTCGGAGTGAGACCTCTGCTGTTAAACCGGAGCCGGTCATTAGCACACTGCCCAGGGAAACTCTCCACTGTCTCCACAACTGCCCCATCACCAATTGGGAGTTGTGGGGGTGGAGTGTCCGATGGTACAAAATAGCCAGGCAGGTGCTTAGCTGTCGTGCATAAATAAATATATAACATAAACAGCTCTTTGATTGGTGGAGACATACTGCCGGGTACGAAGAGGGGAGGTGCCTAAGGGAGGAGGGTCAGGGGAGGGGCCTAAGAAAGGGGGAGTCAGGAGAGGGGCCTGAGGGGGTGAGGGGGGGTCAGCGGAGGGGCCTGAGGGAGGGGGAGTCAGGGGAGGGGCCTAAGGATATGGGGGGGGGGGGGGGTGTTCAGGGGAGGGGCCTAAGGGAAGGGGGGTCAGGGGAGGGGCTTAAGGGAGGGGAGTCAAGGGAGGGGACTAAGGATATGGGGGGGGGGGTGTTCAGGGGAGGGGCCTAAGGGAAGGGGGGTCAGGGGAGGGGCTTAAGGGAGGGGGGGTCAGGGGAGGGGCCTAAGGGAAGGGGGGTCAGGGGAGGGGCCTAAGGCAGGGGGGTCAGGGGAAGGGGCTTAAGGGGGGGTGTTCAGGGGAGGGGCCTAAGTGAAGGGGGGTCAGGGGAGGGGCCTAAGGGAGGGGGGGGCGATAGTTAAGTGGGCTGTCTGCCTGGCTACCTAAAGTCAAGTTATGTTTTATACATACAGGTAGGAACAACAGGTTCCACACTGCCCACCAGGGATTATTTGTCTGTCTGTCGTGCATCTTATTCGCTGCGTTAACTCTCCCATGCCACTCGAGGCCATCTTGGTGCCAGTCCTTTCCCAGCCCACCACCTCTGTGCGCTCTCCCTCCCCCACCGATGGTGCTTCAAACAATGGCGAATAGGCTTCAATGTAAATATTAAGAGTCTTCTATTAAGAGTCTTCAAGGCGGTACGTGACTCCACAGATATTTGCTTTATCACTAAAAACACCATGAGTATATTGATAAGCTTTTTCTCGTATCTCTTGACGCAGAATAAGCTGCCTATGCACATATAATATCGTATTGTAAGTTAGAGTACTGGCGAAGCGTACTCAGTGTTTTGTATCTCCTGCACTTTTATTATCGATTTGTACCGTTTGCTTATGGAATATTGTATTGATTCCTAAGTCATGGAATCTATAATCTTCTACTTTTTGAGTACTTGATCAAACTGCTTGGCGCATGGCACGCATTTTTACAGACGCATGTTGCAATGTCATTGTTCTGATCATTATAGATACAATATAAACAATATAATAAACGTACACCACTTGGTCAAGCAACTGCTAGATGAAGGCCTAACCACGCCATGTCAGTCATTGAGCTTGTTTTGACCATACTTCACTCCGGTCATTGTGGGTGTGCAGAAGATTGGTAATGGTTTTTTTAATAGGCTTTTGTGCATGCAATTATCGCAACACCCTTAAGAATTCAATGAACATCCCTAACTGGACATGTGTGTATGGTGGCAATGGCTGCCTGTGACCATGTTTACGATTCAACTGGAGTCCCCCCCCCCACTCCCAGCACACTTTCCAGTTTTTCAATTAATTATGATAGATTTACAGTCATTATTTCATTATTTTTATTTCATTTTGACCATCTCTATTTTAATTCATACAGTTATTTTTTGGTTACTTTACTTTTTCCTCAATGCAACATTGCAAAAATGCAAGTAGAGTTTTAATTAGGCTTGGCCAAGACACATCGTGGCTAAAAGGGATAATATCAAGTGGACAGAACTTGGGATGGAATGTCAACCGATGGAGAAACACGTGTGAGAAAATAACCACCACAGAGATGAAGCAATGAGATCATCTCATGCGCATGAGCTGGGTGGATCACAAGATCATGAGGAATGGTGACAATATCGGGAAAAATATTGGGGAACCTTTTCTCCCAGCAGTAGATTGAGCATGGCTGATGATGATGATGAACATTGGCATGTAATGTACATGCATTGTAAATAATCTAATCTCACGTGACTTGTTTATTTGTCAGGAGCATAATCAATTTCAGTTGAATTTATTTTACTTGCCTACTCAACGCTTTGGGTAGTTGCTACATTTGTGGGTAAGACACGAGGTTGCCATTTCTTAATTTGAAAAAAATAGGTTTGGCATTTCCTATTTATAAATTATTCTGACATGATACATACATCGTGAGTGTGAAAAAGGATAATTGGCAGTATTGTATTATACAGCTATTATTGACAGTATTTGAATCTTATACAGGGAGGAACAACAGGTTCCACACTGCCCACCAGGGATTATTTGGCTGTCTGTCGTGCATATTTGTCTGTCGTGCACTCTGCACAGTTCAGTGACTGTGACTGTCTTGGCATATTGCAGTTTGCTTGACTGCAAAAGTTTTCTGGCGCGATCACCGACGTTCAGTGCAACCATCGGCGGTGTGGAGAAAGTGGGGATGTTCGCAACCATCGGCGACGTCTGGCCACAGTACGGCGGCGGGCGCACAATAAAGGACGAGATGCCCGAAGAGCGTGCTGCCCGACTGGAGCGTGCGTGCGTCGCGTTGGCTGCCCGACGTGCCGCGCCCCAGACGCCCGAAGCGCGTGCTGCCCGACTGGAGCACGCGTGCGTCGCGAAGGCCGAGAAGCGACGCGTCTCCGTCGATACTGAGGACGTCATGCTGGCGTCTCTGGCCGAGACCGCTCTCGCTGAGCAGGACCCTACTGAGGAGACCGTCAGGTTCCTGGCGAAGTCGCAAAATTTCGCGAAGGATCCGCGTCTGGCGCTGCTGTATTTCCACCTGTGCGCAAACCATCCCGACGTCTTTGTTTTCAATGATGAGAGCCTGCATGGGCCTAACGGACCCGCGGTCTGCGAGCGGATCCTGCGAGCCATTAGCGGCGCGGTAGGCCACGACGACGCTGTGCAATGTCAGCGCAGTGCGGCTGCCCGTGACCCCGGCACGGGGTGCATCGCGGCGTGCGCGTCGTGCAATGAGTTTCTCTTTGAGGCCAATAAGACCATCGTCGACGCCAGCCCCATCGAACAGCTTCCCATTGTGTTCCGCCTCACCAATGAGCAGGTCGCCGAGCAGTGCACCCTGCCGGAGCATCTCCTTGAACGGCACGTCTCCGTGCTGCGCGTGAACGACGTCCGGTACCATCTCAATCCGGATCTCGTGCCTGACATCAACAACGTCGTCCTGTGCGAAAAATCCGGCCGATCACGACTTCAGCCTCTACCACGGGCACGACTATGGTCGGCGGGGGTCTCTGCCCAAAGTGAACAGCACGACGCTCAACGCGATTTTACCCGCCCGAGCCTTCAATATTGACATCTTGATAAGGGCCAGCCACTCAACGGGGAACGCCATTTGTTTCATGCAAGACGGTCCTGTCGAGGTGGCCAACGTGCTGCCCCGGGTTTCCCCGGTGCAACGCCCGCAGGTGACCTTTCTCGGGCCGCGCGACGCCTGGCGGACGGCGCAGGCTCGTTTCCGCGACATGTACAACATCGACGTCACCGGAGCGTACCAGTGGCTCGAGTTCTGGACCGGGGTCAAACATCCGCGATTCGACGGCATTACCATCGACAATTCCTCCGAAATGCGCCGACGCCTGGACAAGGAGGGTGCCGCCATCGAGAACGACGCCATCTGCAATGACGATGTTGACGTCGCTGCAATGAATGCGCACGTCGACGATGACGACGTCAACAACGACGTGCCAGAGTCGCCGGCCAGCAACACGGGCTGTGACCTTGTTCACGCGGCGGTCTTGCCCAAACAATCTCTCCTCAGTGGCGGCGTCAACCGGGCACTGCAGGCGCTGAACAAATCATTCACCCCGACGACAAGAATGCCGGAGATCGTGTTGACCCTCCTATCACGGTGGTTTCACGCGGCGAAGACCCAATCGTTGAGTGGGACGAGAACGACGTCCTCAGGTTTCACGCGCGCCGACCTGCCCAACGATTTCGTTTCCAACGCCGGCGCGAGGATGGCGGTGACGCGTCCCCATCCTGCTCTGGCCGCAATGTCTTTCGCCAACCACATGCGCATCCTGCTCGATGACATCGTACGGTGTCCGATGGCTGCGCATACTCGTGTCTCGCATGACTACTTGCAGCGGGAGCGCGGCGCGTATCTCAATATTGCCGCCGTCAGTGGCGTGATTGAGCCGCAGAAGGGCAGACGGCTGCATTGGCATCTGAATACATACAGCTCGGTCCTGACGCCATCGCTACTGACTCGGTTGGCTGCTGTGCCAACCGACGTTCAGATCGTCATCAGCAACATTCTCGACAGTACGGCTTGGACACACCTGGCTCCTGCTGTGCGCGAGTGGTGCGATGGGATTGTCGCGCAAGACAGCAACGTCGCGCGCCCGCGCGCTGCCGACCTGAATGTGCCAGATGCGATGGCCCACTACGGCGAGTTCGTCGCCGTAGGGCAACGCAAGTCCGCCCTGTCGCAGCACCACAAACATGGATTTTCCTGCGAAAAGCCACCGAAGGGCCTGTATATGTGCCGCTTGTGCATGCCACGTGGCGTTCATGAGGAGCATACCTGCCCTCTCATGATCGCTATGCACAAGTGCCCGGAGCACAAGGACAATCAGTGTGCCATTCTGGTCGGCCTGCCAGTCGATCAAGCAACGCTGGACATGATTGACGGCCCGTACGACCCGTTGGGCGGCCAGCTCATCCGCCCGCATCCTGTTGGCCCGATCGTATGGGAAATGCGGCGCCCTGCGACCGATGCGATGCTTGTAAAATCGAACCTGATCACGACCAATCTGGTCGGTTGCCACAACAACTCGTCCGTCATTAGCGGTCAGGATGCCGGCGAAGCCATCGAGGAGTACGAGGCGACGTATATGACGAAAGAGGGCGCTCCTTTGCGCCAGGCCGCTGCTGTGCTCCTGTCCACCCTGGACGACATTGCGCAACACCCAAGCGTGGCCGACGACACAGGCACGGCACACCGCACGGGGAAGCACTTGGCGTCGCGGACGGTCAACGCGTTCACCGGCGCCCACCAATGGTCCATGCCCTTGATGGTACATGCCCTGCTGGGCGCCACGTCAGAAGTCCAGACGGAAACATTCCGGTACGTCTTCCCACACGCAGCTGTCGCCTACGTCGATCGGCAATTGGATCGCGCCATCAACAAGGACGGCAAAAACGACGATCCTCCGGCGCCTGACGTTGACCCGCCTGTCGACGACCAGTTCGTCAACGAGGCACTGGACGCCCTGGTGTTCGCTGTCGATCCTGACGATAAGGGCGATGGCAGCGTCGGCGGCGCGACGGCGTACAAGCTGCCGTCCGGCAAAGTCGTCTGCATGCGGCAGGCCGAATCGTATGACAACCGCGGGATTCACTTTGCCGAATACTCGGCGCTCGAGTTCGAGAGCGTCGTCGAGCTGGTCCCTAACTAGCAGCGCCTTGCTGCGGCACAGCCTGCTGGGGCGGGTCGACCTGGTCGTCACGTGTTTGATCTGGGGCCCAAACATCCTCTGTTCGCTGAGTATAACGCGGTCATTCGCCTCAAGATGCGTACCGCTGTTCTCGCCGGCCGACCGCCGCCATTGTTTCCGGGGAACAATCCCGACGATCCCGCCCGAGTCTCTGCATGGAAGCGCAATCTCGAACCGTTTGCCAAATACGTCCTGGATCTGCTCGTACCATGGCAGAGTGCCGACGAGCCACGGTTCGCCCGCAACGGCGACGGTCTCGCCGAGATGATTCATGCATGGGATCGGCGCTCGGAGTCCGTCGTCAATCGACAGCGCTTCCGATCTCTTTACCACCTGATGTCGAAGCGGCATCGGAGCAGTCGCAACGAGCTGATCACCAGTCTCTGGAGGCAGCGCAATACCGACTACTGGGCCACCATCCGCATTGGCAAGTCGAGGGGCCCTAGCCTGCGACCTGACAACGCCGACGGGGACAGGGATGCCGAGCACGCGGGTCGTCTCTGTCCGTCGGAGATGTACGAGCTAACCGCAGCAGCAGCCAGCCCCGATGTTCAGCGACGAGTGTCCCATGTGGAGCTGACGGCTTCGTGCGATGAGCTCTTCAACGATGCCGCTCTCATGAGTGCCCAGCAACTCGCGGCTAGCCACGGACCGGTGCCGTCGGTGCCGGTGTACGCCCCGCCCGACAACTACGATTTGCTGCACGGCGAGGGGGCCGCTGATGACGTCCGACTGTCGCTGAGCGACATGCGCAAACAGATCCATGCCCTCGAACCGCACCAAACCGATCACGGCGACGTTGGCGCCGCCAGTGGCCGTTGAAGAAACGGCGGCCCTGTAGATCCGATGTTCGATGACGAGGCCATGGTCAAAATCGGGCCATGCTTTCTGACCGATGGCCAGTACTGTGTCGCATCGGAAATCGTCGACGTGCCCGGACAGAAGTTGCTCATGATGCCCGGCAGTGGTGGCGTCAGGAAGAACGTCTGCATCCACAAAACCGCTGATAAAATCGCCTCAACCGGCGGCACAACGGCCTGCTGCTGCTACACCGGCGTCGGCGCCTGCCCGCTGCCCCAGGGGCAGACTTTTTCTGCCATGTGGAAGTCGTTCGTCAAGGACCTGAACGCCGGCCAGCTGGTGGACTTGATTTTCAACGTCATCGGCGGCGACAGTTTGCGCCTCGTCGTCATCGACGAGGCCAGCATGCTGCCGGCTGCCTTCCTCGTGCTGTTGGACCAGCGCCTGCGCTCAATGTACAATCCGCGCGTGGTTTTCAGGGGCATCTTCATCCTCCTGGTGGGCGACTTCATACAGCTGCCGGTACATGCGGGCCCAATTTATATCGCATCATGTACGGCGCCGTGTCGTCGGAAAACCTGATGGCGCGTTCCCTATTCGAGCGATTCCATGTATGATCAGCTCCGGGCCGCTGGCTGTCCGGATCATTGCCGGCGCCTCCAGGGGATGCGGGCGCTACCGTGGCGTTACCCGATGGACGGATGCCGACTGCGCCTTCCGCCCCATCACCGACGCCATAATCGATGGCTTGACGGCACCGATTACCAAGACCGAGATCGCCGCAGATCCGGCCTGGCTCACGGAATCCACGTGCCTGACGACAAGCAATCGCGATCGGGCCGTCATCAATGCTACACGTGCTGTACACATCGCCGTCGCCACGGGTCGACACGTTCTGCAGTGGCGTCGATGCCTGAAGCGCGACGTTCCTGTCTCGCTGCAGTCACTGCTCTACCAGCAGAAAGACAATCCCGAGCTGTTCGGGTACTTCGTCGCTGGCTGCCCTGCCCAGATCCTCGACAATGGCAATGGCAACGTCGTCTACAATGTCGTGAATGGCACGCCCTGCACGCTGGTATCCGTCGCGTGGGACAATGCGGACGAACGCCGCGCCACCATCGCCGCCATACGTGCTCAAAGCGACAGCGGCGACGATGGCGTCCGCAGTGTCATTGACGTGCCGATGCCGCATGACCATATCATCGTCTCCATGCATGGGGTCGATGTGGCCGCATGGCCACGTCATCTCAACGTCGCCCCGCGCGATGCTGACGGTGGTGTCGACGCGGTCCACATCTCGATCGGACTGATCAAACGCAAGCCGAAGACGATCCGGATCGGCAAGGTCACAGTCACCTACGAGATGCACGCTGTCGACCTGTCGTTCGCAATCACCACATGGAAATGCCAGGGCGCGACGTTTGCGTACATCATCGCCCTGCTGGATCCAGCCCGAATCTGTCATTAGAGTTGCTGTACGTGATGTTTAGCCGCGTACGGCAGGCGTGTCGATTCCGTTGTTTTCCTTTGGCGCTCTCGTTCCGGAAGGCGCACCTCAAGACGTTGCGGCCAAATATACATTCGACAAAATCGCGCGGGAAACGGTCGTGGCCGGAGGAGCCAACGCCGCAAGAGTCTGCTGTGGCGGTGAAGCGGCGGAGGTCCAAACCAAGCCCGCCTCCGCCCGATCCGCTCATCCTGCGCGGAAAACGGTCGCGGCCAGAGGAGCCAGCTCCGACGCCGCAAGAGTCTGCTGTGGCGGTGAAGCGGCGACCAAGCCCGCCTCCGCCCGGTGTCACTCCACGTTGTCCGCCCCCTGTCTCGGTCGAACACGTTGTCTTCGTTCCGGGGTACGGAAGGCTGTTCCCGAACGACTTCCGCTGCTTACAACCTGGCCAGTGGTTGAACGACACCATTATCACCCTGTTCGGGTGTTCTACTGCCTGCCGCGAGCGGCATACCTGTAACATGTTCCTGTACGCAAAGTTCTTGGCAGGCTATCTCGACGACTTGAATTGCGTCTTCGACGGCGTGTCTTCCAGGCCGGTGTGGATCATACCGATCCACGAGCAGTCGCACTGGCAGATCTTGGTCATCGTCAATGCCACGTGCCCACCAAGGTCGACTGCCATGCTGTTAGACTCAATGGCGGGCAGTCGCGCAACGCCAAAAACATGCCGCAGCAACCGAACAGCTACGACTGCGGCGTCTACGCCCTGCTCAATATCATGCACCTGGTGCGCCATTACGACAACATCGTGGCCGTTCAAGGACCAAGTCAGGTGGTTTGGCGTGTGTGGTACACACAGGAGGCGGCGTCACAGCACAGGCGCGACCTGCTGCACCTGCTGCATGAACTTAAAGACCTACAGCAATAAATCAACAATCATCATCAGATGCAATAGTAACAGCTACAACCTCCAACACGACTACGGTATCCAACACGGATCGCACGAATGCGCTGTCCAACCAAGTTCCTACCTGCCCACTCCGAAGGAACGTGTTTCATAAACTAACAGACAACTCCCTTAACATGCCCTATCTAGGGAGGTACAGCCTCCAGGCTATTGTGACTCACACACTGCCAGCTCCACTCTTAGCCGTCCGGCGATCAGTGCCCTAGGGGAGGCTATCTGACCCGATCCAGCTAAGGTACGGGTTTTGACCACTGGTCCAAGCTCGACCCGGCCCTTATAAGGGCAGCGGGCTCGAGGTGCCAGGGTCCTAGTCTAGCTGGTCTTCAGTCTTCATATCACTGCCTCGAGCTATGCTTGGGGTGCCCCTTTTATACACCTCCAGGGGACCCTCCGCCCCTGATACCGCCCCCTTTCTGGAACCTTCCAGAATATCCTGGAAAGGCCCGCTCCCAGCCCCCCACCTGGGGTAGGGGAAGGGCACCCAGCCTCCCTTGGGTCTGGCTCCCTCTCTATCTCCTTGTTTTGGCTAGCACACCCTACCGACCTCTGGCTGCAACTGCAGGTAATTAGATACAGGCGAACGGCAGGTAAGTGGATACCGGTGGTGTGTGTATACATGATCCGACGCTGCATAGTTTGCTTACATGACAACTGCAATTTTTGTATCAGTGCATATTCCCTGCAATGACATATTGACCAGAAAGAAGCAGCAAAACAATTTGAAAAGTCCCTAAAGATACATGGACATATGCATGCTTGGAATTACAGCGAGAGGTAGGATGATGAACACGTATTCGAGACCATGCACAGGTTAGAAATATACTGACTGTTAAAACAAGTTATTTGGCTTGAGCAGCATACGTTAATGATTCAAGGGGTGATGGACAATAGTTTATTGGCAAATTTAGAAGGGAGTATGTCTGAGAAAAACACCCATAGTGTAGGTGGCACAATAAAATCAGCTCATGTGTAGGTTGTAGATTCTTGTACTCGGTGGTAAATTGTGGGAGAAGCGTGCAGAGGCCTTTTTCCACCAGCGGATAGATCATGGCTGCTGATGATGATGATGATGATGAATAACAGCATATATTGACTCATCATTATTCAAATACACCGTAATATTATGTATATGAGAGGCAAGAAGTCATCCCATCCAACATAACTGGCAACATGATTGGGGTATATGAGATCCGTAGTAGTTTTTTTGTTCAGAAAAGTTGGGCTATTTTCTCAGGTTGTAGCTTTGTAGGTGGGCTTCCTTTGGTACAAGTTTTTGTTAATGTCACAGAGAACATTTAAGACTGTTGCCTACTCCACAACTCTTTTCTTGTGCCTTTGGAGATGTAATTTACCATTAACATCGGACATGACTTGCCACGGGTGATCAGAGATTTCAACTGTCACAGTGTACTCTGGTTGTAAACAGAGTGGCTCATTTAACCATAGTGTAATGCGAAACGAAGTCTATCTAAAAGTAGCTTAGCTCTTATCTCAGAAAAAATTAGACTTACGTGCACCGAACTAGATCAGTTAGAAAAGACACTCTACAAATTACACTTACCATTGACGGCAACAATGTCCACATCGGATTGGGAACATGTAGACAATATGACTGCCTCTTCAGCTGCTACTATATCGACCAAATGTAAGGACAACTTGATTTCCAAATTCAACCTCCTCTCCAACAAGAGACCGGACCCACACACCGAAAAGCTAGACGTCAGCAAAGTCGTAATTAATCGCAGTAACAGTTCTATTTCTGATGGTCTGAAATCCGTTTTAGCTAAAGGGCTAAACTTTGCAGTCACACCTAGATACATACCAGTTAATGATATAATTGCCCATGTAGACGTGGCTCTCAAGGGCCTGCGTCACATTGCTGCAGACGTAGCAAGATCTGAAATCGCTGTAACCCTCAAAAACGCTAAGATGCCAGCGAGCAACATCAGCAAAGATGAGCGTTTTGAATCATCTCATTTAAAAAAGAGGGATGACATTGTCATCCTCTCAACCGACAAGGGCAATGGCACTGTCATCATGGACAAAATAGAATATAACAACAAAATTCAAGAACTACTCAACGATGGCAGCTATACAAAAATATGAAGAAACCCCACCAACAGCCTCGTCATAAAAAAAAATCATTTCTGATTCAACCCCATGAATTGATCAATCCAAACAGTTCTCTTTGAAACCTTTTGCGGCCAGGCCACCAAGATTACCAAAGATACATAAAGCAGATACACTCCTTCGTCCCATTGTCTCTACGATCACCACCCCCCACCTACAAACTGGCTCGTTTTTTATCTGAAATCCTGCGGCCTTTTACTGGAAAAACCACCTCTGCAGTACTAAATTCTACTCACCTGGTATCGACAATCAAGGGTATTTACCTGTCCCCAGACGATCTGCTTGTCAGTTTTGATGTGCTTTCCTTATTCACCAAAGTTCCTGTACCTGACACCATCGCAATCATTGAAGACTTGGTTCATCAAGGACTGCAATCTGATGTACCCCCTCTGGTGAGACACTGCTTAACCAACACATACTTCACCTGGAATGGAACTTTTTACAAACAAACTGAGGGCACCCCAATGGGCTCCCCCCTATCTCCGGTTGTAGCCAACGTTTTCATGAAGAAATTTGAGACCGACGCCATCCAGACTGCCACTCTACGCCCGACCTTACGGAAGAGGTACGTGGATGACACTTTTGTCATCTGGCCACATGGCCGGCCGGCTTTAGAGCAATTCCTCGACCACATCAATTTCATACACCCAGCCATCAGATTAACCATGGAAGTCGAAAAAGTTGGCAAGCTACCCTTTTTGGATGTCCTAATTAAAAGGAGACCTGATGGTTCAATGAGCCACTCTGTCTACAGGAAAGCTACCCATACGAATGCTTACTTAAAACTACACCATAGAGCCCAATGCATCTTCGACCAGGAACACATTGCCAGTGAACTCAAGCACGTACACCAAGCTCTCAAGGCTAATGGTTACTCCGACTACACAATCCGCAAAGCCATCACTCCAACCATGAAGAAGGATCCTATTGAGGAGCCATTCAAAACCATCACCTTACCCTACATTGCAGGGGTCACAAAAAGATCTCCAAAATCCTGAATAAACACAAGATCCAGGTTCGATTCAACACAGTACATAAAATCCGTGATCTGGTCCCATCTGTAAAAGATGTGGTACCAGACATACAGTACCCGGGCGTCTACAAACTAAGTTGCCTCTGTGGTAGCAGTTACATTGGAGAAACCAAACATGTCTCGGACCGCATCTGTGAACATAAAGCAGACCTGAAACACGGTAGGACGAACACCTCAGCCGTGGCAGACCATTGTTATAATTCAGTGGGCTCACATGACATTGACTTCTCCAAGACGGAGGTTCTCTGCAAACCATCCGGCTACCCTGAGAGATTCGTTCATGAGGCCATCCACATATACAAACACAGAGACAAATTCAACCGAGAAGATGTATTCTGGCTCAGCAATCATTGGAAGGACGTGATAAACCATTTCGGGTCTTGATTCATTGTGTTTTACGGTGACTTTCAGACCGCAGTCCATTCGCTGGCATTGCCTCTTAGTACCTTCATGCGACGGTCAATGGTATGGTTTATAGCAGATTGTATAATAATAAATAGTATAACAGTGTAATGTTTAATATAATTTATAAGGTAATATATAGTATCATATTTGTATCGTGAATATACAGCAATGTGGTATACAGTAGGGTTGGTAGAATAATCGATAGTGTAATATTACAATGTATAGTGTAAGGTGTATAGTAATACAGTGTATAATTCAATGTTGGGGTTTGTCTATGACAGTTTATGTCTTTTCGACAGACCTGTTCTCCACCTGAAGACGGCCGCTTGCGTTGTGGCCGAAACGTCGTGAGAATTATTTTATTATGTTTTATTTTTATTATTTCCATTCTACGTGACTTTACCGAAAGAACCAAGAAGATGAATCCCTGCAGTCACGAAAGCTTTAAATCGAAATATATTGAGTATATTCATTATATTGATGGAGTTCATATTTAGTTTTTTCACATCGGTTTATTGTATGGTAGTAGGGTAGTTGCAGTTCTTTAGCGTCAATATGCTAAATTATTCTGTTGATATGTATACTCAGCTTATTGGAGAGTATATTGAGTATATTGATGATATTGATGTAGTGATAGTTTTTTACCCTTTCAACTGGTACAAAAACTGACACCTTTATACAAGGCATCATTTTGCAATAACCACAACACAAGCAGTCAAAATGCAAATAAAACAGAATCAGCTCTGATAATGATCATAATATGCACTGTCCTTCAAGTTGATTGGTGTTGGACCAGATGACGCCAAAAGGCGTACAACTCAAAAACAGCGCACAATCAGAGTATTGGGGTAAGCATTTACACTATGAGACCTCCTTAAGTAACATACATTTCCATTCATGACTTTTGCATGATTTTCTTGGGTAATACCCAGCTTGCTGTTAAATCAGCGTCTCTTTAATACGTGGTAAAATATGGTTCAGTATGTGCCTTCAAACAGCTTGTACGTGTGTGTGTTGAAAACTCTTGGCGTTTGATGGGTCTCTTCTTAGTTTGCAAAGTGCCACATTGCACATGAATCGGAGAGGTGAACTTACCAGTCCTGAGCTTTCAGTTTAAATAATTGTATTTGTTCCAAAAAAAGATCGATCCTGATTTACTGATTTTAGATTATTCATTGAGTAGAATACCATCTTTATTTTCGATCTTCTTGGTTCTTTCGGTAAAGTCAGGTAGAAGGAAAATAATAAAATAATAAAACATAATAAAATAAAATTCTCACGACGTTTCGGCCACAACACAAACAGCCGTTCTCAGGTGAAGAAACAGAGCTGTCGGTAAGACAGCGCTCCAATGAACACTGCTAAGCTTGGCAGCGTATTTAAGCTGGGTGGGAGGAGGAGAGCGCCTTGACAAAGGAGTTTACATATCAACAGAGGAATTTAGCATAGAAGTAGCTATGATAATGTGAGAGATTAGCAAGATGTTAAAGTGAGAAATTAGCATGTAAATGGGAGATTAGCATGATGTTATTGTGAGGAATTAGCATGTAACTGGTCACGGAAGTGGCTATGTTAAAGTTAGAGTTTTCATATCAACAGAGGAATTTAGTATATTGATGATGAAGAACTGCAACTACCCAACTATCATACAATAAACCAATGTGAAAGAACTACATCAATATAATCAATGTATTCAATATACTCTCCAATAAGCTGAGCTATTAACATTAAGTAACTGGGTACACACTACACTAAATAATGACTACCATATAGTGAACCGATAACAACTAAAATATAAACTACATCAATATACTCAATATACTCTCCAATAAGCTGAGCTACTAACAATAAGTCATTATACATTATACTTTTATGTCGCAAAAAATATAATATGCCTCCAACTAAGCTTTTTCTACATCACACGACTATACCCCGTATTATAAACTGCCATAATCAACTCCAACATTGAATTATACACTGCGTTACTATACACTATTCTATATCTTAGACTATACAATGTAATATTACACTATGTATTATTCAACAAACCCTACTGTATACCACACTGCTGTATATTCAGTATACAATTACGATACTGTATATTACCTTATAAATGATATTAAACATTACACTGTTATACTATTTATTATTATACAATCTGCTATAAACCATACCATTGACCGTCGCGTAAAAGGTACTAAGGTGAAGAACAGAGCTGTCTGAAAGACAGCACTCCAATGAACACTGCTAAGCTTGGCAGCATATTTTAAGCTGGGTGGGAGAAGCAGAGCGACTTGACAAAGAGGTTTACATATCAACAGAGGAATTTAGCATAGAAGTAGCTGTGATAATGTGAAAGATTAGCATGATGTTAAAGTGAGAAATTAGCATGTAACTGGGAGATTAGCATTATGTTAATATGAGGAATTAGCATATAACTGGTCACGGAAGTGGCTATGTTAAAGTCAGAGTTTACATATCAACAGAGGTATTTAGTATATTGATGCTAAAGAACTGCAACTACCCAACTATCATACAATAAACCGATGTGAAAGAACTAAATATAAACTCCACCAACATAATCAATGTACTCAATACATTCTCCAATAGATTTGAAGCTTTCGTGACTGCAAGGATTCATATTTTTAGGTTTTTTCGGTAAAGTCACGTAGGTGAAAAAATTAAAATTAATAAAAGTAAAATAAATATAAAATCACGACGTTTCGGAGGCAACACAAGCTTCCATTGGGAGATCAATCCATTTGTTATAACTGTAGCAAAAAAGTTGGAATATAGTAGCTTGCATTTGTTCAAAGAAGAGGAAGCCCCACTCGACCCTATAAAATGCCTTCTTCTCATCCAATGTCAAGGCATAAGGAGTAACGTTTCCCAAATGGGAATTGCATGTATTAGAGTTATAATATAGACTTTGTTGTTGATAAAATTTATTTGCACCTCTACAAACAATGAAGGAAATATGTTTCAGTCTGCTTGCAAACATTTTAGCGAATAACTTATAGTTCGAATGGAGCAGAGATTGGGCTATAGTTTCCTACCAGTTAAGGTGGGGTATTAGACGTGTGCAGAACTCAGATTCTAGCATCATTCATGGAACTTGGGAAGCCACCTAGAGATAAAATCCTGCAATAATGGTCTCTAGCAGGTAGGTAGTCATTGTGGTTCCAACCGCCTTTTAAGAATTCAACGTGAAAGTAATCTAACCTTGGGGCCTTGCCGGACGGAGAAGGTTTCAATGCATTACTCAATTATTGCATGTTAAAAAACCTTTCAAACGGTCTAATGAGAGGGGTGGGGGTCAATTTGAAAAGGGATAGTTCATGAAGCGTCAATTATCTCTCTAGTACAGTAGTCAGATGTATAAAGAGCTTCATATTAACTTTTAAAATAATCATTGATCATATTCTTAGGTTTTTTCGGTAAAGTCACGTGGGTAAAAAATTAAAATTAATAAAAGTAAAATAAAATAAAAATCACGACGTTTCGGAGGCAACACAAGCTTCCGTCTTCAGGTGGAACCGTCACAGCATAATTTCAACCGTGATGATGGGTACAAACTTAGTAATCATTGGAAAGATGTTATTAACCATGCAAAAAAGATTTAACTACACATATTTGGAGCATTCCTGGCAGCGATTTCAGCCGCACCACCTCTACATAACAAAGGCTCAGTCTGTAGCATTACTGGCTGTCTCAAGCTGACAGCCTTTTCATGTTGGTTGGCATCACACCCCCAGACGTCAAAAGAATGGTGACAAGTCGTGTAAAATGTTCACACCAGACCAAGCATCCAATGCATCTGCCATACCAGCATATATCTACTGACAATAGACTAAAGCCACTTACGAATATTAATATCACCGCCACAGAAGCTATCGGCTCAAATCTAGACAGCAGTTCTGTTAATTCCAATCTGCATCTGCGTTGTAAAAAAGTGTTCCCTAATATATTAATCACGTTATATACTATTTGCGTTATGAAAACACACTTTTCGCAGAATTGATTGTAGAAGGTTATTTCGCTTTGGATTTCCACGAATTATTTCGAATGAGTTGTTTCTTATTATCCCAAACAATCAATCGTGTAAAAAGTTGCCCTTCCCACCACACATTCTTCTCACGAGATAACATTACGACATCAGTACAATGCTTTCAGAAATATCTGCATGTCAATAAGAATGGCTCACCTGTAGGAGATGCAGGCAACATTTCCGCTCTTGGCCAGCCTTTCAAGATTTTTCTCGTAATTTTCTCGGGTGCTACATATATTATATGAAAGCTTCAGCTTCCATTACAATTTTATTTTTACGTTTTAAAACTTGATTCGTCAGTGTGGCCTACGCTCGCGTGCTCCCACCCCCAGCCTGCTTCTGACCCACATTATCTAACGTACACGGTTGGCTACGTACGTTGAGGAAGAAGTTCAACATACACACACGTATATAGATGAACATATACACATTATTTCCACATCTACAAACCTACATCTACACTCACGTGTATATTCACACTCAGACCCAGATATACTGTACGCAATGGCTGTGAAAATAAGTGCTTGCTGTTACATCCCAAGGGACTACCGTACAAAAAATATCCCAGGCATGTCCAGCGCAACATCTGAGTTGTATGCTCTCTAGGAAAATGTATACCATCTCGACCCATTGTCAGAAACCACTGATACGATCGGAGAAAACCTAATAGACAACATAGGAGTAGAGTGACACAATGCCTGGAGAGAAATTATCATGAACACCAATTTGACATATAACAGCAAGGCAGCTTGGGCAACCATAAAAAAGAGGAGGTGACATCACACCTTAAGCTGTGTCAAATGTAACTGCCAACCAAATTGCACAACAACTGCTCAACAATGGGAAGCGGTTGAAAAGACGAAACACCGCAGATACTACCACTGTATTTTACTGCCTGACAAGCATTCACCCCAAGACTTAACCCGCTCATGTACTATGGAGGACCTGACAGGCAGCCTAGGTCTACTTAAATAGGGGAAGGTAGGAGGAGTGGACGACATACTCGTTGAGATGATACAACACCGAGTACTCATTGCAAACCAATGGCTATTTGCCCTATTCAATGCATGTATTTCAAGTAAACAGATACCATCAGTATGGAGGAAAAAAGAGTCAGAGTTCTGCCCAAACCAGGGAAAGAGCTATAGACCAATGTTTCTCCTTAGCATCACTTACAAATTATGCGAGTGTCTTATCCTGCAATGAATTTCACCCAAAGTAGATCTCAAGCTCATAGACCCCAAGCAGGCTTCAGACCCGGATGATCCTGTAGGCTGTATAGGTCAACTACTAATCCTCACATAGCAGATCAAAGATGGCTTCCAATGGAAGTTGATCACCGGCACACCATTTGTTGATCTATCTGCTGCCCTTGACACTGTTCAACACCGTATCTTGATCCACAAACTGTATCTCATGACTGGCGACGTAGATCTTAGCCAGACCATACATAGCCTCCTAGAAAATAGACGCTTTTTCGTGGAATGAAACTGTCAGAAAGATCGATGGGGTTCCTAAATTAATGGCGTACCACAAGGCAGTGTGTTTGCGACATTTTTAATCAATATCTCCACCAATGATCAGCAACTTCCTGCTGAATGTCAGCAGTTAATCTATCTTCTTGGTTCTTTCGGTAAAGTCACGTAGAAGGGAAGTAATAAAATAATAAAAAATAAAACCTGAGGACAGCTGCTTGCGTTGTGGCCGAAACGTCGTGAGAATTATTTTATTATGTTTTATTTTTATTATTTTATTACTTCCCTTCTACGTGAATTTACCGAAAGAACCAAGAAGATGAATCCCTGCAGTCACGAAAGCTTTAAACCAGTTCATCTATGTTTATGGTCTCTTTATCACCACACAGCAGAGGAATTTCGACGAAACAGAAAAGATCATGGAGAGGGCACTGGAAGAGATGTCACGATATCGCCTAAATAATCATCTCAAACTCAACCCAAGTTAAACCAAAATCTGTAGCTTCCACTTAAGACATCTGGATGCAGAGCGACACCTGAATGCCACCTGGGGAGACCACAACCTCAAATACTAGAGTCACCTGTGTACCCCCTGTAACGCTGGATCATATACTCAGTTTTCTATATCAAAGCCAAGGTCAACACACAAAACAACATTCTGTGAAATCTCGCAAATTCAAAGTGAGGAGCACATCCATCCACCCTATGCAGCACCACCTTAGCACTTTGTTTCTCTGTGGCTGAATATGCATGCTCCATCTGAGGACGGTCAACCCACAGTAAACATGTCGACACTGACCTAAATGATACGTGCACTCTGGCATAGCGCCCCCTAACAACAGGAGAGAGATTAACACATAGGCCTTCGCGACCAATATCATCCATAATACAGGTTATTTTTGGTCAGATCGCAAAAATAAAAATGCCACAAACCTGTCTGTTGCCTGATGATGCCAGTTGTGATTACTGGCGAAACGTCGTACTCAGATTGTAAATGTTGTGGAATTACTCTCCAACACACCAATGTGCTGTACTAGTAACGAATTGGCATGTTCTGATGACGTAACAAACCTTACCACTTGGTTGTGTCGGGTGGTGGTGAGTTTAACGACACATCCATATTCAAGTGATCTAACCCAAAAAAACCTGTATTAACAGGAAGAGATTGGCAGGTGACCATGATCGGCAAGTCCTAGAGTGGGACGTCCATCATCCGCTACATGGCTATCAGCCAGCACACCATCGTTTCTAATCGAGAAACATGTTCTTATTCTCCACTGTATCACTAGCTACATCACCAGAATCTGCCATAACTTCCCTCTGGCAAAAATAATGGGAATAAAAAAGCGACAAAGCTGCTGAATGGAGTCGGCAATGAATCACCCCCAGTGGGGAGTTCACATTTGGCTCCAATTTCAAATTGCTCACATGTTGGTACCGAAACAAACTGAGAGTGGGTTTTGGCAGATCCCACTCTCATGTATTCATGGGGCATATAGACAACCAACCAATGTGCTTGGCAGGAGAAGCAAACCATGGATAATGATCCGTGGTTTGCTTCTCCTGCGATGCACTGCAGCACCACAATGCACTCCTCAAGATTTGGCCATGCCAACATAAGAAGCGGTGGCATGTGCAGAATATTGTGAAAATACCATGTAGGTTGCACAGGAGACAGGAATAAGTGAAGGACCGTTTTGCTAATTATGTGAACTCTTGTGACAACATTAACATGAGCTGCTCTTGCTGCTATACACCGATGTCTCAAGTAATTTGTTTGATTCACGTATCACGGGGGTGACTACAGGTTTTGCGCCATTCCTTTGAGGGTCACAGTCCAATACAAATGATGTAAACCACCAACTGAAGTGTGCAATTTTCTAGAGTTTGCCTATCAAGATCGGCAACATGTCCAAAAAGTGACAGCTGTCTCCCTTGAACTAAACTCTCAATCGCTAGAAGACCTGTCTTCGATGCAATGGTGACATTTCTGATGAAGTCGAATCATCATATGCCAGGAAGGCGTCTTCAGCATCGCATGCGGAAGGACTGCAACTGATCCAAAATCAACTTGAAGCAATCTCCAGGTATCTGCACCATACAACAAAACTGACAAAAAGCAGCACTGGTAGATTCTCAATTTGGTGCCCAGACTTAAACGTTTCTGGGATCAAATGCAGTTCAGACCATTAATTCAGGATAATTATTCCTGAATCAAGGCCGTGGTCTGTATATATCCTAGATAGAGAAATTCCTCCACTGCTTTGGCAGCATTGCCATTGATTACACTGTAACAAAATTTTTTTTCCTGGGTAGTACTCTTTGGTTTTGTCGGTAAAGTCACGTAGGTAGAAAAATAAAATAAAACAAAAAATAACATATCAGGACGTTTCGATCACAACACAAGCGGCCGTCCTCAGGCAGAAAAAATAATCCAGCAGTGGAATTACTGAATCAGCGAGAGAGCTGTTACAGCAAGGTTATATATGTGGCGATGGGTAAGCAAGCGGGGTCTGAGCTGGAAAGGAATTCCATCCCCGGACGCAAGCATGTCAGTTGTGTTAATGGGGGAGATTAGGGAGAGAGAGATTAGGGAGAGAGATTAGCATGAGATGAGCTTCCGTATAGAGTATCGTCCCCGCATATGCGCACACCAGCAGTGTTAATGGGAGATTAGCACTATGTTGATTGGAGAGATTAGGCAGGGAGATAAGGGGGATTAGCAAGTTAATATCACGTCTATGTGTAACACAAGCTGCGGCGCTGCCAACTGCGCTGAGGCAAGCACATCCACACAAGAGAACCACCGCAGCGGTGGTCGCGCCAGTGAGACAAAGCCCATCACACAGCCAGAACCATCGATACATCGAGGCTAAGGGAGCAATGGTGACCATGTTAGTGAGATCCCAGCCCGTTAATGCAGAGGCACCTAACAGGGCAATGTAACTCAGAGAGTCGGAGGTAACAGCCAAACGGCAGGGAAGAATGGAAGCACCACAGCAAGTTACTACTTTGCTTGGTTAATAACGTCCTTCCAGTGATTGCTCAGCTCATACTCATCTTCTCGGTTGAAACAGTCTCTGCGTTTATATATCTGGGTGGTGTTATTTCCTAATTGCTTATGCCTCAAAAGTACAGAAAATGGCTATTATTCCCCAAAAACTTTGCTTTCGTCACCAGGACAGTGATATTTAGAAATTTACCTATTTTCCAGAACATTCCAGATATATTCAGTGCCGAGTAAACTTGGAGTAACTTCTAGAACATTCTAGAACTTCCCAGTTATATAAATAGTAATATAAATACAGGGGCCTTAAGCCTACCAGGTCAGTTTAGTTCCAGCTGCCTAAGTGGATACATATCTGCATTTTTCTGAGATGGCATAAATAGGCTGCAAGCATCTGGCAGACGCATTTTGCTATGTCTGAGGCCAATTTATCAAGACAAGAGCGAAAAGTACTCTGTGAAAGCATCTGCAAAGATGTGAAGCCTACAAGGCATATTTTAGCATATGTATTGGGGATCAAGACAAAGCCTGGGCACCTCATTTCACCTGCGAGCAATGCAAACAAACTATGTGAGGTAAGATGAACAATTGTTGCTCGGAATTTTATTCATTAAATTTGTTACAATTCTTTTTGTAAAAGTTAATTTATTTTTTAATGTTTTACAATTTTCAATGTTATTGAAAAAAATATATAATATGAAAAATGTTGGGAGAATCTCTTACACATTAGTCTTGGGTGAAATAAATGTATTTTTGTAGGATAGTACAGAGGGGAAAAGAGAGCCATGAATTCCGCTATCCCAATAATTTGGAGGGAATCCACTGACCACTCAAGCAACTGCCACTTCTGCATGGTGGACCATTCCAAACGTTTGACTGGCAAGAATGCTCCTGCTATCACGTATCCGGACGTTCCTTCATCCATCGACCTGGTGCCACACTGCCATGAGCCTCCCGTACCCACTCATTCGTAAAGAGAACAGTCGTCTTTAGAAGAGAGCAGCAAGTCAGAGAGCGAGGAAGACGTTGCAGATCCAGATGCCAATTTCCGAGGTGGAGCTGAGAAGAGAAACCCATACAAGCCCAACCAAAAAGACCTCAACGACTTGATCAGCGATTTTGGTCTCACCAAGTCCAATGCCGAGATTTGATGTCTACGCCTAAGCAGTGGAACTTGTTGGATGAAAGTGTGCAAGTCACAGATCAGAGGAAGCATCACCAACCTTTCTGCAGCTTCTTCACCCGTCAAGATGGGCTCTGCTTCTGCCACAATGTTACCAGTATGTTCCAGACAATCGGAATCGACTGTAACCAGAATGAGTGGCGCCTCTTCATTGACAGATCATCCAGGAGCCTCAAAGCCGTGCTGCTCCATAATGGTAACGAGTACCCATCTCTTCCCCTGGCTCACTCGGTGCATCTCAAAGAAGATTACAGCAGCATCAAGACCTTGCTGGACACCTTGAAGTATGATAAGTACGGTTGGGAGGTCATCGGAGACTTCAAAATGGTGGCATGCCTGATGGGTCGCCAAGGCGGTTTTACCAAGTTTCCTTGCTATCTTTGCCTTTGGGACATCAGGGATACTAAGGGACACTACCACAGGTGGGATTGGCCACAGCGGACCGCGTTCCCTGTGGGGAGGAACAACGTCAAGTGGGAGCCACTGGTGGACCCCCGGAAGGTGCTGATGCCACCACTGCTCTTAAAATTGTGGCTTATGAAACAATTTGTCAGAGTTGTAGAAAAGGTGTCAGCAGCCTTCAAGTACCTTCAAGACTTCTTGCCTAAGCTGTCTGAGACAAAGGTCAAAGCCGGTGTCTTCATCGGACCACAGGTAAAGAAGATCCTGGAGTGCAATTAATTCCCCAAGAAGCTCAGTAGTAAGGAGAAAGCGGCTTGGAACAGCTTTGTCGCAGTGGTTTGTGACTTCCTGGGCAATCACAAGGTCGAAAACTATGTGGAGCTGGTTGAGACTTTGGTGAAGAACTACGGCACAATGGACTTTAGGATGTCCATCAAAGTCCATATCCTTGATGCTCCTCATCTTGATAAAATCGAGGAGAACATGGGAGCGTACTCGGAGGAGCATGGCGAACACTTCCACCAGGATATACTGGACTTTGAGTGCCGCTACCAAGGACAGTATAACGAGAACATGATGGGAGACTACATTTGGTGGCTGAATCGTGAAAGTGATCTACAGTTTAATCGTAAATCTCGAAAAACTACTCACTTCTACATCTTTTGTACTAATTAATTTTATTATTTTAGTATAAATACGTGTTAATTTTGATTCATATGTTTTTTTCTGTCTTTATGTGAACGAAAAGACACAAATTCGCCCATTTTCTCATTGAAAATAGGTACATTTCAAAATATCAATGTCCTGGTCACAAAAGCAAAGTTTTTAGGGAATGATAGCCATTTTCTAGAATTATTAGGCAAAAGCAAGTAGGAAATAACATTTACTACCAAGGAGCAAAAATTGGGTTACATAGTGTAATCACTGCTGTCTCCCCCCCAGTCTGGGTTTTGCCCTCTCCATGCCACTGAACGCACCCTCCTTCACACATCCACAATAACTGGCCATCTCGCGTCACTCCGGTTTATTCTCTGTGCTTAACTCTGCCAATCTGTCTTCTGCCGTCCACACCCTTGACCACTCCATCCTCCTATCCACTCTCTCCAACCTCGACATCTCTGACACCCCGCTTTCTTGGATCCATTCCTACCTAATTTCCCGTTCATCGACTGTCTCTTTCAACCAGAGTTTATTCTTTCTTCCTTCGATATATCCTATCACCTATTTGCCGATGACACTCACATTTGCTTCTTCAAATCATTCACCCCCGAACTTTCGCTTTGCATCTCATCCTGCCTGACAGCCATGAAAGCCTGGATGACCCGAAATTTGTTTTCCCTAAATCTTTCCAAAACCTCGGTGCTTTTTATTCCACTCACCCCCTCCGGCACCCTGCATTTCTTCTCTTCCCTCCTTAGCCTCTTCCAAAACTCTGCCACCCTTACTCTTGGTGTTACCTTCGATTCCACTCTCTCCTTCACTTCCAACATCGTCAATACCAATCGCGCATGCCGTTACCAATCGCGCATGCCGTTACCATCTGTACAACATCAGGAAAATCTGCCCACTCATCACTACCACTGCTGCCAAACTTCTCGTACACTCCCTTGTCTTCACTCGCCTGGATTACTGCAACACACTCCTGGTCGGTCTACCTGCTTACGCCTTTATCCCTGTCCAACACATCTAAAACACAGCTGCACGGACTGTACTCAACCTTCGATACATATCTCACTGCTCTCCTCTCCTTCAACAACTTCACTGGCTTCCTGTCTTTCACCTCTGTCTGTTTAAATTCTTCATCCTAGTAATCAAAGCTCTGCACGGTCTTGCCCCTCCCCCCTACTTCTCTTCTCATGTTTGTCCCTTCATTCTCCCTGCTATCTCAATATTCCCGTTTTCTCACTGTTTCTTGACTTCCTTGCGCCCAGTCTCACTTCCATTTTTTCTCTTTTATAGCCCGATTGCACTAGAACAAACTGCCACTCCACATCAGACTATCACGCTCACTTTCCTCTTTTAGCTCTGCTCTCAGGTCCTTTCTCTTTCTATTGCTTTTTGATCTTCCACTGCCTCCACCTCTACCAGTTACTTCCCCCACCTCTAACCCACTCCCAGTCCCCCGCTCCTCTTCCTCCTACGACTCTAACTCCTGACCCGGCTTCCATGTATCACTTTATTTGTGCACCTAACCACATCTTTCCCCCAGCCCTACGTTGTGCTCCTCAATCAGCTCAACTATCCGGCCACCAGACATCTGCCCCTTCCACCATTCATCTACCCTCATCCATGCCTATGTTACCACTTCACAAACGTGCCCCATACCCCACTGCCTCTCATCTACGTTGCACCCATCAAACATCCTCACTCACCATCACATTCCACCTTATTCTGCCTTCCCTACGCCAGCAACATCAGCTCCATTCCCATCACCTGTCCCCCCATCCATTTTGTTACCTCCCTCATGACAGCCACTCCACCCCACCCATTGCTCCCTTTTCTCCCTGTGTACGGCCGTCGGCTTGCATTGAGAACCACCCTGGAAAGGGCGCTAGATAAATCCTAAATAGAATAAAATTATCCGACCTATATTCCATCATATGAAAAGCCCATCCTACCTCCTCTCCCTCGGACTCCAACCCTGATTCTCTACCTAGTCTCCCTCTTCATCTATTTCTTCACCTCTGGTGTTTTCCTGCCATCGTATAGGCAGCTATCATAATCCCTCTTCTAAAAAATGCCCTGTCTCAATATTTAGAGCCCTGCCAACTACAAGTCAATCTCTCTCCTCCCTTACTTCTCTCAGCTTCTTGAAAATATTGTCCACTCCCGTCTTACTTACTTACTATATCTCATCTAATTATCTTCACCCTAATTTGAAATCTGGATTCTCCCGTTCCAGTCCACTGAAACTGCTCTCCTCACTGTACGTAACTATGTAACAATCTCTGCCCATTCTGGCAACTAGTCAAACCTTATTTTGCTTGAACTCTCCTCAGCCTTAAACACAGTCGATACTTTTGCAGTCCTTTCTATCCTCTATAATCGCGCCATTTCAAGAGCACCCCTTTGCTGGTTCCAGTCCTATCTCTTTTCATGCAGTTCTTCAGTTTAATTTAACCACTTCACCTCTGCTCTCTCCCCCATCACTGCTGGTGTCCCTAGAGGGTCTGTCTTAGGACCCTTGTTATCCTCTCTCGGTTTAACATGTAGGCTGTCACGACCAATATCATCCATAATGTAGTTTTTTTTTTGTTAGATCACATAAACATAAATGTGTTGTTAAACCCATCACCACCTGACACAGCCGGTTAGTAAGGTTTGTCACGTAAACAGAACATGCTAATTCGTTAGTAGTACAGCACACCGGTGTGTTGGGGAGCATATCCAAAACATTTATAAACTGATTACGACGTTTCGCTAGTAATTGCAATTAGCTTCATCAAGCGTCAGCGGGATTAACGACATTTATATTTACGCGATCTAACCCCAAAAACTATATTATTCTTTCTCTATATCTCACGTCTGGAATCTGTAATTTCTTAATTTAGCTTTCCGCATCACTTCTTCGCCAACGACACCCAGCTTTTCATTGTATTTTCCCTCCTTTACGTTGTCTCCTGCATTTCAGAATGCTTAGTCACTGTCCAATCCGGGATGTCGCTCTTTTTCAATCCATCCCAAAGGGATATATATATATATATATATTTCGTACATCATCCCCGCTGCACTCCGCCCGATCCGAACATTGTATTCACTTCCTTCTCGCTCACTCTTCTCACCTGTGTTCACAACCTCAGTGTTATCTTCAACTCCTCCCTCACCCTCTCCAAGCACATCTCTGCCACTACCCACTATTGCCGCTGTATCCTATTAAATCGCAACATCCATCCCCTCATCTCATTCTCTGCTGACAAACTCCCGGTTCACTACCTCGTTTTAACTCACCTTGACTATTGAAACTCTCTTCTTCTCGGCCTTACTGTCTATGCCTTCTCTCCAAAAGATACAGATCATGTTTAACCTTCCCCACAATTCCCAAAATTTTGCGCAACTTTTTCAACTCTACTGGCTTCTTGCCTATGATCACATTCATGTCCTCTACCAATCTCTATTGTCCCTCTCTGTACCTCCCTCACCCTGCACCTAGTCACACTTTCGTTCTCTTTACATTTTCGCTCCTTTTCCTTGGAACCAACTCCCACTGCACATAAAACAATAATCTTCACTCACCTGCTTCAATTCCTCCATTAAAACCAACCCTATCTTTTATCCCCTGCCTACTCTACTAATTCTCACTGCTCCAGCCCCTCAGCTACGACCAGGGCTTCCCCAACCCCTACCACTACCCCTATTAATACCTCAACCCCTACCACTGCCCCTATTAATACCCCTACCCCAACCCCTCATTAACCACTCTCACCTGTTATACTTACTTCACCATAACTATACCACCACTTTTAAGAACCCGACTTTTTATTTCAAACACTACTATTTTACGTGTAATTTTATAATTGTTGTAAAGTTGCTAGGAACAAAGTCTTAGAACAAGGTGCTATATAAATAGCGCGGTGTCGTGATGGGTACTGCAAGATTCGACCTTGTCCATCCAGTGCTCGCAGAGCTGCATTGACTTCTGGTTGCCAAACGAATACATTATACGGTTGCACTCATTACCCACAAAGTTATTGCCACAAATTAACCACAATACCTTGTCGTCAAGGAGCATACGCTATCATACAGATTCTAATCATCCTCGCATGAGCATTTGGCTAGCCATTGATCAAGGATGGTCACTGCATCACACGCTTTCAGATGTGCTTCTGCGGCCATCTGGGACAATCTTCATTATAATAGTGTAATGCGAGCGTAAATGGGGTTCGCTGCTGGGCTCTGGCCCAATCATACAGCCCGGGGTATTGGGGGGCGGAGCCCAATATGAGGGCATATGGGAGGGCCTGTCGTTCACCTCGGGTCCAATCGGAAGCGAGGTGAATGGGGGTGGAGCCAGCAGGGCGCTATGGGAAGGCCGGATCTGATGGTCCGGAAGGGGAGGAGACAGGATCACGTGGTAAAGGGGATATAGGTGGGAGCCCGGAAGGGCTCCGGGTCAGTTGTTGGAGTGAAGAAGCTGGACCACGTTGGGTGGCCGGAGGGGATCCGCGCCATCAGCCACGTGGCTGGAGGAGCTTCGGCACACCGTCGGCCAGCGGTGTGCGGAGTGGGGGGGCGGAAGGACTGACGAGGGAGAGCATGCGGGGCGTGCGTGAGGAGATGCTGGTCCACTGTCAGGACCAGCGGGGTGCGAGCAAGAAGCTAAATAAAGAGCAACGGAGACCAGCAGTGTGTGACGAAGTCCTTTATTACATTGGGGTCAGAAGTGCTTCGAGATGTCAAAACATCTCAAGAAGAATAAGTATAACCCGTAAAAACAAAGTTTTTCACTATAAATCCTTTATATGCGTGGCAGCGAACTTAATATAACGGATTTAAAAATATATTCGCCTGTGGAGGACGCGGGGATCGATCCCGCGACCTTTGGCATGGGAAGCGAGGGCGCTACCAACTGCGCTACTCCGTAACCCCTGTGGAGGGGTTACGCTCTGGGCTCTTACACTGTGACGTTCAGCCAAAGCCATGAATGAGTTCTATTTGAATATATGTAAAATAATTTGTTTTTGCCTAAAAAGTGTAAAATTTTGGGAATTTTTTTTTCACGAACATTAATTGTCTCGCACAACGAGTCTGTGTGGAAAATGTCAGCTCGATTGGATCACGGGAAGTGGGTTAAAAAACGACCGAAAGATTTGCACGGTCGTAAGCAAGCAAGCAAGCACGCAAGCAAGCACGCAAGCAAGCAAACTTAATATAAAGGATTTAAAAATCAACCTACGTCTTCTTCAGAGGACGACGAGGACCTTCCTCCAGCGGTGGCGGTCCCGAACACGGAGGGCGCGGGCGGGACGGCGCGAGCGACACGACAGGTGTACAAGTTGTCGTCGCGGGAGCCGGGCCGTCTGCGTCTTCGGGCGCCGAGGACGGCTGGCGGCTCATAGCGGAGCAAATTGATTCGCTACGGGCCGTTTTGCTGGATTTGGTCACTCTGGTTGCGCCAGCAACGATGCCGGGACAACCACGCGTCGGGCCTCTCCGGGGGGAAACTTCGGGTGGGGCCGAGACATCCGCCATTGCGGACTTTGCGAGGCTTCCCGCCTTCCCCAACACGCGGCTGGACGCCGCCATCTTGGGCGCGGCCACGACTGACTGGCGGGAAGCCGCCATCTTGTCATCGCCACGTAGGCTGCCCGCTTCGGGTGACAGCAGCGGGGAGACTCGCAGCCACCGTCTGACGACTATTAAAGAATTTACCGTCGGAGGGGATTGGAGCGCATTCGCTTGGCGCTTTGAATCGGCTGTCCGCTCTGCCAAGTGGACGGATGCCGAGGCCTTGGAGGTTCTGGCAATGCTCCTCGATGACAAGTCCTTAAAATGTTTCCACTCCATCACGGCCGTGAAGAAGGCAACGCTGAAAGGGGCTTTCGACGAGATGGCGGAAGCATACGAGCCTTCGGACGACGCACACCGTAGATTTGTCCAAAGACAACGGGCACCGGAGGAATCACCTGTGGCCTTCCGTGGCGCTGTGGTTGCGCTGGCCATGGCCGCGTATCCCGAGACTGAGCCCGACTTGTTGGAGCCCTTGATACTGGGGAAGATGTTGGAACTGTCCAAGGACCTGGGCATTCCACTGCCCGTGTGCGGCCACGAGCAGCTCACCTCCCGGTTGGCTGCCAAGTGCCTCGATGCGCTGTTTAACTTGCGCCGTTGGGCGCAGATGGCCGCCTGAACAGGCGGTCCGACCATGGAGGGGAAGGCCGTGGGTTGGACACCATCGAAGGCCGTATTCGTCCCGGACGAGGCGGGGCATGGCGATCTCACTGTGGCGGCGGCCCAGTGGGTTCCACGGGGGGGAGCGGTGTCGAGCTCGGGGCCCTCGTCGGTGGATCACCAGGATGCCGGTGGAGCCGGGCGACGGGCCGACATGGCGTGTTATCGCTGCGGACGTCTCGGACATTTCGCACGTGACTACCGGAGTCGCCCTCGTCCACCTCTTCGCCCGAAGTCCCCGACCAGGGATGCGCCATCCACGTCAGACGGTGACCCGTTTCAGGCAAGTCGGTACACATCAGACACCCGGCAAGGCCTGTCATCTCATTCATCATTGTCTGAGTGCGTTCCGGGGGCCTGTTCTAACGGGGGGACTCTAAGTGATCCGCGTCGGACGATGACACAGTGGCGGAAACTGGCTCGCAGGGTCGTTGCGGCCGCCACTGGGTCTTCGACCGTGCCGGGCTCTATACAGGGGATTGACGTGCGAATTTTGATTGATTCAGGCGCGTCCGCCACTATCATCTCGGACGTTATATTCCATCTCCTATCCATTCCGCCGTCGCGGGTATATCCGGTTTTCGATGCGTGTGTTGCCGCTAATGGGGGGAGTATGGGCATCGTGGGTCAGGTGGAAGCACGCATTTCCGTTGGGGATGTGTCGGCTTCGGGGACGGTGTTGATCTCCAGGTCCCTCGCTGTGCCTTGCTTATTGGGGACCGATTTCCTGGCAAAGATGCCGATTCAGATAAGGGTCGATCAGGGTTGCATTGAGTTAACGGCGGGCAGTAAGATTTTCTTTTTGCCGTCGCCATGGGGCCGGTCCACCCCAGACCTCCCGGTACAGGCGCTGTCCGACGTTTCGGTCGACATTCCACCGGGCTCGCAGATGCTCATTCCGCTGCGCTATCGGAAGCCCGTGCCTGGGGTTGAGGGGGCGGCGGGTGTGTTGTTGTCGCCGTCCAACGCTGTTTTGGGCGGCCTGGCGCTGGTCGCAGCCCGGACAATTGTTCGGCCGGGTCAGCCTCCGTTTTAGCAAGTGCTAAACGGAGGCGCGGACAATGTTGTGGTGCCGGCCGGTACGGTCCTGGCCCATGCCACGACCGCTTTCACGGCCCATGATGAAGCGGATCGCCAGGGTCTCGAGGCGGGGGTTTTGGCTTCTACGTCGCAGGACGATCGATGGATCGCCGGGTTGTGTCAGGAAAACACGTCCCTGACTACGTACCAGCGGTCCGCGCTTCGCGCACTGCTGTCCAAATATTCTGACGTCTTTAGCAAAGATTATTTCGATCTGGGACCCACCTCGCTGCTCTCCCATCACATTGATACCGGGGATGCTAGTCCCATTTGTATGAATCTGCATCGGTTGAGCCCAGCGGAGAGGGATCATGTCCGCGGTGCAGTAGATGATATTCTGGCCGCCGACATTATCTCTCCGTCCAACTGCCCATGGGGCACTCCGGTGGTCCTGGTGAAGAAGAAGGATGGTATCCTGCGATTTTGTGTTGATTTTCGGAGGTTAAACAAAGTGTCAGTTGCAGACGCTTACCCCTTTCCGCGTATGGATAATTCCTTCGATGCCTTGTCTGGGGCAAAACATTTTTCGACTCTTGACCTCTCTTCGGGATTCTGGCAGCCCTCCCTGGACGAATCGTCGAGGGAAAAGACGGCTTTCCATACGCCGCAGGGCCTGTTTCAGTTTAATTGTCTCCCCATGGGTTTGAACGCCACTCCTGCTACGTTCCAGAGGTTGATGGAACTCGTGTTGACCGGCCTGCAGTGGGACACGTGCCTGATATATTTGGACGACGTCATTGTTTTCAGCCGCACGTTTGAGGAGCTTCTTCAGAGATTGGATGCTGTTTTTGCTAGGGTGCGTTCCGCTAATTTGAAATTTAAGCCAAAGAAGTGTCACCTTTTGCAACACTCCGTGCGCTATTTGGGTCACATTGTCAGCCCTGATGGTGTGGCCACGGACCCGGACAAAACGGCGTGCGTTCGGGACTGGCCGACTCCGGCCACGGTGGGAGACGTACGTCGATTTGTCGGATTCACGTCCTATTACCGCAGATTCGTTCAAAATTTTGCTAAGATCACTAGGCTGCTACACCTCCTTACGGCATAGAACCAGAGGTTCAGATGGGGGCCGGCGGAGGAGGCAGCGTTTCACGCGATCGCTTGGCATCAGCGCCGACGCTGGATTACCCTGATTTTGCTTTGTTTTTTTATTTTGGATACCGACGCTAGTGACACGGGAATTGGCGCCGGCCTATTGCAGTGTAAAGGAGGCGTCAAGCGCATTGTGGCTTACGGGAGCCGTGTTCTCTCTCCGACGGAGACCCACTATTGCGTCACCCGGCGGAAATTGTTAGCTATTGTGCATTTTGTCCGACAATACTGCCCGTATTTGTATGGCCGGAAATTCATTGTGCACACGGACCATGCGGCTTAACAATATTCCCTGAAAGTTGACCAGCCATCTGGCCAGCTGGCACGATGGCTGGGAACTTTGCAGGAGTTCTCGTTTGATGTTCAATACCGTAAGGGCTCGCGTCACGCTAATGCGGATGAGCTCTCCCGACTGCCGCAGGAGTCCACCTGCGCGTGTGCCTCGGGCACGAATAGGTGCACGCGGGTTCGACAGCCCCCGCGGCCTGTCATGTCCGCTGTGGAGATGCCCGCGGCTTTCACGTGTCCGGAACCGGCTGACGGGGTTTTGAATTTGCCGCGTTCCGTGTGGGTTCGTGAACAATTGCTCGATGACTCGCTTGGGGCCTTGCGGAGTCAGGCTGCGAAGTCGAAGGGGTATCCGTCATCTAATGGGATGCCGGGAGCAGCTCTCCGTGACGGGTTGTTGATGTGGAGAGAGGACTTGCAGGATCGCTGGCGTCTTGTTGTGCCATCGTCGTTGCGATACGAGTTGATTCGGATTCTGCACGCTGAGAAATTGTTACATCTTGGGGTGCAGAAAACCTTGTTGACGTTGCAACGTGATTATTTTTGGCACGTCATGACGACTGACGTCGTCGGGCACATTCGGGCGTGCTCCGACTGTGCCCGGCGGAAGCCGCCCAAACAACCGCATGTTCCCCCAGTGCAGTCAATTAAAGTGACGCGGGTTTACAAATTGGTGGTGTTGGACATTCTGGGGCCCTTTCCCCCGTCCGCTCGGGGGAACACATTTTTGTTGGTCGGGGTCGAATATCTTTCATGAAGGCCAATGGCTTGGCCTTTGCCCGACCAGTCGGCGTCGTCTATCATGGAGGCATTCCTGTTCGGGTACGTGATGGACAAGGGGGCGCCGGAAAGGCTGCTTACGGACCAAGGGCGAAATTTTTCTTCAAACCTATTGCAGAATGTGTGCGACGCACTGGGAACTAAGAAAGTTCGGACCTCTCCCTACCATCCACAAACTGATGGGATGGTTGAACGGTTGAACCGGACCCTGTCGGCCATGCTCTGCCATACGGTTAGCGAGAAGCAGGCTAATTGGGATTTGCATATCCCGGGAGTGCTCTCCACTTACCGGATGGCACCACATGCATCGACGGGGTATTCACCTTTCTTTTTGATGTACGGTCGCAAGAATGTGCTGCCTGTGGAGGTGCAACTTGACACGCGGGCGAAGGGTCCTGTTAAACCCCTCCCCGATTATATTCGCAAATCCGTTCGGCGCGTGGCGGAGGCGCGGGACGCAGCCCGATTGGCTACGGCCAAGACTCAGGCCCGGAACGAACGGTGCGCCCGGCGCTCTCATCGTGGATTCCGTTTCCGCTGCTCCTCAAACTCTGTCGGGACTGCGATCTCCGAGGGCACCGGTTCTCGTGAAGGACGGGCCGGCGACCCGCACCCATTCCAGATCCCTTCCCTTTCGTTGATTGTGTTCGTCGTTATTGTGCTCTCCGTTGTGTCTGTTGTGATTCGTGAATGTGTTGCCGTCGCTCGCATTATTTTATCCTGTTTCAGCCGGGACGGCTGGTCTTTTACATCGGGGGGGGGGGGGGGGGGTCATGTAATGCGAGCGTAAACGGGGTTCGCTGCTTGGCTCTAGCCCAATCATACGGCCCGGGGTATTGGGGGGTGGAGCCCAATATGGGGGCATATGGGAGGGCCCGCCGTTCACCTCGGGTCCAATCAGAAGCGAGGTGAATGGGGGTGTAGCCAGCAAGGCGCTATGGGAAGGCCGGATCTGACGGTCCGGAAGGGGAGGAGACAGGATCACGTGGTAAAGGGGATATAGGTGGGAGCCCGGAAGGGCTCCGGGTCAGTTGTTGGAGTGAAGAAGCTGGACCACGTTGGGTGGCCGGAGGGGATCCGCGCCATCAGCCATGTGGCTGGAGGAGCTTCGGCACACCGTTAGCCAGCGGTGTGCAGGGTGGGGGAGCAGAAGGACTGACGAGGGAGCGCATGTGGGGTGCGCGTGAGGAGACGCTGGTTCGCTGTCAGGACCAGCGGGGTGCGAGCAAGAAGCTAAATAAAGAGCAACGGAGACCAGCAGTGTGTGACAAAGTCATTTATTACAATAGTAAGAAGCAATTGGAGCTATGCACTTTTAACATCGATTGAAAAGCAGTTCTTTATAACTGCTTTTTGTGTTTAGTTTGTCCTTCCCGCGCACTTCTGATTAGCACAGTTGGCTATGTATGGTGCAAAAGATGTTCACCATCTACATATAAAAGTTAGTAGTTCCGTGCGTGTGTCACACGGTACTCCCCTCCAAAATTTAACGCTGTTTCTTTCTGGCCTGTTTTTTGGCCAAAACAATATTTACAATAAGGGATTGGCAGAAACCAATAAAACAGGAAAAATGCATAAAAATCCATTACAACCAAGCATATAAAGCACACAGCAAACGTGGCAGGGGGCATGGAAAGGTGAAATACTTCAGCACATACTGAGTACAGCTTCGGTTTTGCCATCCCCCAGCACCTCACACTAATGTACTGTGGTTACACTTTAATGCTGAGTTTCCCTGATCCTTAACACGTAGCCGGCGTCTTCGGACAATGGCCACGTGCAGTTGAGTGAAATTCGGAATTATAAAAACATAATTGCCCCCCAATACAATACACATCACAATATCTACTGTATACAGCTCAGAAATAATAAACGTGTGTGTAATGTCGTTACATACCCTTACAGTTGTACACAATAAATAATTAGGGTATTTCGAGAAAGTAATAAGTCGTGCCTATCGTCAAAGAAAAGCCACATAGGTGATAATTCGCCTATAGTGAAATAAATTAAAACATTGATGAAGTCAGTTTAACACGTAGGCTTTCGCGACCCAAAAACGTTGATTATGAATGATTATGAATTGATGAAGTGTCAACCATTAATGTTGTGCAACAAAAGTACGATGTGTGAGCATTGCGCATACTCATACGCCCTTTACCACAACGCGGTACAGATACAGTACATGATAAAATGGAGACATGTCGAATCAAATTGTATATTGATCAATCGCTGGACTAAAGAAAAACACACGGTGTATAAAATATCCACTTTCTGCTAATACGCGATTTTAAATGTTGTTTTGGCCAACCAACAGCCAGAAAGAAACAGCGTTACATTTGAGGCGAGTAGCGTATGATAGATGCACACATGCATGCACGCACGAAACTAACGTTTATATATAGATGAGTGCGGTTTATAAAACACACCATTGTAACAAAACACCAGAATTATTTTTACATGAACTATCCAATTGCATACTCACCGTTTGTTTGGAGATCTGATCTTTATTCTCCCGTTCCTTATCTAGGGAAACGTTAAGTTAAGATTAAAAATGACAAAAATCGGAATGCTCACAAGCTCTGTAAAAAATAACCCATTGTGTTGTCAAACTTCATTTGCATGTAATGTAGACGTTTACAACTATTACTTAAATAACTTACTTTTCAGCATTATTTTGCAAAATATTGCCCTAAATTATTATTGTAGTGTTATAATTGTGTTCTTATTTTTTAAAGACGTGGTTGTTTTGCTGTATCAATTAAATTCGTGAAATGTTAATCCATAACATCTATGTGGGGTGAATGGGCGTCCTTCTAGTGTAAACTGAAAACTTAGATGTGTTTTTTTTAAATAATTGTCAGCTTGCAATCACACAATTAAATGTGTGAGCGAGGCTTGCGCTCGGGGCGCTTGCTCGGGGACTGATGAACGACGTGAGGTGGACGACATCGGGGCCGACTACTTCAGATATATACATCTTGTAGACAGATGTGATGCCGTCATAAACACCGTTGTGCTGTACTAATAATCAAATGGCATGGTTACGTGAGAAACCTTACTAATTGGCTGTGTCGGATGGTGGCGGATTTAACAACACATTTATATTTACGCGATATCACCCAATAAACCTCTATTATGGATGATATTGGTCGTGAAAGCCTACGTGTTCAACTGAGGTATACTTGTAACACCTAAATCTCGATGCGAACTAGAATTCAGAAGAATAAAAACCCACCCAAAAAATGTACTTTTGTATGTTCAGAATAAAGTGAAGATTTATTTAACATTTGCATAAAAGGTATGTGGTAAATCGTTGTGTGTTTAGATAAAACAATGCTGCATGCAGTTTGCAAACCTGAATTGATTTCTTTCTTGAGTTGTTGTTTAAGTTCATCAAGTGCAACTGAGTTTCCGTCACAGTTCTTCAGATGATTATATTCATAACACAATTTATATACGGGTATTTTGTTAAATGTATAAATATGTTTTGTGTATTCATGTCCCCAGCATTGTTGAAATACAACAAAGGCAACGATGTTTCCTAAAACAGAATACATTCAAGTCTTATTGTATACATACATATGCAAATATGTGCTGGCTGTAGTTGTAAATAGTTTGAAAACTTTGTCTTGGAAGAAACAGAGAGAATAATGCGTAATTTTGATTCGGAGAGTTAACAGCGTTAACAGGTATACGATTATCATGTAGTTAATGCTTCTGATACTAAACATGGATAAAACATTTCCTGATGTTAAATGCAAAGATAATATAATTCTCTCCTGAAAATGCACTTTAATTGGGCGTGTTACAGCAGAAATATCTTGCAGTCAATATTTTCCCATTGGCAGTATTTTGTTTGAGTTGTCAACTGCAAGCTAAATGGTGATGAATAATTATAAATGTATTATCTATATATTGAAATACATATATTACTAAAAATATGCAGATTTAAAATGTGAACATGGCTGTCCATAGACAATTTTATTCTGAATATTTCACGAGGTTTTTGTTTTGCTTACCATAATTTTGGCTGGCAATTACTAATTCTTCATTATCACGAGAAGATGGATATATGTACACCAATAATTTGAGACTTGTCTGATCGAAGATAATGCCATCATTTTTTAAATCATTTTCAAGCGTATAGTGTGCATTGCCTGATCCTTGAAGAACACCTGGAATCACGAAAAATAAATATTGATGAGTTTAATATTGCCAGCAGATTACAGAAACAACAATCAAAACAAATATTTTCGTAATTCAAAATTCAAGAATAATTTTGAAAAGTATAATGAATTATCCTTATGGCATTTGAATGTATTGTCTGTATACCAGTGCAACATAACATATCAGTCCCTTTAAAATAGTCTTATATGCTTTGGGTCTTTCGGTAAAGTCACGTAAATAGAAAAATAATAAACAATAACACCGTTTCGATCGCAACACAAGCAATCGTTGTCAGGTGAAAAATTACAGCAGGAAAACTGCTGAGGCAGAATAAATATAGCGTGAGAGCTGCTGCTGCAAGAGGTTACATATGTTTGAGATTTGTGCAATCCAAGGGCAAGTGGGCTGGGCGAGACATGGAATTTGCATGTAAATGTAAGATCGGAGAGCCTGATATACCTCACGACTACGGTGCTGAAGAGGCGGCTATTGTATTGCTAAGATTAGCATATCAATGTCAGAGATCCGGGGACAACGAGACATTCCGCCTATTAAACAACAAGATCCACCGCAACATCGAGGAAAAGAGAGCAGCGGTGGCAATATTAGTGATACATTTAGCCTTTTAATGTAAAGGCATTTAACCAGGTAATGTAACTCAGAGAGTCGGAAACATCTGCTAACATTGGCAGGTGCGATAGAAACATCACAGCCAGTTATGACTTTACCTGGTTAATAACATCCTTCCAATGATTGATCAGTTGGTACCCATCTTCTCGGTTGAAATTGTGTCTGCGTTATTATATCTGGATGGCTTCATGAACAAATCTTTGTTGATAGCCAGTGGGTTTGCAGAATACCTTCGTCTTGGAAAAATCCAATTTCGTGTGAGCCCATAGCGTTAATACAATGATCAGCCACGGCCGAGGTTCTGGTCCTACCGTGTTTCAGATCTGCCTTGTGTTCAGGAACACGGTCCGAGACATGTCGCTTAATTTACCCAATGTAACTACTGCCACAGACACAACTTAGTTTGTAGACACCGGGGGATTGCATGTCAGGGATCACATCCTTCACAGATGGGATCAGATCACGAATTTTATGTACTGTGTTGAATCGAACCTGGATCTTGTGTTTGTTCATGATTTTGGAAATATTTTTGGTGACCCTTGCTATGTATGGCAAGGTGATGGTTTTGATTGGGTCCTCAGATGGTTCTCTCCCAACGGTTGGGGTGACAGCTTTACGGATTGTTCAGTCCGAATATCCATTCATCTTGAGGGTTTGGTGTATGTGCTCCAGTTCACTGGCTAGGTGGTGATGGTCGGAAATGCAACGAGCCCTATGGTGTAGAGTTTTGATGAGGGAATTCTTCTGGGCTAGATGGTGGTGGGAGTCAGGTTTTAGATAGGCATCTATGTGGGTGGCTTTCCTGTAGAAAGAGTAATGTGGTGCCAAAGCAACGGTGCAACTCCGTCAGCACTGCCATCCCCTCGCACCCCTCCACACGAACGCACACACCCCCCACTAAACACACACACGCTCCCACGTAGGGTCTCGTGAAGGGTCACCTGGTACCATGGGTTTTTTCCCGAGGGGCCCTAGTGGGGATGTCCCACGGTTTCCCAGTGCCAGGAGATTGGCCGACCCTCCCAGGTCAAATTGCATTGTGGCCCCCGTGAATTAGCTTAAAATTGTATGGGCGCGGCGAAGCTCACCGAGCGAACCGCAATGAGACACTCACAGCACAGGGAGATAGGGCCTCGTGGGCAAACACTCCGCGAGCAGCGCATAAGAGGAGGTGGGAGGGAAATTCCTGGACTGACTGCAGCTATGTATTCCGTGGGACGGCCACCCCGACCAAACCGGTTGTGGCCGGGGTGGGGAGGAAGGGTGCGTAAACAATGGGTGAAGGTGCATTGAAGGGTACCGCTGCGGATAAGGGCGGAGCATCGGTTTAAAATTGAAAGGTAGGCGCCAAATTGGCCATGTAGAATAACACCACGTGACCCTGGATCTTGGGATTCCGAGGGCATAAAAGGAGGGAGGGGAAAAACGTTAGGGGGTTCTCCTCCAGCCGTTCAGCTGCCCGGTCCGACTCCCAGCCGCTTGCAGCTTCCGAGGGACGCTGGCGAGTGCTGCTAGATGTTGCGGTGACTCTTGTTGTTTAATACGCTGAATGTCTCGTTGTGCCGGGATCTCTGACATTGACATGCTAATCTTAGAAATACAATGACCGCCTCTTCAGCACCATAGTCGTGGGGTATATCAGCTCTCCGATCTTACATTGACATGCAAATTCTATCTCTAGCCCAGCCCACTTACCCTAGGGTTGCACCCATCTCAATCCTATATAACCTCTTGCTGCAGCAGCTCTCTCGCTATATTTATCCTGCCTCAGCAGTTCTCCTGCTGTATTTTTTCACCTGAGGGCGATTGCTTGTGTTGCGATCGAAACGTCGTGATTGTTTATTATTTTTCTTTTATTTGACTTCACCGAAAGACCCAAAGAGTATGCATTCCTGCAGTAAGGAAAACTTTAAGTCAAAATAGTCTTAATTAAACATTTGATTTAGCAAATCTGTTAATCTGTCTTAATTAACCCTGTTGTCGAAGTTTTATTCAGTATACTGAGACTTGTTTCATTTCAGTTTTAATTTATTAGGTATAACCCTGTGAGCCATGCGGCGCTTGACTCGGGTGCAACGCACCAAAACAAAAACATGAACAAGAAACATCTTAAAGTGACTACACGCAACAGAAAAATCCTGTAAAAAACCGCAAAGTCTTCCAGAAAAAACACCGTATTTCAACGCTGTGTGCAAAAATCCCAGTGGGATCCAAGTCAAACAATAACAACCATAAGACAATTTAGATTAAAGTTACCAGGCTAACTCTGTACTACAACAAACAAACATGGCTAAACCAAAACGTTTTTAAAATCACCAAAATAAAGCTATAAAAACAATGTAACAGTGATCATAGGAACTGTGATTCAAATTTAACAATAAACGATATACATAACATGTACAACCAAACGTTGCAGCCATAGCTGGCAGCATGAGTCACTCCATAACAGCAGGAGTATCAGTAGCAGAATACACTTTTTTTCAATACACCTTTAAAGATCAGCACACTATAATCAAAACTCAAGATCATACTTTGCAGCGGTCATCCGGAATGATGCATTTGATTTCAGACCATTCTGAATAGCAGTTGCAGCGATGGGTGTACAACTCCTCTAGAGAAGTTTTGAGTGAAGATTTCACAGGTAGTGATCCAAGTTTCAGTTTATTGGTAATAGCGTTCTAGACCCCTGGGGCATCAATAGAAAAGGCCCTTCCTCCAGTATTTGTACAGCAAGAAGGAATGTGAATGTGAACCTTAGGTCACATTTGTTCTTCGAAACAGTGAGGAGATCCAGCAGGTAGTCTGCTTATTTTTTTGTAAGTACATCGTGAATAAATAGGATCTGATGCACAAGCCGTCGATCATTAAGAGAAGTTAACTTTGACCCAATGTAGAGATCGCAGTGGTGGGTCCTGTATGGGCAGTTCAATAAAATCTTAAGGCCGAGTGATAAATTGTGTCAAGCTTTTTCAGTAAAGTACTGCGCGCTGATTTATAAACGATGCCACATTAATCAAGTAGAGGCAGTATAGTAGCTTATATCAATTCCAAGCAGAACATAGGGGGGAAGCAGTGCTTGAGTCGGTACAGAAAACGAATGTTTTATCTTGTCTTTTTACCAATATAATCAATGTGATCTTGAAAATTCAGTTTTGAATCAAAGATGACCCAAAGATACTTATAAATATTGACTTTCTCTATTTGATGATTATTTAAGGAATATAATTGGGGAAAAATAACTTCCTGCTTTAGTCCTGGTCAGAAGCAAATACCTTGGTTTTGGAGGTATTCAGGACTAAATTTCGATTTAAAGCTTTCGTGATTGCAGGGATTCATCTTCTTGGTTCTTTCGGTAAAGTCAGGTAGAAGGGAAATAATAAAATACATTGCTGGGGTCACAAAAAAGATCTCCAAAATCCTGATTAAACACAAGATCCAGGTCCGATTCAACACAGTAAATAAAATCCGTGATCTGGCCCCGTCTGTAAAAGATGTGGTTCCAGACATACAGTACCCTGGCGTCTACAAACTAAGTTGCCTCTGTGGTAGCAGTTACATTGGAGAAACCAAACGACATGTCTCGGAACGCATCCGTGAACATAAAGCAGACCTGAAACACGGTAGGACAAACACCTCAGCCGTGGCAGATCACTGATACAATTCAGTGGGCTCACATGACATTGACTTCTCCAAGATAGAGGTTCTCTGCAAGCCATCTGGCTACCATGAGAGATTCGTTCATGAGGCGATCCACATATACAAACATATACAAACACAGAGACAATTTCAACCGAGAAGATGGATTCTGGCTCAGCAATCATTGGAAGGACGTAATAAACCATTTCGGATCTTAACTGATTGTGTTCACGGTTACAGTGACTTTCAGACCACAGTCCACTCACTGGCATTGACTATATATCTTTCATTATCCGCAGGGAATGGATTCTTTGCTCCGCTGCAAGTCTCCTACCACCACTCTCCCATTGACATATTTCGTTGCTTCCTCTTAGTACCTTTGACGCAACGGTCAATGGTAGAGTGTATAACAGATTGTATAATAATAAATAGTATAAAAGTGCAATGTTTAATATAATGTATAAGGTAATATATAGTATCGTAATTGTATAGTGAATATACAGCAGTGGGGTATACAGTAGGGTGGGTAGAATAATACATAGTGTATAGTAATGCAGTATATTATTTAATGTTGGGTTTGTCTATGGCAGTATATAGTACGGCGCAGACCCGTGTGATGTAAGAGAAAAAAGTTTAGCTGGAGGCATATTATATTTTTGCGACATAGAATTGTAATGTATGACTTACTGTTAGTAGATCAGCTTATTGGAAAGTATATTTAGTATATTGATAATACTGATGTAGTTTATATTTTAGTTCTTTACGTGGTGGTTTAGTTGCTGCAGCCCCTTACTATTAAAATTCCTTCCCTCTATTACTGCTAACCCTACTCCCTCCCTTTGATGCTGCTAATCCTGCATACTGCATAATGCACGGGCATAATATGACTTTGAAACCCCCCTCCCACCTCCTACGCATTCCACAAGTAGTATCTGCATTTCCCATAAATATGCTAAATTCCTCTTGATATGCAAATTCCTTTGTCAAAGCGCCCCTTCCCCCTCTAACCCATCTTAAATATACGCTGCCATGCCTGGTGGTGCCTATTCAGACGCTGTCTTTCCGACAGACCTGTTCTTAACCTGAGGACGGCTGCTTGCGTTGTGGCCGAAACGTCGTGAAAATTATTTTATTATGTTTTATTTTTATTATTTTATTATTTCCCTTCTACGTGACTTTACCGAAAGAACCAAGAAGATATTCAGGACTAGTTTAAGAGCAACTAGCTGATGTTGTAGTTTGTTGAAATGACCCTGGAGCTTAGCAATCATGTCATCCGGAGAGTGGCCAGCAGTAATCAATATCGTGTCATCTGCAAACAGATTTACCCTGGAATGATCCAGGTCAGTGTCCAAGTCATTGACATGAAGAGAGAACAAGAGGGGGCCGAGGATGGAACCCTGTGGAATCCCTGTTGTTATCTTAACACTGTTTGACCTCCAACCATCTGTGAATACAGTTTGGGTGTGAGAAGAGAGGTAATGTTTTTTTACCATTCTACGGCGTGCTTGGAGAAACAGAGGCAACTTAGTTTACTAAGCAGGGGGTTGTGGTCCACTATATCCAAGGCTTTGGACAGGTCAAGAAAAAAACTGGCGCAGTACTGCTTATTATCAAGGCTACTTTAAATGTGATTCAGAGAGTCTAATGCAGCAGATCTGGTGTTGTATTTTTTTCGGAACCCAGATTGGTTTCGATGTAATAGATTGTTGTTGGACAGGAAACGGCAAATTTGGTAATTCAATAATTTTTCAAAAAATTTCATCAATGGGGACAAAATTTAGATAGGTCGGTAGTTATTTGGATCATCTTTAGGGCCCCCTTTGTGAAGTGGACGAACATAGGAATGTTTCCGTTCTAGAGGTACTGATCCTTTTTTGATGGACGGCTATATGTTTGTATTTTAGGTGACCAACAGTTAGCAGAGCAAAGTTGGGAATACTATCCGCTCCGGTAGAGGAGGACCTATTGAGGTAGGACAGTTGTTTCAGAACATTACTTTCGTGGATAGGCTGGAAACTAAATTCGTTTAATGTTTGGACATGGGTGTAGAAAATTGCATGAGCAGAGGTGACTCCCAATACATTATCAAAAAGGTCACCAGCTTCAGAAAAATTAAGGTAAAAATTGTCGACTATTTTTTGAGGCTCTGAAAAATAGTCCCCATTTAGGTTAAGCGTAATGGGCAGATTGTTTTCCAGAAGATCCTGGCATTGCCATGTGATTCCAGGAGAGTGGAGGAAAAGTAAGCATTTTTTGCATGCCATTTATTTTTTGACGTATCTATTCCTTAAAATACTGTATTCTCATGGAGTGCTTCTCAACCGATTTAGGGTGGGCTTTGGGACTGGCTGATGATCTCACCCCAAACATGAAGGAGTGATCATTAAGGTTATTACCCAGAACACCAGTCAGTGTGAAATTGTGAGGGGCATTTGTCAATAGGACGTCAAGCAGAGATGACTGTCTGGGATTTTTTAGGTTGGGTCTTGTGGGGACATTTATTAATTGAAATAGGTTAAATTCATCTGCAAAATTTGTGGCCACGGCCGGCGGGTTTAGCCAATTCCAATTTACATCACCCACTGAACAGTGATTTGGGTACGGGGCACGCAGTTTTTTTGGGCCGATCAGGAGGGTGAGCGTCTGGGACAACAACAGCAGCTTGCTTGCGTGCTTTACGAGCCTAAGTTGGGAATGGAACATCATTATTGTGGTCATCTTGAATCGCCTACGGATAGTATACCAAGTAGAGCATTGGAATCATGTGGATAAGTTAGTGTTATGAAAATAGCAACAATTAATTAGGTCAAAATATAAATCTGTCACCAACAACCAAATGGTTTTTAAAGACTCAGTTTTTTCATTATAGGCAGAATTGTTAATTAAAGGTCCAGTGCTCGTATTTCTCTAATCCTCGCCCTAACTATCTGACCAAGTCTATGGCACGAGACAAAACACGGACAAATAGTTCACTTCTTTAGCCCACCGGTATGTTTAAGAGTGAATCCACAAAATTTAACAATTTGAGTACGACGTTTTGCTGGAAATTGCATCCAGCATCTTCAGGTCAGTAACAATACAGCCATGATTGGAGAGCAGTGGCAAAAAAATGCAATGTACGTTGAACTTATTTCGCACCATTATTCTAGCAAATCGCCCGAAGATGCTGGATGTAATTTCCAGCAAAACGTCGTACTGAAAGATAGAAACTGTTGTGGATTCACTCTTAAACACACCCGTGGGCTAAAGTAGTGAACTATTTGTATTTTGTCAACGTGACACATTTTTGACTGATTGGCCGTGTCGATGGTGGAGGGTTGTGACACATTTATGAATAACGCAATCTAACCAAAATAACCCTTCATTATGAATAATACTGGTCGCGAAAGCCTACGTGTTAAACTAACAAAACACGGAACCATTCGTCATCAGGCTGGGTGCTAGACGGCAACATACTGAAGCTTCGTGTTCAGCTGCTCACAACATTCGTCTTCCGTCTTATTCTACATCAGGAGAACTGATTTTGACGCACCCATAAGGTTTTCTGACTGGCCTTGCGAATCGTGGAAAAATAAATAATTGTTGTGAACATTTTGCTTTTTTTCATACCACGCACCGGTAGACCGCTAATAAGTTAATTTTGATGTTACTATGGGTAACACATTTTTTTCTATCATGGCACTTGCAGTGCAGCAGTTGGCACAGTGGCAAGCACACTGGAGTGTGACCATGTTAAGCTCGTGAGTCACCAGTTGCCCCCACTAATACTGCCCTCCTTTGGCCCGAGTCGGGAAGAACATTTTCTCTGCCAGTAACAATACAGATTGGAGAGCAGTTTCAACAAGATGTAATGTATGTTGAACTTATTTCGCACCATACGTAGCTACCACGCTAAACGGAGGAGTGGGAAATTGATGGACTGGGAAAAGAGCAAGATCGCTAAACCTTCTGCACACTTACAGACTGAACTTTTCCACAGGGGTTTCATCTGAACAACCGATCGAGTGACCTGGCCATTGGTTTTCAATGTGAGAGAGAATTAGCTCAATCTGATGTGAGAGAAAAGCCCTTAAGCCATGTAACCAACCCTTGATAAGTTTAGCATGAGCTCACTTCCATGATAATCTGAGAGCTGTTATAGAAAGTATCATTATATTGTACGATACTTGATGTTGCACGCAAAGTTTTGATGTAGTATCTTTGTTTACCAAAGTCCCAGTACCGAACACCCTAACAATAATTGAGGACTTAGTCCAACATGGATTGAATTCTGATGTACCTGCTCCGGTTAGGCATTGCCTCACCAACACCTATTTTACCTAGAATGGCACATTCTACAAACAGAATGAGGGTACCCCTATGGGCTCCTCCTTGTCACCAGTTATAGCCAACATGTTCATGAAAAAGTTTGAATCAGACGCCATCCAGACATCCACCCTGCGTCCTTCCCTGTGGAAGAGGTATGTGGATGCCACTTTCGTCATCTGGCCACATGGCCTCCCAGCATTGAACCACTTCTTGGACCACATCAATTCAAGACACCCATCCATTAGATTCACCATGGAAGTGGAGAAATATGGTAAACTACCATTCTTGGATATTCTGTTTGAGAGGAGACCTGACGGATCCTTGGGACATTCTGTCTACAGGAAAGCCACCCACACAGATTCCTACTTGAAACCGGATTCCCACCACCACCCATCTCAAAAGAATTCCCTCATCAAAACGCTATACCACAGAGCCCATGGCATTTCTGACCAACACCACCTGGCCGGTGAATTAAGACATGTACATCGGGCCCTCAGGATGAACGGATACTCTGACCGCACCATCCGCCAAGCTGTTTCTCCCACCATACAGAAACAGCCACATGAAACTCCGACCAAAACTATCACGTTACCAGACATAGCAGGCGTGACCAAAAAGATCTCCAAAATTCTAAACAAACATAAGATCCAAGTCCGATTCAGTACAGTGCATAAAAATCCGTGATCTGATTCCATCTGTGAAGGATGTCGTTCCTGACTTACAGTATCCTGGAGTCTACAAATTGAGTTGCAATTGTGGTGATTGCTACATTGGAGAAACGAAACGTCATGTTTCTGATCGTGTCCACGAGCACAAGTCAGATCTGAAACACGGCAGAACTGATTCTTCGGCCGTTGCCGATCATTGCTACAACTCTGTGGGCTCTCATGAAATTGTCTTTTCCGAGACCAAGGTGCTCTGCAAACCTCCTGGCTACCATCAAAGGTTTGTACACGAAGCCATACAAATATACAAACACAGACATAATTTCAACCGTGATGATGGTTACAAACTGAGTAATCACTGGAAAGATGTGATTAACCATGCAAAAAAGATTTAACTACACTTATTTGGACCATCTTATTTGACAGAAAACGATTACAGGTTACTGATAGACAGCCAGTTTTGTTTTACCATGTTTAGCTTTCTACCAGGTTTAGCTTTCTTTTTTCACACTTTTGTTATGTAGGCCAGGCGTAGTCACAAACCGAACCTCTCCATAATAAAGGCTCAGTCCTTTGTTATGCAGTCTATTCATAGTCTCAAGCCGCACCTTTAATCATTGGAAAGATGTGATTAACCATGCAAAAAAGATTTAACTACACTTATTTGGACCATCTTATTTGACAGAAAACTATTGCAGGTTATTGATGGACAGCCAGTTTTGTTTTACCAGGTTTAGCTTTCTACCAGGTTTAGCTTTCTTCTTTTTTCACACTTTTGTTATGTAGGCTAGGCGTAGTCACAAACCGAACCTCTCCATAATAAAGGCTCAGTCTTTTGTTATGCAGTCTATTCATAGTCTCAAGCCGCACCTTACCATAATAATAAAAAGTGGGCCATTCCTGGCCCTTCCCCCCCCCCCCCTTCAACCATTATATATATGGAGTGGTATCTCCTGTAATCTCTCATTTACTTGATACAGCTGTCGGGCTGTGACGGTTCCACCTGAAGACGGAAGCTTGTGTTGCCTCCGAAACGTCGTGATTTTTATTTTATTTTACTTTTATTAATTTAAATTTTTTACCTACGTGACTTTACCGAAAAAACCTAAGAATATGAATCCTTGCAGTCACGAAAGCTTCAAATCTAGTATCATTGATCACTTTAGAGTTCATAAGATGACGACCAGCTTCATTGTGGATGAAGGCAATGTAGGCGATTTCGCCTACACTTTTACCATGTGTGCCAATATCTTCCTCATGGACAGGAAGAGGTCTATGAATGGGAGTGTAGCCTTCATATATAGCAGAATTTTTTTATCGTTGAGAATCCATATCTAGCTTAGCGGAGTTAATCTCCTATATGAGTTATTGGGATTGTGTAGTCTTGTAAGTATCATGGAGAGGGCTAAGTTTCCCCTCTCGAGATTGTATGGGGTACGTAGGGTGCAGTAGCGTGGGGGAGTGGTAAGGGAGCCCCCAGTCACAAAGTACGGGAGGGTAGAGGAAAGGAGTGAAGGGGTCAAAGTACATGACCGCAGAGGTTGGCTGGGGGTGGATGGAGGAGAGTTTGGGAGAGGGGAATGAGGGAGCACTGTAGGTGCAGGGGTGGAGTTGGGAAGATGAGGGCCAAGACCCAGACTATGGGGGTTGGTAGCACCACACCCCCCACAATACGATGGGAGAAGGGCAGAGAACAAGAGGGGGACACAAGCGGTGGTGGGAGGAGGGGGAGAAGGATGTGAGAGCAAGGGAGGAGGAGGTGAGGAGGGACAGCAGGGCATAATCGAAGTGGGGGGGGGGGGGACTTTGGTGCCACGGCCTCGAAGCCACTCTGCAGGCGCCGCGACTCCCCCTGACCCCCACACGGAATATACACACTCTGAACACAGTGCTGTCCTGACGTTGGGTCACCTACCAGTCGGGTTTAAATCCAAATATTCCTCTGGAGAATGTCGAACGGTTTACGTATGCCAGGACATTGGCTCAACCCAGCAGGACAGTTTACATCGCAGTGCTCCTCAATCGGATTAATAGTGTATGGGCGCAAACATATTACTGAATTGGTGCGATACGTCAAACATTCCCGAATACAGCATCAGTATGGCCCAGAGTGAAAAGAGTGGGAAAAGAAAAAAATAGGTCAGGGGCACTACACTACTGCTACTGCAAGTAAACAAGCACGATTGTCCGCGCGGTATCACTTGACCCAGGTCTTTTGAAGTCGAATGTCAAAAGGTGAGACCAGGGAACGAAATTAACATCTCGTTTCCTACATTTTGGCCTAAAAGATCACAGTCAGTTCTCCTCTCTTCGTCGCTGACAGCTTCCGTGAGATACCAGTGACTGCAGCTATGAGTTACCTGTTAAGACACTTGGTTGACAGGGATGGTAGGTAGCATTAGACAAGGCTTGTCTTGCAATACACTCTTCTCGGGTCGTACCGACTAAACAGATTACTTTCAAAGGTTTTTTGCTCCGAAAAAAGAGTATGTGCACAGATTGTATGTGGCGTGGTATTTGCGATTTTCGTGTGGAGCGAACGCGTGTACGTGCTGAATCATTTCTTGCGGTGGTTGACTGCGCAGTGAGGGTGAACAAGAGTGGTGATCGCGCGGTAGCTACCATATATACGTGAGTGTGTTAATTGTGTGGGTGGTTGGTGCGTAGTGGCCATCGTGTCTTGGCCACCACCTATACATCCTCATTAATTGCACAGGTCATAGAGCGTTTCGCCGCGTTTTGCTAGCTGCAGCTGCTGTGTGCGTGGGTGTGTGTTTTGTCTCCGTGCGGAACCGGCCATCAATACAGCATGTCCCCTAGGGACGCCGCTAACAAAGGGGGCCAAGTTACTCGGTCGGTGGGTGCCAGACAAGGGCAGCCCGACGCGGTAGAGGAGGGGGAAGAACGAAGTGGAAGTTGCGCCCCACCTTCCCCGTGAGGGCGACGGGGTGGACGTCGGGCCCCACATACACGTCAGAAGAGGTACGAACCCCCATGCGTCAAAAAATGCGCCCCACCAGCAGGTAGGTGTTTATTGGGCAAGTGATACCATTGTGAAAATCATTTGCCCGGAACCTCACGTATGCAAGAGAGATTAATGGCTGGACAGACACGCAAGCCCTGCAGCAGTTAAACATGCATTTCGATGGGAGGGGAGACGACTTTGTGGAGGCACTATCCACAAGCGCCCAAGCGCATTGGGGTTAGTTAATGCACCGCCTTGGCCAAAGTTTCGGTGCGTGCGACCATGAAGAGGCGATGGCAGCATTATATGCATGCCAACGCCAGACCGACGAGGACCTCCGCAGTTACGCCGAGGACGTGCGCTTGTTAACACAAAGCGCTCACCCGGGGTATGATGATGATCTTGCCGCCGAGAAGGTTCAGCGATACTTGACCAACATGGCGTGGTGACAGCCACATGCAAACTGTCCTCATCCCCCATTTAATACTTTTGTCGAGCGGGCATGTGTGCGAGAGATTCGCTCATGAGCAAGCGCAGTTCCGCGAGTTGGGACTGGAGTGGGCCATCGCAAGCATCCTTCCAGAAGAGGAGAAAGAGGATGAAGCGAGGAGCTCACCAGCGCTCTAAGGAGGGGGACAAGGAGCCCCCGAGATCCAGCGAGGCCAGCCCGGGATAGTTGGCAAGTTTCCAGACCTGGATAGATGTTGCGAGCAATGTGATCCATTTACGCGAGGATGTGACCCAATTATACGGGAATGTGACCAAGCTGCAGTCCACCGTGGAGGTAGTCCAGTCCGAGGTGGGAGAATTACGCTTCATGATTGGGGGGCTAACCGGGCGAGTGTCTCAACTGCAGACAGAACTCGAATAGATGCTCATAGGCAGGGGAAGGGGAAGTGGGCAAGGGGCCTCCTATGGAGCTACCACCCTTCCCCGTGCGTGTGACAGATGGGGGCATCTCGTGCGAGATTGTCCCCAGATCGGCCACACTAATCAAGCACCAGGGTTAAACTACAATGCCCCCTAGATAGTAGACCACCTAGGTGGGAAATTGATGCATTCCCAACACAAGTAGACAATAATACAAATGGCGAGCAAGTGACCCCTACGCAGATTCATAAAACAACACCTGGGAACGTGGTGACTGTGGGCAACTAGCTGCTGCAGCTAGTGGCAGGGATCATGGGGGCCACTTCACTGCTTGAAAGGCAGGTGAACGGGCGAGGTACCCAGATTCTACTGGACACGGGAGCGGTAGCATCACTCATGAGTGAAACACATTGCAGCGTGGTCGGGGTCGACTTGGGCTGCCTACAGGTCCTGGACCACACATTGCACAATGCGAGTGGAGCAGGGATGGGCCTACTGGGTAGAATCACGTTTGAGGTCCGCCTTGTACGACAGGTGTGTAACGAGGAATTCTACGTGTCAAGCGTGTTATGCCACGAGTGCATTGCACGTACTAACCTCCTAGAAAAGTTGGGGCTCAATGTGCAGTCATGCCAGCAATGCGCCACCATGGAGGGTAGTGGGGAGAGGATACCGATTTTGAGACAAGAGCTGGATCACCTCCACTTCGAGCCCACGTCCGCCACCCTGGTGTCGGCCGTTACCATTGACCCCCTATCTGAGATGTTGTTGCCAATGGTGATGGCCCCCACCGACCCCTCTCACTGACCATCAGGTGAGGTAATGTTGACCCGTCACCTGGAGTTAGCAGCACGGTATGGAATCGTGTGGTAGGCCACATTTGTGAACGCTGATGGAGGCCAGCTGTTTCTGAGAGTCTTTAACCTCCATAGCACCCCAGCAAAGTTGCGTTGGCACACCCCAGTGGTAACAGTGCACCCACTACACAGGCGCCACCTGAGCAACTTGGTGTTTGCCCTCTGGGCAGACGACCCTGACCACCCCAAAGACAACCAGGACCTGGCGTGGCAGGTCGGCCCGACCCCCAGAGCTGAGGTCGTACTCCTGCTTGACGCACTCCAGGTACTGTGGCTGGAATTAACCAAGGTGGAGACCAATCAGCAGCGGGGGTTGCTGCGGGAATATGCTGATGTATTTAGTGAGCATGATTTGGATGTTGGCCGGACGGACCTCGTCAAGCACCAAATTGACAAAGGTATGGTTCGACCCACTAAGCTCCCCGCTTACCAAGTGGGTGTGCCTGAGTGGGCCAAAATCAAGGAGGCAGTCGTGGATATACTTCATAATAACTAATCCCGCCCTCATCGAGCCCCTGGTCTGCCCTGGTTGAGCTAATGACAAAAAAAGATGGGTCGACACAGTTCTTTGTCGATTATCGGAAATTGAACGTAGTTACCATCGGAGATGTTTTCCCCAGCCCCCACATCGATAACAGTTTTGACTGCCTCGCGGGGGCACGGAATTTCTACACCCTCGGCAGGTGGAGATGGCAGAGGAGGATTGGCCGAAGACTGCATTCATCATCGAGTTCCGTGTGCTTCTGTTGGGACTTCAGAAGTTAACTGAGTTGGTGATGCGAGGCTCAAAGTGGGAACAGTGTTTGATTTATCTGGATGACGTGATAGTGTTCAGTAAATCCCTGCCCGAACACTGTTCCAGGTTGTGGGAGGTATTCCATTGACTGTGAGCAGCCCATCTCAAGCTCAAACCATGTAAGTGTTATGTTGCACAGCGCGAGGTGGGGAACCCCGGACACTGCGTCAGCAAAGCAGGGGTGTACACCGACCTGGAAAAGTTATACTCCATGGTGGAGTGGCCGCGGCCAAGGAACCTGACAGAAATCGTTCCTGGGACTGGCCGCTTATTATCGTTGGTTTGTGAAGGGATTCAGCAAGATTGCATGTCCCCTAAACCAAATCACTTCTCCAAAGAACCCTTACAGTTGGACAGAGGACTGCCAAACGGCCTTCACCACCCTCAAGGACCACCTCACCCATACCCCCACCTTGTCTTTCCCTGACTTTTCCACAGAATTAATCCTGGACACCAACACCTGCAGCAGCGGGTTGGGAGCCATATTGTCACAGGTGAAGGATGGGGCAGCCAGACTCTGAGTGGGGCCGAGCTGAACTACTTTGTAACCCAGCAGGAACAGTATGCCGTAGTCTTCGCGTGCAAGCAGTTCTGGCCATACATGTGTAGTGTAATAGCGCTGGCTGGTGGACAGCAGTGGCAACTGTGGTGGACAGACAGTACATACACCGGTGAGGCTATGTTGGCAGAGCAGAAGAACTAGGGCAAGGGTTATGAAGGACCCCATCTGGAGGCCCCCGGAATCTGCTAGTGGGTTCGAGAAGGGAGGCGAGGTCAGGGCAGAGCCAGGCCACGCTGGTAGCATAAAAGGAGCCAATAGTGCGAGCTTGAAGCTGCTGGTTCTGGGAGTGGACTCGTCTCGTTGTTGCTGTCGTCTCGTTGCCGTCGTTGCTGCCTTCTGCACTAAATAGTGTGCTATGAAAGGGAGTAGTTAGCTATCTCAGTCAGCGACGTCAGTGTTAGATGGCTAGTGGTGTGTACAAGCTAGGCTAAGCTATCATAAAGAGTGTGTGGACGAGACCATGGAAGTTGTGGTTAATAAAGAAGGTGCCGCCGATTAACTCTGTCTACAAATTGTTAACACTACAACTGGTGTCAGAAGTGTTTGAAAAATTCAACAGGAATTAAGGTGTAACTCGCAATGTAATAGCTGTCCAGGAAGAGGAACCCACCCGTAGTGTCAACGGAGGAAAAGGACGGCGAGACGGTCATCCCTCCGACAGCCCCGGGACCCGGGTTACAAGCCCTGTTGGCGTGGGAGCGGCGGCTGCAGATCAGCGGGAGAGGCGCACCAATCCTGCAGAGTCGCGAGCCAAGGATGGGTGGTACGAGGTGGTTGGCCGCCTTAACCTGCTCCTTGTGACCATCGGCCAGCTGGTTGCACAGCTCTCCGCATCTGCACCTGCCATCCAGGGGATAGTGAGTGGGTTGCGGGGCTCGCCGGAGCTACCACCAGTTGCAGCGGCTCCTGTGGTGGAGACCATGTGGTTGCTGACCGTTGTTTTCACCTGCTGAGGGTAGGGCTTGGCCAGTGGGTGCTGTTGTGAATAGGCCGTGGGGCTCATTGGAGCTGCCACTTGCAGCGGCGATTCCTGCGATGGAGACCACGCAGTTGCCAGGCACCATTTTGCCCACCGAGGACACGGCATGGCCAGCGGGCACCATTTGGAGTGGGATGCGGGATGATGCTCAGGGGGCGCCGCGTCGGGCAGTGCTACAAGGAGCCATGTGCCACCCACGACGGCAGCCTTCCGTTCAGGAGTTTGTGGCGGTGAGAGGCGATTGGACGGAGTTCCGTCATCGCTTTTGGTTGTTTGTCGGGGGGACAGAAGAGGAGGCCCTGTGAGCCCTACTCGACGATGGATTGGCAGCGTTCCGGGCCATCCCGGAAGGTAATCAGTCAACTCTCCAGTGGGCATACGTGCAAATGGTGGAGGTCTTCGACTCATCGCGCAATGCCCGCAGGAGATTTTTGTGGTGGAAGTGAGGGGAGGCCAAGATGCCTCTCGATTTTTGTAGTGTTCTGCTGGCATTTGGGCAGGAGGCATTTCCCCACATGGACCGGACGGCGCTCGATTCCTTAGCAGCTGTTGTTGGCGCAGGAGTTGGGGGTCGTTCTCATGATCACAGATGATGATGAGTTAGCATCCTTAAAGGTGGCCCAGTAGATTCAGGCCCACGAGAACATCCTGCAATGGCCCAAGGTGGCGGATTGGATGGGTGATGCCGAGGCAAGGAGCCCATGTGCCGGGAGGTGGAGATGGTGGCCGCAGTGTATGGACATGGGCCGCGTGGAATGTGCTTCTTCAGAACGCTGACAGGATGCAGTTTGCGAGAGGGGTAGGCCCTTCTGCCCTGGAGTCCCACGGCTAACTGCTTCAGGTGTGGTCGGCCAGGACACGTCAAAAGAGAGTGCTGGAGTACCAGTGGAATGTTGGCAGCGTCACCGACGCTCTCCACCCCGCTGGCATCGGCTCACCAAGCCCCACACGATCCGGGCCTCTGATGCCAGTAAATATGCTCTGCTTGTCCATCCAGTTGCGTTGCTGTGTATCAACCGGGACAGCTCTTTTGTTAAACAAGGGTGGGATGGTGATGTTGCGTAATAGCATTGGCTGGTGGATAGCAGCGGCAACTGTGGTGGACAGACAACATACATGCCAGTGAGGGTGTGTTGGAAGATCAAAGGAAATAGGGCAAGGGTAATGGAGGACTCCTTCTGGAGGCCCCTGGAACCTGCTAGTGGGTTCGAGAAGGGAGGCGCGGTCAGGGTGGAACATGGCCGTGCTGGTAGCATAAAAGTAGCCGAGAGCGGAGTAGACTTGTCTCATCATTGCTTTCATATCATCGCTGTTATCGCCGTTGTCTCTGCGAGATATTGGTCTATGAAAGGTAGTAGTTGGCTATATCAATCAGCGCCATCAGAGTTAGATGGCTAGTGTTGTGTTCAGACTTGGCTATGCTTCCGTGGAGAGTGTGTGGATGAGACCGTGTAAGTTGTGGTTAATAAAAAAGAATCCTCCTATAAACTCTCTCTCTGAATTGTTGACACTACACTTGTATGGCCAGAGGTGTCATGTACGTGCTGACCATTATGCCTTGCAATTCTTCTTCATCTTCAAGGAGCTGTGGGGGCAGATGGCTGGGTGGCTGACGTATCTGCAGGAGTATATCCTGCAGACCGAGTACAGTGCTGGTCAGACATACACGAATGCCGATGCACTGTCAAGGTGACCCGCGGTGTGCCCCGAGACGCAGGCCAAGAAGGCCTGCCCGTGTTATTTTATTTTTGGGGGGGGGGGGTCTGCCGATAGCCGACGGCCCCCTTAGGGGGCCCAGAGACTAAACCCTCTATGCCAAGTGTAAGTGACGTGTGTGTCGCAGAGGTCCCTGCTGAGGAAACCGGGGTCCTGGGGGGTCGCTCTGCGGACATGGATCTCGTACCCATGGGCCCGGTGGGACACCCTGCCCAACCCAGCTGGTGCCAAGAGGATATCGGCTACACGTTCCTTGGCTTGGATAACGAGCAACTACAACATGCACAACAGCAGGACCCACACCTGGTGGCTGTCAAGACGGCCCTTTGGGAGAAGGAGGCAACCTTACAGGGACCCTGGAGTGGGTTGTACTCACGGTTGTGCGTGGTAGATGGGGTGGTACGGCCACTAGACGAAGCCGGGCAGCCGAGGTGTATGTGTTCCCACCCAGGTGCGACCCCACTTTCTGCAGCTGGTGCATGACCACCCGCTTGGGGGCCATGATGGATAACGGTGTACTCGGGAGACCCTGCGTCGCCAATACCTTTGGCCCAAACTAACCCAAGACATGTCCGCCTGGGTACAGGGCTGTTGCGCTTGTCAAAAGTGTGGGCAGAAGCCGGCACTATATCAGGTACCCTTGAGGCCGTTTTGCATAAGCCGAGCTAACCAGCTGGTCGGAGTCAAGCTACAGGTGCCATTCCTGCGATCCCAACGAGGCAACTGATACTTACTGTGGAATATTTCACTCGTCACCCGGTGGCCAACCTTGATAAGTAGGCCCTTGTGGTCACACGGGCGTTTATTGAGCATTATGTGCTCAAACATGGGATTCTCTAACGAGTTATTACAGAACAGGGTAGTGAATTTGAGGCATAGCTATTTGAGGCACTGTGCTGGGAGGTCAGAATCCAGAAGGACCGATCCACAGCATACCACCCCCAGGCAAATGGTATGGTGAAGCGCATGGCAGCAGCCAATCATCAGGGTTGGGATGAACACCTCCCATACACCCTGTTTGTCTACAACATTATGGTAAAAACTCTACTAGGCATACCACGTTCCCAATCATGTTCGGTCATGAGGCTTGCCTACCTGCAGACCTGTTGTTTGGCATTCCCCCGCCGCAGCTGGAGCCAGCCTATGGAGCACCTGATGGAGACCTTGCACGTGGCCTATGGCCGGGCCTACCAGCAGGGGGATGCCACCCACCAGCGGCAAGAGCAGGGCACCCATCTCTGTGTGGAGCCCCCCATCTACAAGGCCAGCTCTAAGGTGTGGCTGCATACCCCACGTGTAGGGACTGGACAGGTGAGGAAGCTGACCACCTACTGGCGAGGACCCTGTACTGGGGTGCGGCAGATCTCCCCCTGGACGCTGCTGATTCAAGGTGGGGAGAGGGATGGGGAGATGATTGTAAACTTCCACCAATAGAAACCCTGGAAGTCGATCTCTGCCAGAGAGGCGTCCGCCTCTCGGGTGCCTCAAAACCTTGAACCCCACATGCCCCCCATATATGATGGCTTCACCCCATACATGGGGCCTGCTAGGCCCGAGCCACCAGCCAGCCCAGGCCCAGCAAGGAGGCGGCGGGCACGGCGGAAACTAAACCCCACCGTACCGGAGTTTGTCCCCCAGACAGGTGACATCGGAGGGCAGGAGGAGCCTCTGGAATGTAGCCGGTGACCACCGCTGGGGCCTAGTGAAGATGAGCTGCCACCCACTAGACCAGCAATGAGAACTGGGACTTCGCGACGCTACCTGGTTGGAGCAACCCAGGCGAGGTGTTCCAGTCAGCCCGGGACGGGGATGGGCACCTCAGGGAGCTATGTGGTGCCATCGCCTCGAAGCTACTCTGCAGGCGCCACGACCCCCGCCCCCCGACCACCACACGGAAGATACACACATCACACACATAGGGTTCTGATGTTGGGTAGCTTGGCAGTTGGATTTTAATCAAATTATTCCTCTGGGGAATGTCCAACGGTTTCCAGATGCCAGGACATTGGCTCGACCCTTCAGGACAGTTTACATCGTAGTACCCCTCAATTGGCTTAATAGTGTATGGCCCAAAAATATTACTGAATCAGCACAATGAGTCAAACATTCCTGAATACAGCATCAGGGTGTGCCAGAGAGAAAATGTGGGAAAAGAAAACAATAGGTTAGGGGCACTAAACTACTGCATTTGGCTCTGTGCCCCATGAACTCCTGTGGTCTGCCTTCAGATTTTTCCACATACCGGACACCATCACAACCCTGGTGAAGTCGTACTTTCAGGATCTGCAGTTCTGCTTCACCACCTCAGAGTTCACCACCTCATGGCAATGCCTGAATGTAGGTATAATGGCGGGATGTACCATTTCTCCATTGGCATTCATAATGGCAATGGAGGTTATCATCAGATCCTCAAAATGGGTTGCTGGTGGACAGCGAGTCGACTCTGGTTTTCGCCTCCCTCCACTCAGAGCCTACATGGACGACATTACAACATTGACCACCACTGTCCCATGCACCAGGAGACTGCTCAGAAAACTCGAAGAGAACATCAGCTGGGCCCGTATGAAGATTAAACCATCCAAGTCACGCAGCATCTCGATTGTGAAGGGAGTACTCTGTGACCTGAAATTCTTCATCGGAGATGACCAAATTCCAACAGTGTCTGAGCAGCCGGTAAAAAGCCTTGGAAGGTGGTATGATGCAAGCCTGAAGGACAAAGACCAGGTGCAACAGCTGCGCAAAGACATCAGTAGTAGCCTACAGTCCATCGACAACACCCAGCTACCTGGAAAGTTAAAGGCCTGGTGTCTGCAGTTTGGTCTCCTACCCCGGGTGTTGTGGCCCCTAGCAGTGTATGAGGTTCCAATCTCAACAGCGGAGAAGATGGAAAGAGGAGTCACAGGCAACTTAAAGAAGTGGCTCGGAGTTCCACGATGCCTTACCACCATAGGCCACTATGGAGATGGTGTCCTCAAGCTGCCCCTCACCAGTCTAACCGAGGAATTCAAGTGTGCAAAAACCAGGCTCCAGATGACACTGAATGAATCTCGAGACCCAGTGGTGAGCAACAACGCGCCGACCTTGGCAACTGGGCGCAAATGGAGGCCAGGAAAAGCAGTCCAGGAGGCAACAGCAGCCCTCAGACATGCTGACATTGTGGGTCATGTTCAGCAAGGGAGAGGAGGCCTTGGGCTAACTAGCCGTGCTGCTTGGAGTAAGACCACTGCACCAGAGCGGCGGAAGATGGTAGTGCAGGAAGTACGCCATCAGGAGGAGGCTGCAAGGTGGGCCAAGGCAGTCTCTCTTGCCAAACAAGGACAGTGGACTCGATGGGACAGTGTGGAGAAGAGGAAGATCAGCTGGAAGGATCTGTGGGCCATGGAAGCGAGGCGGTTGAGCTTTTCCATCAGAGCAACATATGACATCCTTCCAACACCAGTTAATCTTCACCAATGGTATGGTGAAGATCCGGACTGTGCCCTCTGTTCCATGCCAGCCAACCTCAGGCACATTCTCACAGGGTGTAAAACAAGCCTCACCCAAGGACGCTACACTTGGCGTCACAACCAAGTCCTTAAAAACCTTGCGTCCGCCCTGGAGGACAAGCGAGCTGCCACCAACTCCCTACCACCCCCAGCAGCATCACACCCCTTACGGACGACCTTTGTCCGCGAAGGGGCTAAACCACCGAAGAGCGACTCTACACCAATAGAGCGAGACCAGCTGCGCTTGGCCCGCGACTGGAAAATGCTAGCTGACATTGGCCGGCAACTTGTGTTTCCTCCGGAGATCGCAACCACCACCCTAAGACCTGACATGGTGCTCTGGTCCCCTTCGCTCAAGAAGGTCTTCATCATTGAGCTCACAGTACCCTGGGAGGACTCAGTAGATGAGGCTTATGAGCGAAAACATCTGCGCTATGCCGATCTAGCTGCCGAAGCACGGCATCATGGCTGGAACACAGAAGTCCGACCAGTGGAGGTGGGCTGTAGAGGTTTTGAGGCAACATCTACAACCAGACTGCTTAGAGACCTGGGAATTAAGGGCCAGAGCCAGCGTTCGGCAATCAGAGCTGTATCGGAGGCGGCAGAAGGCAGCAGTCAGTGGCTCTGGATGAAGAGGAAAGACCCCAGCTGGGCCCCAAAGTGAGAGGGCCAGGAGGTATGCAGTCAACAATGCTTGACTCAGGGAGGAGGACGCCCCTGCCATGCATAGTCCCATGGGATGTTGGCTATCAACAACAAGGCAACTCCTATGACTAATTGGGAATGGGACGCAAGCGTAGGATTGATCACCCTGTCGCTGGCCGCCTTTGGGGAGGGTGTATAGTATGAAAGGCCGAAACACCCTAGGAACCAAAGGGTCACTACTGACGATGCGCTCCCCAAATTTCACCAGGCTCACTGTTCATGAACTCTTGGAAGTGCTTGCACAAAGGATAGTAACATCTCATCCTGTGTTCTTTGGAATCTGAATAATACTACAAGGAAACAAATACGATTGCCACGTGGTATCACATGACCCAGGTCCTTTGAAGTCGGATGTAAAGTTCAAAGTCAGTGATGTTGCATATATGCCTTTTCTCTAAATTAATATTAACAGTGACATTGCCTATTTTTAATGTAATCGTTTTTTTCATATGTCTGAATTTAGCGTGTAAAAAAAAATGCAGTAACGGAGGCCTCATCCCTCGAAACAACAAAGGCCAAAGGAGCACCCCCTGCTGCCTCGCCCCCACACACAAAAATACATCTGGAGGTTAATTATTCGCAAGTTTTGGCTTGGGACAGTTGTAAAGTTGGATTGATCACCACCTCATAGGAATATTTTCAACATCATGGGATTAAAAGTTTACTTGATAGAATGTTTTGTTATATGATTATGTAGCTCAAGAGGTTTTGAATACGACTAGTTACGTGTTTATTAACACCCACCTATCTATACATAATTGCCTTGAGATCTGGGTTTGGCATATCAACTTAATAACGAATTATGGAAGTTTTGTATTGAAGTGTAAACCAAATGTTCACTCAGAAGATATACAATATGAAGTATGTCAATTCTCCACGACCAAATTAATATGTATTCCAGGGGTATAACCAGAGCCTGCCCGACTGCCTTTGTTCTCCCAGTGGCTGTAATTGTATTGTGCAGCAGGAATCCATCTATAAGGATGAGCCGACCTAAAGAGGGGAGAAGGACATTTCACAATAAACAAGGCTGCAGACACTACAATTAGGGGCAATTAAGAACATCTGCGTCCACAAGCTTTGAGATGACCTCCGGAGGAAGGGGGAAATATGGATATCCAGGCAGCCAGATAAAAAGGTCCATTTAAAAAAACACCACATGTGCAAAGGTGAGAGAAGTTTCGGGTCTTGATGTGGCTTAGCAAACTAATTACATAAACTAGAACAGACACACCTGAGAGGAACATCTGCGGTTTTATGAGAGAGAGAAAAATCTAAATGTCAGCAACAGAACAATGATGACTGCGGAGGAGCCGTGATGAGCGGCTCAAAGCATGAGCCCTCCTGAGGGAGGGGGGGCACCAAGGGTGCTCGTGCGAAGCGGGCAGCAGATATTCTGCGAACGTGCAGCGCAGCAACTAATGGCTAACCACGAGTGTGCTGACTCGTAAGCTCAATCACTCTCAAGCGTGGGTCGAGCATGATACGCAAACAACAGTGTCTGGTGCCAAGGGGGGTGACGCGCTGCCGCCCGGCGGACGAGCTGTGAGCGCTACCTGGCAATGTGGCCACAGTTCACACCGCTGCGGACTAAACCTGACCCATCGACCCCCTGCCAATGAGGGCGCCGCAGTCAGCGGTGAGCCGCCAGCGTGCCGATTCAACAGCCACTCCAGCTGTCGACGGAGCCTGACGGACACGCAGCCCGAGTGGATCACACGCCATGTGCCAACACACATCCTCCGATCCATCGCCCCCTGCTGGGGACCTGAGGTATTTTCAGTATGAAGAAATGTCTATCGCAAGCCGCCCACCACTCCTAGGACCCCAGAGCCACAATTGGTAACGCGAACCATGTGGAGAGATCGTATGTGGACGAACTCAAACCATACTACCCGCTATTAACACGTTCCTTCGGAGTGGGCAGGTAGGAACTTGGTTGGACAGCGCATTCGTGCGATCCGTGTTGGATACCGTAGTCGTGTTGGAGGTTGTAGCTGTTACTATTGCATCTGATGATGATTGTTGATTTATTGGTGTAGGTCTTTAAGTTCATGTAGCTGTTGCAGCAGGTCGCGCCTGTGCTGTGACGCCGCCTCCTGCGTATACCACGCGCGCCAATCCACCTGACCTGGTCCTTGAACGGCCACGATGTTGTCGTAATGGCGCACCAGGTGCATGATGTTGAGCAGGGCGTAGACGCCGCAGTCGTAGCCGTTCGATTGCTGCGGCACAAGCACCGTGGTGATTGCCACGGTGGTGATCGCCACCGGCGTGCTCACCGATTCGGCGCGCACGACCCGGTCCACCACCGTGCTGGCGAAGGCCGCGATGTTTTTGGCGTTGCGCGACTGCCCGCACGCTGCCATTGAGTCTGACAGCATGGCAGTCGACCTTGGTGAGCACGTGGCGTTGACGATGACCAAGATCTGCCAGTGCGACTGGTCGTGGATCGGTATGATCCACACCGGCCTGGAAGACACGCCATCGAAGACGCAATTCAAGTCGTCGAGATGGCCCGCCAAGAACTTTGTGTACAGGAACGTGTTGAACAGGTGGACGTATGCCGCTCACGGCAGGCAGTAGAACTGCCCGAACAGGTTGATGATGGTGTCGTTCAACCACTGGCCAGGTTGTAAGCAGCGGAAGTCGTTCGGGAACAGTGTTCCGTACCCCGGAACGAAGACAACGTGTTCGACCGAGACAGGGGGCGGACAACGTGGAGTGACGCCGGGCGGAGGCAGGCTTGGTCGCCGCTTCACCGCCACAGCAGACTCTTGCTGCGTCGGAGCTGGCTCCTCTGGCCGCGACCGTTTTCTGCGCAGAATGAGCTGATCGGGCGGAGGCGGGCTTGGTTTGGACCTCTGCCACTTCACTGCCACAGCAGACTCTTGCAGCGTTGGCTCCTCCGGCCGCGACCGTTTCCCGCGCGGGACGAGTGGCTTGCGAGCCTGTGGTCCCGCGCGTGGTTGCCACATGCCGTTTTTGCCAATGTCCATTCGCCATTTCGTCGAATGTATATTTGGCCGCAACGTCTTGAGGTGCGCCTTCCGGAACGAGAGTGCCAAAGGAAAACAACGGAATCGACACGTCTGACGCACGCGGCTGAACATCACGTACAGCAACTCGAATGACAGATTCGGGCTGGCGCGACTTGGCTCCAGCAGGGCGATGATGTACGCAAAGGTCGTGCTCTGGCATTTCCATGTGGTGATTGTGAATGACAGGTCGACCGCGTGCATCTCGTAGGCGACCGTGACCTTGCCGATCCGGATCGTCTTCGGCTTGCGTTTGATCAGTCCGATCGGGATGTGGACCGCGTCGACACCACCGTCAGCATCGCGCGGGGCGACGTTGAGATGACGCGGCCATGCGGCCACATCGACCCCATGCATGGAGACGATGATATGGTCAGGCGGCATCGGCACATCAATGACACGACGGATGCCATCGTCGCCGCTGTCGCTTTGAGCACGTATGGCGGCGATGGTGGCGCGGCGTTTGTCTGCATTGTCCCACGCGATGGATACCAACGTGCAGGGCGTGCCATTCGCGACATTGTAGACGACGTTGCCGTTGCCATTGTTGAGGATCTGGGCAGGGCAGCCAGCGACCAAGTACCCGAACAGCTCGGGATTGTCTTTCTACTGGTAGAGCAGTGACTGCAGCGAGACAGGAACGTCGCGTTTCAGGCGCCGACGCCACCGCAGAACGTGTCGACCCGTGGCGACGCCGACATGTACAGCACATGCAGCATTGATGACGGCCCGATCGCGATTGCTTGTCGTCAGGCACGTGGATTCCGTGAGCCAAGCCGGATCTGCGGCGATCTCGGTCTTGGTAATCGGTGCCGTCAGGCCATCGATTATATCGTCGGTGATGGGGCGGAAGGCGCAGTCGGCATCCGTCTAGCGGGTCCCTGTCGGGTAACGCCGCGGTAGCGCCCGCATCCCCTGGAGGCGCCGGCAATGATCCGGACAGCCAGCGGCCCGGAGCTGCTCAGTCATCTCGAATACATGGAATCGCTCAAATAGGGAGTCTTCCGACAACACGGCGCCGTACATGACGCGATATAAATCGCGCCCGCATGTAACCGGAAATGGTATGAAGTCGCCCACCAGGAGGATGGAGATGCCCCCGAAAACCACGCGTGGATTGTACATTGAGCGCAGGCGCTGGTCCAACAGCACGAGGAAGGCAGCCGGAAGCATGCTGACCTCGTCGATGACGACGAGGCGCAAACTGTCGCCGCCGATGACGTTGAAAATCAAGTCCACCAGCTGGCCGGCGTTCAGGTCCTTAACGAACGACTTCCACATGGCGGCAAAAGTCTGCCCCTGGGGCAGCGGGCAGGTGTCGCGGGTCCGTTATGCCCACGCAGGCTCCCATCGTTGAAGACAAAGGCGTCAGGATGGTTTGCGCACAAGTGGAAGTACAGCAGCGCCAGACGCGGATCCTTCGCAAAATTTTGCAACTTCGCCAGGAACCTGACGGTCTCCTCACTAAGGTCCTGCTCGGCGAGAGCGGTCTCGTCCAGAGACGCCAGCATAGCGTCCTCAGTATCGACGCTGACGCGTCGCTTCTCAGCCTTCGCGACGTGCGCGCGCTCCTGTCGGGCAGCACGCTCTTCGGGCGTCTGGGGCGCGGCACGTCGGGCAGCCAACGAGACGCGCGTGCGCTCCAGTCGGGCAGCACGCTCTTCGGGCATCTCGTCCTTTATTATGCGCCGCCGCCGTACTGTGGCCAGACGTCGCCGATGGTTGCGAACATCCCCACTTTCTCCACACCGCCGATGGTTGCACTGAATGTCGGCGATCGCGCCAGAAAACTTTTGCAGTAAAGCAAACTGCAATATGCCAAGACAGTCACAGTCACTGAACTGCGCAGAGGGCACGACATACAAATATGCACGACAGACAGCCAAATCATCCTTGGTGGGAAGTGTGGAACCTGTTGTTTCTCCCTGTATAAGATTCAAATACTGTCAATAATAGCTGTATAATAATAAAATACTGTCAATTATCCGTTTTCACACTCACGATGTATGTATCATGTCAGAATAATTTATAAATAAGAAATTCCAAACCTATTTTTTTCAAATTAAGAAATGGCAACCTCGTGTCTTACCCACAAATGTAGCAACTACCCAAAGCGTTGAGTAGGCACGTAAAATAAATTCATCAACTGAAATTGATTATGCTCCTGACAAATAAACAAGTCACGTGAGATTAGATCATTTACAATGCATGTACATTACATGCCAATGTTCATCATCATCATCAGCCATGCTCAATCTACTGCTGGAAGAAAAGGTTCCCCAATATTTTCCCCGATATTGTCACCATCCCTCATGATCTTGTGATCCACCCAGCTCATGCGCATGAGATGATCTCATTGCTTCATCTCTGTGGTGGTTATTTTCTCACACGTGTTTTCTCCATCGGTTGACATTCCATCACAAGTTCTGTCCACTTGCTATTATCCCTTTTAGTCACGATGTGTCTTGGCCAAGCCTAATTAAAACTCTACTTGCATTTTTGCACGGTTGCATTGAGGAGAAAGTAAAGTAACCAAAAAATAACTGTATGAATTAAAATAGAGATGGTCAAAATGAAAAAAATAATAATGAAATAATGACTGTAAATCTATCACAATTAATTGAAAAACTGGAAAGTGTGCTGGGAGTGGGGGGGGGACTCCAGTTGAATCGTAAACATGGCCACAGGCAGCCATTGCCACCATGCACACATGTCCAGTTAGGGATGTTCATTGAATTTTTAAAGGTGTTGCGATAATTGCATGCACAAAAGCCTATTAAAAAAAAGCATTACCAATCTTCAGCACACCCACAATGAGTGAAATATGGTCAAAACAAGCTCAATGACTGACATGGCGTGGTTAGGCCTTCATCTAGCAGTGGCTTGACCAAGTGGTGTACGTTTATTATATTGTTTATATTGTATCTATAATAATCAGAACAATGACATTGCAACATGCGTCTGTAAAAATGCGTGCCATGCGCCAAGCAGTTTGATCAAGTACTCAAAAAGTAGAAGATTATAGATTCCATGACTTAGGAATCAATACAATATTCCATAAGCAAACGGTACAAATCGATAATAAAAGTGCAGGAGATACAAAACACTGAGTACGCTTCGCCAGTACTCTAACTTACAATACGATATTATATGTGCATAGGCAGCTTATTCTGCGTCAAGAGATACGAGAAAAAAGCTTATCAATATACTCATGGTGTTTTTAGTGATAAAGCAAATATCTGTGGAGTCACGTACCGCCTTGAAGACTCTTAATAGAAGACTCTTAATATTTACGTTGAAGCCTATTCGCCATTGTTTGAAGCACCATCGGTGGGGGAGGGAGAGAGCACAGAGGTGGTGGGGTGGGAAAGGACTGGCACCAAGATGGCCTCGGGTGGCATGGGAGAGTTAACGCAGCGAATAAGATGCACGACAGACAGACAAATAATCCCTGGTGGGCAGTGTGGAACCTGTTGTTCCTACCTGTATGTATAAAAGATAACTTGACTTTAGGTAGCCAGGCAGACAGCCCCCTTAACTATCGCCCCCCCCCTCCCTTAGGCCCCTCCCCTGAACACCCCCCCCCCCATATCCTTAGGCCCCTCCCCTGACCCTCCTCCCTTAGGCACCTCCCCTCTCCGTACCCGGAAGTAGGTCTCCACCAATCAAAGAGCTGTTTATGTTATATATTTATTTATGCACGACAAACAAACAGACAGTCAGACAGACAGACAATAAATCCCTGGTGGGCAGTGTGGAACATTGTTCCTACCTGTATTATTGGACCTCGTGGTGACTGCCCCTCCAACACACACACACAACGCACATATTTCGGTACGAATAAGGTTAGATTTTAAGTTTTCGTGACAGCAAGGGTCCATACTCTTTAGTTTTTTCGGTAAAGTCACGTAGGTAAAAAATAAGTTAAAAATTTAATTAAATCACGACGTTTCGGAGGCAACACCAGCTTTCGTCTTCAGGTGGCACCATCACAGCAAAATTACTGTATCAAGTGGAGAGAACTCTAGGAGACACGAGGCTATATATAGGTTAAGGGGGGGGAGGAGCCAGGATGGGCCGTGGGGGAGGGTTAAGTTAAGCCTCCTTTTGTTATGCTGCAGGGGGCTAGGGGAGAGCATCTATTTTCCCAATCTATACACTCGCATGAAAACTATTGTTTTGCGATTTTTTTTATTGCATAATCTTACCAATTAATTCGTTAATGCCCCTTTTGCCATCGGGCACACATTACTTTAGCATATTACCTTATGACTATTTCAAATTTTATGGGTTTCCTATCGTTGTGTATTGTCGCGTTACATAAGAAGTTATTCTATTATTTTACTACCCTGTTCAACAACACATCACAACTAATTACTAATCTACAACTGATTATTAATCATAACAATTAACTGATTACTAATCTATTATATAATTACAATACCCCCCCTCCGCCTCTGATCTCTGCACCTGATTTGGTTAAATGATGACGTCACCCTGCTGCTCTATTTAAAACTGGGAGCAGGTGGAGGGCTTCACTTGCTCGATGATGCTGAATGTAATTACCAGCGAAACGTCGTACTGAATTTTTTTTAAATGTTGTGGATTCACTCCTTAACAGACTGGTGGGCTAAAGTAGTTAACTATTTGTCTTTTTCAACGTGACACATTTTTATTGATTGGCCATGTCGGGTGGTGGAGGGTTGCGAAACATAAATAACGCGATCTAACCCAAACACCTTTATTATGAACAGTGATGATATTGTTGGTTTTTGTAACCAGGTAGTTGGTGGGATCTCTTGATTTATTTATTTTTCAATGTTATCTTTATTATTTTATTGTTCTATCTACGTGACTTTACCGAAAGACCCAAAGAATACTATTCTATATATATATTAACTTTACAACCGATTGACTACAGATGAAAGACAAAGTTTCTGATTATCAACAAATATCAACACCTTAATCAGAAACCTATTAACAGCTTCTCTCCAACACATAGCACAAAATAAGTATCCAGCCATGTAACATTCATGAGTTGTAATGAGTCAATGAGCCTCAGATAATGCTCTGTCAAGCAGGGTGCATGGTAACTGAGCTTGCAGTACTGGGACAAAGGCCAGTCTTTTAGCCCTGGCCTGAGTCTCCGAATTTGCGGCAACTTTAAATCAGTTTATCCGTTGATAATAGGGTTTTCCCCTTTTTTCTGGTAACAACACAGGTGTTAAGATCTTGACTTAAAGATTCCGTGACTGCAAGAATTAATGTAGAAAAAAATAATAAAAATCACGAAGTTTCGATCACAACACAAGCAATCGTCTTCAGGTGAAAAAGAGAGATGTAATCAGCTAAGGCAGGCTGTTTATAAAGGTTTAAAGATGGGCGGGGCAGCTAATGCCAATGTAGGAGCGAGCGAGGGGAAGAGAGCAATTTGAGGAGAGAGAAATTTGCTTGTAAATGTAAGATATCGTTGTATTTCCAACCATCACCACCTAGCTAGTGAACTGGAACACATATGTAATAAAGGACTCTTTCACTGTGTCTGTCTCCGTTGTCCTTTATTTGGGTTCGTACAACTTCGCCCCGCACGGCGCCTCGCTCAGAGCCTTCTCCACCTCCCGCTCGGCAGCCCTTCTGCTGCCGTCGCTCACATAGCCTTTTCTGCTGGCTCCCGATGCAGCTCCGCTGCTGGCTCTCCTCTCAGCCTCTCCGCCCGATCTGCAGCCTCTCGGCTGCTCTCTCTGCAGCCCCACCGCTGCTCTCCGTCTCCCCCGTGCCCGGACACCGCTGGCCAACGGTGCCGAGTCCCGTCCTGTGGTGATCACGCCACTTTCCACCTCCTGCCCTGCGTGGCCTCCTCCTGTTTTTATTCCCACACTCTCCTCCCGTCTCTTCCGGTTCCCACCCTTAAGAGCTCTCCCTTCTCCCCACGTGACCCAACTCCTCCCCCCGTTACGTCATATCCGCGAGGCCGTTTACGCCCGCATTACACCACCCTCCCCCGTGGAGAAAATTCCAGCTGTCCTCGGCTGAAACAACCAAGTAATGCGAGCGACCACCAACCATCAGACATGAACGGACAACGGAGAATACAACGAATATAACAATAATAACAAGAACAATATTAATCAACGAAAAGTAAGGGACTTCGATCGCTTGTGGGTCGCCGGCCCGTCCCGGACGAGCGGCGGCCCTCCTGCAGACCAAGAACGTGACGGGGTTTTAGGAGCGACAGGATCAAAACTGCCTGTCGCTATTGGAGGCCCGCCAATGCCACGGTCCCGTTTCCCCAAAGGACCAGAGTCCGGGGTGTCCCGCAATCGTGTCTGTGGTGGGGTTGGAAGGGCGGCGGGGCCCGGTGTCCCCACAGCCGTGATAGGCCCATCCAGAGCAAAGTCCCCTGTCTCCTGCGGTGTCACGGCCGGTTTGTCTGTAAAAGGCACGACAGGCGCTCTTGCAGGGTCAACAGGCACAGGCAAGGGTGCGTCGGCAGCAACAGACACCGGCAAGGCAACATCAGGAGATGACGCATCCGTTCGAGGGGCCACGTATGGTTTTAAGCGAGACGTATGGACGTACCAGCGCCGAGATCCGAACCGAACGCGTGCGGACTGCGGGTTGGGAACCTTGATGAGCCTAACAGGCCCTTGCCATGGTTTATGTAATTTAGGGGAGGTCCCTGCCCGCACCTGCGGGCAATGCAGCCAGGCCATGTCCCCCACCTTCCAGGGGCATTTCTCCTTCGAGCGTCGAGCGCACCGTTCGTTCCGGGCCTGGGTTTTGGCCATAGCCATGCGAGCCCCCTCCCGCGCCTCAGTGACATGGCGAACGGCGTCCTGAATGTAATCAGGGAGAGGCTTAGTAGGTCCCCTCACTCCTGTTCCCAACTGCACATCCATCGGCGGCACGTTTTCGCGACCGTACATAAGAAAAAACGGCGAATATCCTGTAGACGCATGAGGCGTCATCCGGTATGCCGAGAGTACCCCAGGGATATGCAAATCCCAATCCGCTTGTTTTTCATTTACCGTGTGACACAGCATGGCGGACAGAGTCCGATTCAGCTGTTCAACCATGCCATCCGTCTGCAGGTGGTAGGGAGATGTCCGGATCTTTTAGTTCCCAGAGCCGCGCACACCTCTCCCAACAACTTTGAAGAAAAATGTCGGCCCTGATCCGTGAGCAGCCTCTCCGGCGCCCCCTTGTCCATGACGTATCCGAATAGAAAGGCGTCCGTAATGGACGCCGCCGACTGGTCGGGCAAGGGCCAGGCCATTGGCCAGCGGGAGAGGTACTCCACCCCAACTAGCAAGTATTTATTTCCCTTAGCGGATGGCGGGAAGGGTCCCAAAATATCCAACGCCACCAACTCGTTAACCCGAGACACTTGAATAGACTGTATTGGCGGCACATATGGGTGTTTAGGCGGCTTCCGCCGGGCACATTCGGGACACGCGCGAACGTGCCCGACGACATCCGTCGTCATGCTGTGCCAAAAGTAATCTCGCTGCATCGTCAATAAGGTCTTCTGCACCCCCAGGTGTAACAGCGTGTCGCAATGCAGAGTCCTAATAAATTCGTACCGCAATGACGCCGGTACAACAAGACGCCAGCGTTCCTGTAACCCCTCCCACCACATCAGCAGTCCGTCGTGGAGAGCGGTCCCCGGCGTCCCTGCGGAAACCAGTCCCCCCCCCCCCTTCACAGCCCGACTCCGCAGGGTCCCCAACGAGTCGTCCAGCATTTGTTCACGAATACATACAGCCCGTGGAAGGTTCAAAATCCCATCGGCCGGTCCCGGCCACACTGGAGCCTCAGGCACCTCGACCGCCAATGCAACAGGCCGAGGGGGCTGCTGGATCGGCGTACACCTATGCGTCCCCGACGCGCACGCGCAAGGGGATCGCTGCGGCAACCTAGAGAGCGCGTCGGCATTCGCGTGATGCACCCCCTTCCGATGTTGAATTTGGAAGGAAAACTCCTGCAGCGTGTCCAACCATCGTGCCAGCTGGCCAGATGGTTGGTCCACCTTCAGGGCATATTGCAAAGCCGCATGATCCATGCGCACAATAAACGAACGGCCGTAGAGATACGGTCGAAATTGGCGAAGAAAATAGACAATAGCCAAAAGTTCCCGGCGAGTGACGCAGTAGCGGGTTTCGGCGGGGGACAGAACCTGGCTACCGTACGCCACCACGCGTTCCACACCGCCTTTGGATTGTGACAGCACGGCCCCAATGCCCGTGTCACTCGCGTCCGTATCCAGAATGAAGGGGTGATCAAAATCGGGATAGTCCAACGTCGGCGCCGTAGCCAACCGATCACGCAGGCCCTTAAACGCCACCTCCTCCAGCGGTCCCCAATCAAATTTCCGTCCTTTACCCGTAAGGAGGTGCAGAGGCCTCGCGATCGTTGCGAAATTGGGAACGAACCTACGATAATATGAGGCAAACCCCAAAAAGCGACGCACATCCCCCACCGTGGCCGGGGTTGGCCAGTCATGGACGCACGCCGTCTTCTCCGGATCCGTGGCAACCCCGTCGGCACTGACTATATGTCCCAAATAGCGCACGGACCGTTGCAGTAGGTGACATTTCTTAGGTTTAAATTTCAGATTGGCGGAGCGCATTCTGGCGAACACCGCCTCCAACCTCAGAAAATGTTTGTCAAATGTGCGGCTGAAGACGATAATATCGTCTAAATATATCAGACATGTCTCCCACTGCAACCCCGTTAATACCAGTTCCATCAACCTCTGAAATGTGGCGGGGGCAGCATTCAACCCCATCGGAAGACAATTAAATTGAAATAAACCCTGCGGCGTACGGAAAGTAGTCTTTTCCCGCGAGGACTCATTGAGGGGAAGCTGCCAGAATCCCGAAGAGAGATCCAGCGTCGAAAAGAACTTTGCCCCCGACAAGGCATCGAGGGAATCGTCCATACGCGGCAGGGGGTACGCATCCGCCACGGACACTTTATTTAATTTGCGAAAATCAACGCAAAATCGCAATTTCCCGTCTTTCTTTTTAACCAAGACTACAGGCGCGCCCCATGGGCTGTTAGATGGAGGTATTATGTCTGCAGCCAACATGTTATCCACTGCTTCTCGCTCCGCCGGGCTCATCCGCTGCGAGTTCAACTGAATGGGAGCAGCGTCCCCTGTGTCAATATGATGGGAAAGCAGGGAGGTGCGTCCCAAGTCCAGATCGTCGGAGCTAAACACATTGGAATAACTCAACAATAGCGCGCGAAGCGCGGAAAGCTGTTCCCCGGAAAGGGAAGAATTTTCCCCGCACAATTCGGCGATCCAGCGATTATCTGGGGCCGCAGGGCCCGAAACACCGGCAACCATATCCCGGCGGCCCAGATGGTCCTGGGCCGTAAACGCCGTAGTGGCATGGGCCACGACCATTCCGGCCGGCACGCAAACATTTTCCGTACTCCCATTAAGCACCTGCAAAAATGGCTGCTGGTCCGGCCGGACAATAGTTTGTGCCCCGACGAGCGCCGATCCGCCCGTTATGGTAGCGGACGGCGATAACAAAACCCCAGTTGCTCCCTCCCTCCCAGGCACAGGTTTCCGATATCGCAAGGGAATAAGCATCTGTGAGCCAGGTGGAATGTCAACAGATACCTCGGACAGCGCCTGCACCTGGCAGACCGGAGCAGGTCGCCCCCAGGGCGACGGCAGAAATGTAATTTTTCGACCCCCCGGTAATTCGATACAATTTTGATTAACTCTTATTAGAATGGGCATTTTGGCCAGAAAATCCGTTCCCAACAAACACGGAACCGCAAGGGACCTCGAGATTAACACAATTCCCGAGGCCGACACTCCCCCGATAGATATATTGGCGTCCACCTGGCCCACAATGCCCATACTTCCACCGTTCGCCACAACGCAAGAATCGTAAACCGGACGCACAGCTGTTGTATATGTTGGAGTTATGAAATTTTGATGAAAATAATAAAAATTAATAATTTCCGAAAAATGCGCAAATCGCATTAATTATGTTAATGTGTGTATTAACATGCATACATTATGATAGTGTGAGTAATTATATGCATAAATTATGATAATCACGGAGATAATCGTAGTAATTTATGCGGATGCTTGCGATTATGTTAATGTGTGCAGTTATGATAATTAGGCTCAGCTTCGTTTATCCAGTGTTATATCAATCGGGATAACACGATTATCATCGATTAAACGTTTACCGATTATCCTAGTGTGTGTTATGATATTTAAGGTCTCCATTTTCATCTCTCATCACAGGATACAGTTATCAAGAATAAGATAGTTTTGCATGGACTTGGAAGGAACACTCGATATGCTTCTGTGATAACAATTTTATTCTAAACAAACATGTGACATTCTATCATGCAGGTCAAGCATGCGTCAATAATTCATGAGCAAGATTATGCAATGAACTAATATGACTGAATAACTCTCATGCATTTGCGAGACTTATGCATTAACTAATATGAATGAATAACACTTATGCATTTAACGAACTGAGAACAAAAAAAAAACCTCCTAACAGTTGTAACCTCTACCTTTCCACCAGGCATCTCATTAGTTCGTTTTCGTATCGATCACAATCGGCGACTGGCCGAGTTTGAAAACAAGCATGACACACTTCATTTTGCGGTAATAAAAAGCACTTATTGTATCCCAGAGGCGAAAGTGTATGTATATACTGGTGGGTGAGGGCGTGTTGCGGGAGAGCTAATCTGGCTCTGTTTTAATTAATTCTTCGGCGAGACTCTAACAAAGAAACCGGTTTGACAAGATTTCCTCTGTGTTTCCTTGAGTCTGTATGTGGGAAGCGATACGACCTCTCTGCTGTCTGTGCAAGCGTCAGCTGAGACTTCCTCCGCTGTGAGGTGAGCGGTGGCGCTCGTTCAGAAGACTTTGACTCTTTTTCTCCACGGCGGGATGACGAGTCGGTTTTGGTTGATGCGGGTCGATCTGGGTGTCGCTCGTTGTCGCTCGGTGGCGCGCGGTGGCGCGCGGTGGCGCTCGCTTGGCGCACGCTTGGCGCAAGGTGGTGCAAGGTGGTGCACGGGGGCGCAAGGTGGCGCACGGTGTCGCTCATTCAGCGATCTCCGCCTTTCCTGCGGGTTGTTCGCGGGTCGTCACTCTGACGAGGAGCGATGCTTCGTTCGTGGCAGGGTGGACGTTGGCGTCTTTGTTGGCATCACTCGCAGCTCTGCGACTCAGGGTAGCGATTCTTCTCAGTTGGTGCAGACCTTGGCTTGTAGCGGCACGTCGCTAACCCGCGAACCTCGTCATTCTGGATGACGAAAACTTCTTCGTTGTCGGCGTTGAGATGAGATGGGGCCCGTGGCCCGGACGATGTGGTGGGGCCCGTGGCCCGGACGATCCGTGATGGGGCCAGAGGCCCTGACGATCTGTGTTGAATGGATTTTTCCCCGGCTTATATTGAGAAAATCCACTCAGTTTCCCGAGTTGTTCAAAGTCTGTCATAAAACCTTCCTGTGGGTGGGACCATCTGCATCCGTGTGTGTGTGTGTGTCGTGTGTGTGTCTGTCCGTGTGTTTAGCGTGTGTGTTTGTCCGTGTGTTTATTAGCTTTGAAGACACAGCTGTGTGTCGTTCTGGAGGAAAGAGGTGGGGTGGGGGCCTCGTGACGGCGTCACCGAAGCTATTCATTAGCCAGACCGATGGTTCGCGTCGAGTTATATATAAAAAAATATTCGAATCCATGTTTTTGTTACTGAATAATATTTGTCGCGAAAACCTACGCGTTAAGCGAGCTTAATTATTCCCTCCCTCGCTCGGGGATCATATCTTTTGTCTCACACAGCTTAAGTTGTTTTGGTTTGGAAGTTGAAATGCGACTTATTTGCTGCTTGGTTCCATCTGCATAGTTATGCCGAAACCGTGTTCACGATGTTTCATCGTGACCCGATCTCTCATGGAAATGTTATTTCCTCGCGTGTGCAATTTTTCTGTCCGTGTTGTGGGAAGACAAAGACGGCTGTTTCCACGGTGGAAGCACCCGGCGCATGCGCTTATTTATTTATTTCCCAGAGCGTGTTAATTTCCTTTGAGCCATTGCCCGGGAGTTTTATTGGTGTCATTTCCTCGCTTTTGTGCCTGCGTGTGGAGATCCTCTCGGAAAGACAAAGATGGCCGTGATTACCCTCTTTCATGCCCTCTTTCCTTTGAAATGAGGTGTGCGCACATCTGTGTTAGTGTGTGGGGGCCTCTGTGGGAGTGTGAGGGCGTGTTCGTTCCCACGTTGCCACGTCTATTAAAAAAAACGATATTATCTATGTTGGCAGAATAATTCTTAAAAATTTTTTTTTAAAAAATTAAAAAGGGGGGCATATACCCAACACAGCCCCCGGTGGGATGCCCAACAGATGGAAAATGACATCAGATAAAATGGTCGTGGACGCACCGGAGTCCACTAAAATGCGCACGTCAACCCCTTGTATAGAACCCGGTACAGTAGACGAACCAGTAGCGGCCGCGACAACCCGCCGTGCCAATTTACGCCACTGCGTTACCGAGCGACATGGCCCAGTCGGTGGCCTCCCGTTATTAACAACACCCAGATCGCGCGGCAATGGTGATGAATGAGGTGTCAAGCCTTGCCGGGTGTCTGGTGCGCACCGACTTGCCTGTCCAGGAGGGTCCTTCCGCGGCACGTCTGCTGTCGAGGCCTCCTTCTGGGGCTGTCCTGGGATACGGGCCCAGCAGTCCCTGGCGTAATGGCCCTTGCGACCGCAGCGGAAGCACTCAACGTCATTACGACGCACCGCAGTCCCCCCATCCCGACGCTCCCGCATCGGCGGCGCAGATCGTGGCCCCGGTCCACCGTGGGCAGCCACTGCGCAGAGGCGGCTGTCAGCTCCTGCGGGCCCCCCCTGTCAGGAACGTACACCGCCTTCTTGGGATCCCAACCCACAGCACCTCCTTCGATGATGGGCCCCCCCCGTCCACGCTGTCACTTGCTTCCAGCGGCGTAGATTAAACTGGGCATCCAGACACTTTGCGGCCGCCCGGGACGTCAGCTTCTCATGGCCACACACCGGCATAGGGATCCCCAAATCCCTGGACAGCTCGAGCATCTTGCCCAAAATCAGGGGTTCCAGTAGGTCAGGCTCCGTCTCTGGGTATGCGGCCATGGCTAATTCCAAGACAGCACCCCTGTATGCCACCGGCGACTCTTCGGGTGCCCGCTGGCGTTGAACGAATCGGCGGTGAGCATCGTCCGGTGGCTCGTACGCATCCGCCATCTCGTCAAAAACTCCTCTCAGTGTCTTCTTTTTCTCGGCCTTGATGGAACGGAAGAATCGGACCGACTCGTCGTCGAGAAGAGTTGGCAGAACTTCCAGGGCCTCTGCGTCAGTCCATCTGGCGGAGCGCACCACCGCTAAAAATCTGCAGGCGAAAGCGCTCCAGTCGCCACCGATGGAGAATTCTTTAACAGTTGTCAAGTGACGGCTGCGACTCCTCGCTGCGCCGTCCTCCGCAGGCGACTCATTGCGTGGCATATTCAAGATGGCGTCGCACCGCAACGTGTCAAAGATGGCGGCCCCGCGCCGCGGAGGGCGCAAGATGGCGGCTTCCCGCGGTTCTTCCCCTGCCACGCCCAAGATGGCGTCTTCATGCCGCATGGCAGAGGGCGCTGGCAGCGCAGGCAAGGCCGCGGCCTGCCGATCACCCCCGGGCCTCCCCGACGCCGTCGCCGGCGTGACGAGGTCGCACAATTGCGCCAATATGGTCTTCAAGGTCTCCAGCTGTGCCGCCATCTGCCTCCATCGTTGGTCAGCGTCCTCCGGCGCGGGCGGATCCACCGACGCGGCGACATCTTGCACTCCCGGACCAGCACTCGTTCCCGCTCGGATTTCCTCCTCCATCGCAGGCAGGTCCACTGCCTGAGGAAGGTCGTCGTCGTCGGAAGATGTAGCAGACGATGGTGCAGGGATATTCTTTCTTCTGAGCTGTTTTGACATGCTGTTTCACTTCTGACACCAGTGTAATAAAGGACTCTTTCACTGTGTCTGTCTCCGTTGTCCTTTATTTGGGTTCGTACAACTTCGCCCCACACGGCGCCTCGCTCAGAGCCTTCTCCACCTCCCGCTCGGCAGCCCTTCTGCTGCCGTCGCTCACGTAGCCTTTTCTGCTGGCTCCCGATGCAGCTCCACTGCTGGCTCTCCTCTCAGCCTCTCCGCCCGATCTGCAGCCTCTCGGCTGTTCTCTCTGCAGCCCCACCGCTGCTCTCCATCTCCCCCGTGCCCGGACACCGCTGGCCAATGGTGCCGAGTCCCGTCCTGTGGTGATCACACCACTTTCCACCTCCTGCCCTGCGTGGCCTCCTCCCGTCTTTATTCTTACACTCTCCTCCCGTCTCTTCCGGTTCCCATCCTTAAGAGCTCTCCCTTCTCCCCACGTGACCCAACTCCTCCCCCCGTTACGTCATATCCGCGAGGCCGTTTACGCCCGCATTACACATACACCAAGCCCTCAAAAAGACTGGATATTCAGACTACACAGTCCGTAAAGCTATCACCCCAACCGTTGGGAAATAACTATTTGAGGACCCAATCAAAACCATTACCTTGCTATACATAGCAGGGGTCACCAAAAAGATTTCCAAAATCATGAGCAAATACAAGATCCAGGTACAGTTCAACAGAGTACGTAAAATTCGTGATTTCATCCCATCTGTGAAGGATGTGATCCCTGAAATGCAATACCCCGGTGTCTACAAACTAAGCTGTCTGCGGCAGCAGTTACATTGGGGAAACTAAGCAACACGTCTTGGACCGGGTCCGTGAACACAAGGCAGATCTGAAACACGGTAAATCCAATACCTCGACCGTGGCTGATCATTGGTTTAATGCTGTGGGCACACATGAAATTGATTTTGCCAAGACGAAGGTATTCTGCAAACCCACTGGCTATCAACAAAGATTCGTTAATGAAGCCATGCAGATATATAAACACAGACACAATTTCAACCGAGAAGATGGGTACAAACTGAGCAATCACTGGAAGGACGTTATTAACCAGTTTAGGTCATAGCTGGCTGTGCTGTTTTTATCCTACCTACCTATGTTAGCAGTTATTTTCGACTCTCTGAGTCACATTCACTAATCCAGCCAACCTTTAGGTGTCTTAGTAAATAGCAGCTTGCCACCTCGTCTCGGCCCTCTCCGATCTTACATTTACAAGCAAATTTATCTCTCCTCAAAATTCTCTATTTCCCTCACTCGCTCCTACATTGGCATTAGCTGCCCCGCCCATCTCTATGTTAGTGAATGACGCCAAACACCGTTTGAGACGAGGCTCAAAAGAAATCTGTCTTTGGTGTGGACCAATCAGTTTCAAAGACAATGCATATATTATAAGAATATGTTTTTTTAGCATTCTGACCACAAGCATTGTGGGGAATGCAGACATGATTCCTTGTCAAAGGTTTCAGTTGGGTGTTTTTACATCTTAACACCTGTTTTGTTGCCAGAAAAAAGTGGGAAAACCTATGATCATATTTTGGTACTGGCAAAAGAGGTCCCATGATTTTATCCGTTCTTTAAAGGGTATGCCTGTTATAGTAAATTGTTAAGTTGATATTGGATGATCTTTTCAGAGTAATCATATCCCTCCCCACTTTCAGACAGAAGGACATAGGAAGGCAGAAAGACAGATAGAGATAATGAATTAACGTTGTAAGTATTTGTTAAAAAGTATTCAAAAGGCGAGTCGAACACAAACTACACATTTTATTTCCTAACGAGGACATTTTTTCGTAAGTTGATTCATATTTCTGCATTATACCTATGTCATTTTTTGTGATAAGGAACGTACCCATTTTATTGTGGGAAATTGTTCCACTGATATGTTTAAAAATAACATAGACTAAGAAAGATCCCTTCCAAAACGCATTGTTCAATCTCTGCATGTCTAAATGTAGTTTTCATGTCAAAATCATAAGTGGAAGCCGTTCTAAATACCACAGAGCAATATCTAACGATAGCAGCAGTTTATATAGTTACAAACATATACATGTACTTGCAGCACCTTTTTATACGTAAAAATGCACACATTTAACAACAACAAAAAACTTTACTTGATTATGTTTTCTCTTATGCAGTTAATCAATTTGTATGACAACAGTAATATGTTTTTTATTTGTATAATATGTTTTAATCCTTTAAGTAAAAATAAATACTTACTCTTCATTGTGAGAGGGTAGATTTTATTTCCTTTTATATAATTTTGAAACCGATTTTATGATTTTTGCTTGAATACATCAATTCTAAAAGCACATACTATAATGCTCTAGTGTATTTCCTAATATAGCATATGTTTTGTAAAGGACTCTCCTTGTTCCTTCTCGAAATGCGAGTGTTGCATCTGGTACACCACCCTAAGAATGCCGTGAGGGAGGGGCAACCCAAAGTTATGCATGTATTGCCCAATAGTCTGACGTCATAGCTTACACATAGCATGTATGTAATACTATTAGTGTACTATAATGCAATCTGTGACCTATTAACGCAATCTGTGACCTATGTTTACACCTGTAGTGTAGGGAAATTATATAATTAAAATACAACAGTCGTGAGTGAAAGCTGAATGTATCAACATCAGCTATGATAAATACACTGCTAAATGAAGGGATCCACAAATCATCACCATCCGAACCACTAAGTGCCTGGGTACAAGCAAATATCTCTCCATAGTTAATGTCCTACAGAGCACATACCCTCATTTGGCTGACACTAAATAAGTATTCTTGATCACGGACCATCATCGTGTTCTTTGACGTGCCCTGTCCCAAGCCCATTTTTTTCACAATCATAACTGTGTTGTTTGCCGGCATATTTTCTGTAATCCATGTTTTTGACTCTCTCTCTCTCGCCCCCGCTAAATGTAATTTGAAGCATGTACATTGTCATAATTCTTTATGTACTTGATTTGTTTGATCCATCTTCAGTAGTATTGCTTCTAATAAACACATCATGACAGGTAATTTTGTATTGATTAAAAGGTTATTTACGAACATTGGAATGATTTTCATTATCAGGTTAGGTATTTCATAAATGTGATTTTAGTCTGTCTTCAATAATTATCATGGGTACACAAATGTTGCTGTATTTCCCAGTGTTGTTCCTCAGAATGGCAGTTCATAACTATTTTTGGGAAAAGCGAAAATGTGAATGTTTTCTATATGTATGCCTTTGTTTCATCGAGTTCAACTTCATAAAAAATATATTCTATTGTCGTTGTGGATAACATTGCCAAATGCACACCACATTGACTCAGCCGCATTCGAATGTATATTTATTTATTCGTACTTACAGTAAAAAAATAACTCGACTGACCGACGAGCATCTTAAGTTATTTAACAAGAAAGTTGATTACATATTCAAAAATAAATTATCCACTATTGATTTAATTAGTGTAATAATAAAAGGCTATATGTTTTCCTCGAACCTCCGATTAGCACCCAGAACATCCGCTTAGCACGGTTGGCTATGCGCGAAGCAATTTCAACATACATAAATACATTCAACAAACACCAGAGGTCGCAATTATTCAGCAGGAGAAGGCCCATTACAATTGTAATTACGTATACTGTATACACGTATACTAAGCGTTATTAGGTGTTATTTAAAAAAAAAACATGCTATAGTTATCTTTAAATCAGTTATTGATGTACATATTTACGAGGACAATATTTCAAACGTATATTTATATAGCATTGAAACTAGACGGCATCACAAGATGCTGTACGTAGTATATGTATGTTGAACTTCTTTCGCACCATACGTAGCCAACCGTGCTAATCGGAGGTACGGGAAATCAGAGGTATGGGGGGAAAGGGCATATTTTATAGAGGCTGTCCATCACAGGCATAGAGAGTCCCTACATGATACCTTCCAAACCTTTTTAAAGCCCAATAAATCGATGACTACCCCTGTGTCCTCGGCTACCAGCCAAGTAGATCGAGACAGTGGACACAAATCACACCAGCAAACATCGAATGCGATGCCGTGCTGACTTGGGTGTACCACAAACAACAGAATAAATTTTCTTTTAACCTACCACTCTCCTCCGATTCCCACCATCGAATTCCCTTATTTCTCCATCATTCTTGTATCATCTGCGAAAACATCCGACAGATGATTGGAACAGATGAAAATTTGAGTGTCTGAATTTAAAATGTGCTCCCCCCCTGACCTTTTTGAACTCCTTGAACGACCGACCGTTTTTGGCCATGAATCTGCAACAATAGGGAGTTGTCAAAATCCGGACGAGAGATCTAGTGTACTACAGAAATGTTGCACCTGCTAATGCATTTGTAATGTAGTAACTCGGCGGGAGACGACTTCACGGGTAGCACACTCTTTATTTCACCAAACTCGTTCACAGGTGACTAATAACCACTTAGTATCTCGGGTGACAAACACCCACTTAGCTACTCTGGCGACTAACGCCCACTGAGCTACTCGGGTGACCAACACCCACTTAGCTACTCTGGCGACTAACGCCCACTGAGCTACTCGGGTGACCAACACCCACTTAGCTACTCTGGCGACTAACGCCACTGAGCTACTCGGGTGACCAACACCCACTTAGCTACTCTGGCGACTAACGCCACTGAGCTACTCGGGTGACCAACACCCACTTAGCTACTCTGGCGACTAACGCCCACTGAGCTACTCTGGACACTCCCTGCCCGGGGTGTCCGTCTTGACTGTGGGTCCCCAGCCCGACCCACGTGGGCGTCGGACCCCGGGTCCCACAGTCTCGCCTCCGAGCCACACAGGGCCCCGGTCCCTACAAGGACGGCGGGACTAGGGGTCTCGGGGCACTAGGTCTTCAACTCCATCTTCGATCTTCAACTGGATAACTCTCCCTGAGTGCTCTCGCGCGTCCCCCTTTATACCCCACCTGCGGACGTCGCTGCGAGCACCCATCCTATTCGACCAATCACTGGGCGCTGGCTACGATCCTGTTTTCCCACATCTCAGCGTGCCTCACCACCCACGCCGCGCCGCCCCGTCATCTGTCACTCCCGGCGCGCGCGTCCATACCACGCCCACAACGCGTGCCCAACCCCGCACCCCGTGCCGCCACGTGATCCATCACTGTCACAGTCGGCGCACGTCAACACCACCACTACATCACCCCCTACCACATAGCTCGCAGCCGACCCGGCTGCTATAAAAATATACAGAACCCCCCTTCCCCCTGTGTGCCCCGTAACACAACAACAACAACAAGAACAACAACTAACGTAACAACACAACACAACGCGAACACTACCATCCGCAACCATCAACCAATGCCACCACAACAACAGAACAATATATACAATCCGGCGAGTGACAATACCAATGTGTATGCAGAAAGAAAAATAAATGTATTTTTTTTTTTTCTTTTTTCGACTCGTGCAGCGTCCCATTCTTTCCGAGCGTCCCTAGAACGGGACATTACCCCGGCCGAGGGGAACACCGGGCGAGCTCGGTGTTGAAAAAAAATGTCTTCATGAAAATTGTTGTGCCCTAGCCCGAGTCCGCCTTGCCGGTCCGTCGTACGGCACCAGACGCGGTTGACCGTCCGGTGGTGCCGGCAGTTCAGGAAGACATTGGCCAGGCATCGGGGACCCGCGCGTGCCGCGGGGTTCCGGTTCCCGACGGTCAGCAGCAGTCAAGCCCGAGACACCTGGGGGTGGGTCAGGTGGAGACACGTGAGGATCGGCCTGCGACACATCCCTCCCCAAGTCGACGGTCACATCACACGCCCGGTCGTTACGGCACAGAACGGGGTCACACGGTGCCGCATAGGGCTTCAGTCGGGAGGGGTGCACGTACCAACGGCGTTTTTCCCATTTAATCTGTATACTCTGGGGTCGTGCAACCCGCACAATTTCCACCGGTCCCCTCCAAGGTCTTAACAATTTGGGGGACGTAGCCAACGGTGCATGTGGACAATGCAGCCAGGCCTTATCGCCTGGTTTCCAATCGTGCGTATGCACCCTCCGCCCATGCAATCTCTCGTTCGCGATTTGCCGAGACCGCGAATTCAACCTCGCCGCCTCCCGCGCTTCAGTCAATTTGGCGATATTAAATTTGATGTGGTCTGCCAATTTTGATTTTGCACGTGGCTGGGAAATCCCCAGTTGGACGTCCATGGCCGGATCGGCCTCCCGCCCATACATAAGAAAAAATGGGGAAAACCCCGTCGCCGCATGAGGGGCCATTCGATAGGCCGCGAGTACCCCCGGCACCTGTAAGTCCCAATCAACCTGATCGTCGCAGACCTGTTGGCACAGCATAGACGTAATCGTCCTGTTCAGACGCTCAACCATCCCGTCAGTCTGCGGGTGGTAGGGGGAAGTACGCACTTTCTTTGTACCCAACAGGTCGCACACCTCGCGCAACAAAACGCTCGAAAAATTCTTTCCTTGATCCGTCAGCAAGCGTTCGGGGGCGCCCTTGTCCAAAACATAACCCTGGACGAAGGCGTCCGCCACCGCTGCAGCCGACTGGTTGGCGAGTGGCCATGCCATGGGCCATCGGGTGAAGTATTCTATGCCAACCAGCAGGAACCTATTTCCCCTCGGTGTAGCAGGAAAGGGCCCCAAGATGTCCAACGCAACCAATTCGTTTGTGCGCGAAACTTGAATGGATTGCAGCGGTGGATTAGCTGCCAATGGTGGCGGTTTTCTTTTGGCACACCCTACACATCCCTTAAGAATGTTCGCCACGTCGTTACCCATCCCCGGCCAATAATAGTCTCACTGGATTAGGGCGAGCGTTTTGTGAAAACCCAGATGCATGAGCCGTTCATGAGCTGCCAGAACGACCCTACCCCGCATAGCAACAGGCACAACGAGCACGTGACGCCGGGACATGTTGTCCCACTTCATCAAAAGGCCCTGTCTGCACACCCAGGAACCGACCCGCGCATCCCCTACCTCGGGAGCGCCAACTTTTCGACGTAGCGTAAGTAGGGAGCTGTCGGACATTTGGAGACGGCCCCACTCAATGAGGGGCAACGACAACAGCGAATCCCTCCCCGTGGGAGCGTCGACTCCCGGGGTGTCAGTGGCGGCGAGCGCAACTCCCGGGGTGTCGGCGACCGGGGGTTTGCACCGCGCCGATCCCAACAAACATGCGCAGTCCGTGCGCGGTGGCAACCGCGACAAGGCGTCCGCATTTGAGTGTCGTAATCCCTTGCGGTAAATCGTCGTGAATTGGTAGTCCTGAAGGACCTCCAACCATCGGGACAATTGGCCCGATGGCTGTGCCACGCGCATAGCGTATTGTAGAGCCGCATGGTCCGTACGGACCGTAAAATGACGGCCGTAAAGATACGGCCTGAATTGCTGTGTAAAAAACACAATCGCTAACAATTCACGGCGAGTCACGCAATAGCGTTGTTCGGCGGGGGAAAGAACTCTACTACCGTAGGCGACCACCCGTTCAACCCCCCCGACCACCTGTGAGAGCACCCCCCCGATACCCGTGTTGCTGGCATCTGTGTCAAGCAAAAACGGTTGTGTGAAATCGGGGTAACACAAGGGGGGAGCCTGCACCAAGGCGTCACGAAGGGAGCAGAACGCAGCCTCCTCTTCCGCCCCCCAGTGAAACCCCACACCATTAGCCGTCAACGCGTGCAGGGGCCTGGCTATGGTGGCAAACTGCTTGACAAAACGACGGTAATAGGAGGCGAAACCAATAAAACTGCGAACCTCCGTGACCGAGGTTGGCGTTGGTCATGAGCTGACGCAGTGCGTCTTAGCAGGGTCTGTCGAGATCCCTGAACGACTCACGATATGGCCCAAATACCTGACCGATTCCCGAAGCAGAAAACATTTAGCCGGTTTAAATTTAAGCTTAGCGGAACGCATCCTGAGAAACACCGCTCTCAGTCGCTGGAGGTGCTCCTCAAAAGTCCGACTGAAAACGATGATATCGTCGAGATAAATCAAACAGGTGTCCCATTGGAGGCCCGACAAAACCAATTCCATGAGTCTCTGGAACGTGGCGGGAGCGGAATGTAAGCCCATGGGCAAACGGTTGAATTCAAATAGGCCACCAGGTGTCCGGAAAGCGGTTTTAGGTTTAGATTCGTTATCGAGTGGCAATTGCCAAAATCCGGAAAGCAGATCGAGTGTGGAAAAAAACTGTGCTCCCGCCAAGGCATCCAGCGACTCATCCATCCTGGGGAGCGGATACGCATCCGCCATCGAGATTTTGTTTAAGCGGCGGAAATCGACACAAAACCGCAAGGACCCGTCCTGTTTTTTAAATAGGACAATAGGAGCACCCCACGGACTAGAAGAGGGCGAAATGATATCGGCCGCCAACATATCATTAACCGCCGATTGCACATGCTCCTTCTCGGCTGGGCTGAGCCGGAAGGGATTCTGTCGAATAGGGGCCGCGTCCCCTGTAGCTATGTGGTGGCGCAACAGGTCCGTGCAGCCAATATCGTACTTATGTTTGCTGAAGACGTCAGCAAACTCGAGTAGCAAACCCCTCAATGCTCCCAATTGCACTTTGGACAAGTTAGCAGAACCGGCACACAACGAGTCCAACCACTCTGTCCCCTCATCACTTGGAGGATGCGACTCGACAGTGAAATCTGCTTGAGCCACGAGCCGTTCCTCAACGGGTAGCGGCGCGGCGTGAGCCAGCACCGTTCCCTGCGCAATTACGGCCGGCCGCGACCCCGTATTCAGGACCATTACGAACGGCTCACTGTCCCCTCTCACCATGGTTTGAGCAACCGCTAAGTCGAGGCCCCTTCTGGCCCTGTTAGACGGCCCCAACAGCACTCCCTGTGCCTCCGCACCCACCCCGAGTGGTTTCCTCAACCGAAGGGGTACCAACATTTGCGATCCCGGGGGCACCCGTACAGTCTGAGTTGCCAGCGCCTGCACCGTCGCACAAACCGTGCGTATTTTGGTAGGGCTCGTCAAGAACGCAACCCGCCGACCCGACGGAAGCTCAATGCAGGCCTGATCTATAAGAATTTTGATGGGCATTTTGGACAAAAAGTCCGTACCTAGCAAACAGGGAACGGCCAGCGATGATGATACAAAAATAGGGCCCGCCAATTTGATGTCACCAATGCAAATAGTCGCCCGAATCTGGCCGATGATCCCCAGGGATCCCCCATTCGCCGCATAAAATGGCACGTCCACAGGCAGAAGGGGTCTACTTTGGACGGGAAGAATGTTATAAATAAGGTCCGAAATGATAGTGGCCGACGCACCCGTGTCCACAAGCACCCGGACCTCAACCCCGTCAATAAACCCCGTTACCACGGACGACCCGGCCGACGCAGCCACCATCCTGTGGGCCAATTCGGACCATTCGACTGCTTGCGGGCCGTGTACGGACCCCCCTCGCCGAAGTGAACCCCCGGCACCCAGCCGCGAACCCCCCACCGCCAAGCGGCGACCCGAACGTGCCGTGTATGTGGACCGAGCGTGTGAGGTGCCGCGACTTGCCGGGTTTTGTTGGGATGACTTGTGGGCCTGGTCGTCGTCCCGACGTGGTCCCGTGGCGCGCTGACGCGGGGCCCGGCACCCGGCTGCGACGTGACCCCGAAGGCCGCAGTTGTAGCAGACGACGAGGGACGTCGTAGGTTTCGGTTGCTCCAGCTTGCGGGATGAACGTGTGGGCGAACGACCTCCCGTTCTCCACTCCCCCGGACGCGATGCAGCGAAGGCCTGCTCCTGATCCGCAGCTGGCTGAGGTTCGGCGATCGTGGCGGCCAGTGCCGCGTTCCCCACCAATTTGCAGCCGACCGTCGGCTTGCGCTTGAGGACCTCGTACGCGTGAATGCTCGTGGCGATCGCCAGGGAGCAGATATCCATTTCGTCCGCCACATTGATGGGGACCCCCAACTCGTGGGCCAACGCCAGCAGCTGCTCCGTCACCATGGCGTCCTTCCCCTCCTTGTCCATGCGGGGAAAAGCTGCGTCCGCCAAGGCGAGCAGCGCCGTGCGATAGGCGAGCGTCGTTTCTCCAGCCACCTTTCGCCGATCGTAGAACTGGTGGCGACAGGTGGAGGGCGGCCCGAACACCTTCGCCATCAGGTGTAGTGCGGCCTGGAGCGTAGAGCGGGACGACCTTGCAGCAGATGTGAAGGCTGCAAGCGCGTCGTCGTCGAGCATCGCTGGCAACGCACGCAGGGCAGTGGTGTCGGACCACCCCGACATTTCCTGATTTGCGAGGAACCTTCGTTGGAAGGCTCCCCAGTCGCCCCCATCCTCCTTGAACGCCGACAGCGCGGGCAATCTTTGCTGGAGGACCCGATCGTCGTCGACGTCGGAGAGATTTTCCCGCGCTCCGCTGTAGTTGTGTAAAATGTCGGCTCGGTCGTCAGGCGCAAAATGGAGAGCTCCGGCGCGTGCTGATGACGTGGGCTGCGCTGAGCGGAGGTCTCCGGGCACGTGGTGTCCGTGCTTCCCGCCAATCGATGCCGGCCCCTCAAAAACGGCGGCAACTTCAAGACTTTTGGCGCGAAGCGCCTTTTGGCGGAATCCCTCCAAGCTCGCTTTCTCCACCAACCCCGCAGCCGTTTTTTCGCTCGCCGGAACGGAGATGTCCGCCAAGATAGCGGCGGCGGCGAGTAGCAACTCCGCCAAACGGGAGTGTGCGTCTTGGAGGCTAGTGTCGGAGGCGAGCGGAGCATCGGCCATCACCGCGAAGTGCTGCATCGGCGGCAACTCGTCGTCCTCTCCTCCCGAGGTTGGTGTCCCCGGTACGCCGTCGTCTTCCCGACCTCGCCCGTGGGTACGGGTAGTCTTTCTCGTGTCCATTCTTCTTGAAGACAGGTTTACTTCTGACGCCAGTTGTAATGTAGTAACTCGGCGGGAGACGACTTCACGGGTAGCACACTCTTTATTTCACCAAACTCGTTCACAGGTGACTAATAACCACTTAGTATCTCGGGTGACAAACACCCACTTAGCTACTCTGGCGACTAACGCCCACTGAGCTACTCGGGTGACCAACACCCACTTAGCTACTCTGGCGACTAACGCCCACTGAGCTACTCGGGTGACCAACACCCACTTAGCTACTCTGGCGACTAACGCCACTGAGCTACTCGGGTGACCAACACCCACTTAGCTACTCTGGCGACTAACGCCACTGAGCTACTCGGGTGACCAACACCCACTTAGCTACTCTGGCGACTAACGCCCACTGAGCTACTCTGGACACTCCCTGCCCGGGGTGTCCGTCTTGACTGTGGGTCCCCAGCCCGACCCACGTGGGCGTCGGACCCCGGGTCCCACAGTCTCGCCTCCGAGCCACACAGGGCCCCGGTCCCTACAAGGACGGCGGGACTAGGGGTCTCGGGGCACTAGGTCTTCAACTCCGTCTTCGATCTTCAACTGGATAACTCTCCCTGAGTGCTCTCGCGCGTCCCCCTTTATACCCCACCTGCGGACGTCGCTGCGAGCACCCATCCTATTCGACCAATCACTGGGCGCTGGCTACGATCCTGTTTTCCCACATCTCAGCGTGCCTCACCACCCACGCCGCGCCGCCCCGTCATCTGTCACTCCCGGCGCGCGCGTCCATACCACGCCCACAACGCGTGCCCAACCCCGCACCCCATGCCGCCACGTGATCCATCACTGTCACAGTCGGCGCACGTCAACACCACCACTACACATTCAACCAGTCATCAGTACATGGCGTTGGCAAAAGTGACTTTATTTCAGCGTATATAGCCTATATATATAACACTTTTACCTTTCACTCATATTCATCACTTTTTCTGCCTCTGTCATTGGATGCATGGGGACCACGATTATTAGCAATTATAGTATAAAGTAAAAATGCGCAATAGAGAGTTCAGATAGGGATTACTGCGAGGCTGAGAACAAAGCTGGCAGCCTAGGGGATTTGCCTAATCCTAACGGACGGTTTCAAATGTAAAATTCTGCGTGCAACTTCCCAGTGTCAGTGGTCTCGCACGTACACACACGAATACTGGAGTCTAGCGGGTCGTGAATTATGAATTATTACACATTTAGTAACTCGCGCATATGCACAACTCACAAATGCATAACTCGCACATAGTGAGGGTTTACTGTATAGTACCCACTTGTATTTTCTTGAAATAAAAGAGAGGGGATGGTACAGTATACGGTTAGACGGGGTTGGGGAACGGGAGGGGTAAAGCAGAATTATGTCCCATCAACAAGCAAGTTAGGGTCCCACACGTGGGCTGCATATAATAAGTGGAAGAGACAACCAACTCCCGAGGAGGAATGGGTCGGTTGGACACTGGGTTCTGCAGATATTTAATTCATAAGGACAGTAAACTCTATGTATTAAGGGCGGGTGTATTGCAGTAAATCTGAAACTTTCAAGCGAAAAGCAGACTATGACTTGATATTCATTGCATCCATTCGTGTGCAATTTGTAATGGCGCGGTGCCACAGGCCTATTTCTTTTCATGGTTGAAAATCCCTTGTTCATCATGACGTCCTTTTTACTTTTATGTCTCAATAGCGTTACGGAGAGCGCGTGACGTGAGGATTCTGCCTTTGTAGTGAGGGTTGTAAGTTGACGCCGAGGAGGGGAGAGGAGGCGCCTTGGTCCCCCATGTGGATTGACGTCACCTGCTCATGATAATTATTAATTAGGGGGAGGGTGCTCCATGTGGAGTGGCGTCACCTCATGATTATTAAAGAGGGGGGAGGGTGCTCCATAAGTAACGTCACCTGTTCATGATTATTAATGAGGGGGGCTGTTCGATGTGTAGTGACGTCACCTACTCATGATAAATAATGAGGGGGGGGGGGGGTCCATGTGGAGGACGTAACCTGCTCATGATTATTAATGAGGGGGGCTGGTTGACGTGGAGTGACGTCCTGAGCGATGCACACATACATTCTTGGCTCATTATAGTAGGTAATAATAGTGGTGGGGGTGTCCATTTGGAGGATGTCCCCTGCTCATGATTATTAATGAGGGGGGCCATTCGATGTTGATTGACGTCACCCGCTCATGATTAATGAGGAGGGGTGGGGGGTGTCCATCTGGAGGACGTCACCTGCTCATTAATTGTAATAAGGGGGGGGCTGGTCGATGTGGAGTGACGTCACGAGCGTTAAGGACATTTCTGGGTGATTATAGTAGATATGATAACAATGTAACACCCACAATAACTAACCCGATAAACCAATTAACACTTAACTAGAATCACAATCTCATTACAACTCCAGCTTTATTACTCACACAAATAACTTTATTACAATTAACGATAGTAAATGACGAAAAAAATGAAAGGTTAACCCTTTCTGGCATGAGTACAGGTGTTAATAATTTCAAACACCAAATGTACACCTTTTAAAAGGCATCTGGTCTCCAGTAACGACACATACTTTTGGTAAGAATGAATAAAATCGGTTTTAAGAAAAGTGCATACATTTTCAAAACATGTGTTTGCATTGTTTTTATTATCAATAAGAGTATATAAACAATTGGAGAGATAATGTTAACAATAAAAAAGTAAAAAAATAGTGTACTTACCAGGTAAAGCCTACTAGATTATTAGCTCATTTTTAGAATCGACCTGGCCACAAATGATAGGTCAACGATGTGGCTAATGTGGAAATGTATATCAGCCAAATCATCTAAAGTAATGTTTCTAACTCGAGAAGGAAAAAAAACGGAGGACTCTGAGAAAAATCCATGCGACCGCGGGGAGAGCATGCAAACTCAAAATATACAATCATCAGGTGGATACCACTACACAGAGATAGAAATGCAAGAGTCCCCACAGATGCGTTCACGATTCCACTCAGTATATTGTGAACTGTGCCCCCCCCCCCACTCCGATGCCCAGCAGGCTTTTGAGGTTTTTTTTTACAAGTTTTAATGTTCAATCTAAACAGAACACACCCCAGAGGATGTTACTGTGGAGACAGAATCCTGAGATACATTATTTGTAGAAGCTCATGAAATGTCTGATCACAAGACCACGTGGGATGGTGATTACACGGAGACGTTTTTATCCAGAATTGTATACATCATGACTGCTTATGATAATGAGTGTAAATCACAAAATGGCGTTTAACTGCTAATGCAGAACGCATGGTGTTGCCGATACCACCAACCTGATGACGACCGCTTGTGTTGCGATCGAAGCGTCGTAGTTTTTTGTTATTTTCTTTGGCTTTGTCTATGTGACTTTACCCAAGACCCAAAGAATACTATACCAGAAGTTAGCTCCTCCCCACCAGCCCTACCCCCGCACCACCAATTCCTGGGTTAAATGGTGCTGCATGCAAAGCTTATTAATTTGTGGACGCATTTTCCATAAACATCTAAGTCAATGCAAATGGGAAATTCTGCTTCCAGCCCAGCTGCTCCGCAAGGTATGTGTACTTGAACATATTTAAACGTTTCAATAAAAAGCATTTCACAATGTACTTATACATATTTAGATGCTGCGTGGAGATGACGTGAAAATACACGTATAGTAATAGATAAGGATATATAGGATTGCGTGTATAATTAAGAAGGGAGAAACAAGGATTATATTGTTGAGCTGGAAAATATGCAGACGTTGAATGTCCGCTCAATTATAAGCTTTCCTGTCCATATAACGCAACATAACTTTTGTTATGGTGAATATAAGTAACACAATACACACGTGAAAAACGTCTCTTTCATTTATATCCTACAACTTAGAAAGTTTTTTTTTTTATCGCAAGGCCTTTTGAGGTGAATTATTCAGAAGCATGTATTCAATATAACTACACTATGAACCGGTTAAGCATAGTGTCTCTTCAGCAAAGTCAGGCTTGCTTTGTGCTGTTGATGGTGAACCGCAAATAGGTATAAGCAAGGATCCTGATTTTAAGGAATGGGTCACAGTAGTAATGCAAAGTTAAATAAAAGGAAATACGAAAGGAGCCATTTATATTGTTGTGGAGAATAGAAATAAGCACAACGTGACTGCTTTATACATCTCCTTCACATGAACCACAAGTTGTCCCCTCCATACATATGTAATGCGGGCGTAAGCGACCTTCCGGATGTGACGTCACGGGGAGGCGGAGCCAGGTGACGTGGGTGAAAGGTTGGGGGTCCTTAAGCGGGAAAACCGGAAAGAGAAGTCAGTCGGGGTGTGAATGGAAAGGAGTGGGGCCACGGGGGCGTACAAGAGGAGGGGGCACCGTTGGAGCGGGAGCCAACCCCGGGAACAGTAGGGAGCTACTAGGAGGTGTAAAGCTGCAGATAGTAAAGCCAGTAAGGTTGTGTGTGAGAGGCAGCAGTGTGGCTGCCAAGAGTCGCAGGAGCGACGAGGAGGAGAGACAGCACGAGGCTGTCAGAGCTGCGGAGTAGCAGAGAGGGAGAGAAGAGCTGCGGCAAGAACAGCCAAGGGGGCTCTGTGAGATAACAGCAGCGGAGCTGCTGTGGGGCTACGAGTGCGACAAGGATCAGCAGCGGGGCTGCTGATGGTGACTGGAGCAACATCGGAGCCAGCACTGTGGGGACTGAACGAATAAGAGAGACAGCCGTGTGGGAATACAGTACGGACCAAATAAAGGACACTGAGCCAGAGATCGTGGTCAAGTCTTTTATTACACTGGTGTCAGAAGTGAAACGGCATGTCTAAGCAAGTAAGGAAGAAAATTCCTCCGGCGCCAGCATCGGCTTCTTCGTCCGACGACGACGAATTCCCTCCGACCATGGATTCTGCTGGGGTGGTGGAGGAGAGCCCTGCTGAGGCGAGCACGGGGACGGGCGTGGAAGATGTCGGCGCGATGGCGGGTCCGTCAACAACATCGGACGCTGATCAAAGATGGCAACAGGTGGCAGAACTGGAGACACTCAAGGACGTCCTGGAGCATCTATGTCACCTCGTCACGCCAAGGACGACGGCGGAAGGAGAAGGTGCTCCACGGGCCGCCACGTTGCCTGCCCTGCCCCCGCCATTGGCCACGCGGCAAGAGGACGCCATCTTGCGCGCTTCGCGGCGCCAAACCGCCATCTTGGCCACGCCGCGGGCCGACGCCATTTTGAATTTGCCTCCAGAACAACCATCATTGGAAGACGGCATAAAGAGGAGTCGGAGTCGCCACCTTACTACAGTTAAGGAATTCTCTATCGGGGGCGATTGGAGCGCTTTCGCCTGCCGATTTTTGGCGGCGGTTCGTTCAGCAAGATGGACCGATGCGGAGGCTTTGGAAGTGTTGCCGACTCTACTGGACGACGAATCTGTTCGATTTTTCCGTTCCATAACGGCCGATAAGAAGAAGACTTTGTGGAGTTTTTGAGGAAATGGCCGACGCCTATGAGCCACCTGACGACGCGCATCGGCGATTCGCTCAACGACAACGAGCACCCGAAGAATCGCCCGTGGCGTTCAGGGGTGCGGTGTTGGAGCTGGCCATGGCAGCATATCCTGAGACGCCACAGGATCTGCTCGAGCCTCTCATATTGGGAAAAATGCTGGAGCTGTCTCGGGATCTGGGGATCCCCATGCCTGTGTGTGGGCATGAGAAGCTCACGTCCCGGGCGGCAGCAAAGTGTCTGGATGCGCAGTTTAATCTTCGTTGCTGGAAGCAAGTGGCGGCATGGACGGGTGGGCCCGTCAAGGAAGGAGGCGCGATGGGGTGGGACCCCACAAAGGCGATCTATGTGCCGGATGAGCGGGGTCCTCGGGAGCTGACGGCCGCCTCCTCTCCATGGTCGGGACGCGGAAGGCCGGGGCCGCGCGCTACGCCATCGGAACGGGGCCGTCGGGATGCAAGACCTGCGCTTCGGCGCAACGATGCCGATTGCTTCCGCTGCGGCCGGAGGGGCCATTACGCCAAGGATTGCTGGGCCCGCTTCCCGGGTCCGCCGCAGCAGGAGGCCACAACACCGGACAAGCCGACCAAGGAACCTCCGAAACAGGCATGTTGGCACGCACCAGACACCCGGCAAGGCTTTACACCTCACCCACCACCTTTGTTGCGCGATCCTATTGTTGTTGTTAAAGGGCCATCAACGGGGCCTTGTCGTTCAGTTACGCAGTGGCGCAAATTGGCACGGAGAGTTGTCGCGGCCGCTACGGGTTCGTCCACTGTACCGGGGTCTATACAAGGTGTGGACGTGCGCATTTTGGTCGACTCGGGAGCGTCTGCGACTATTATATCGAATGTCATTTTCCATCTGTTGGGCATTCCGCCGGGGGCTGTGCGTCCGGTTTATGGGTCGTGCGTCGCTGCGAACGGGGGTAGTGTGGGTATCGTGGGCCAGGTGGATGCTAAGATATCTATTGGGGATGTGTCGGCTTCGGGCGTTGTGTTAATATCAAGATCTTTGGCGGTTCCTTGCTTACTAGGCACTTATTTTTTGGCTAAGATGCCCATTTTGATTAAAATAAATGAGAATTGTATTGAATTGCCGGGGGGCCGTCGAATCTCGTTTCTGCCGTCGCCCTGGAGGCGACCTGCTTCGGCCGTACAGGTGCAGGCGCTGTCCGTCGCATCTGTGGACATCCCACCTGGTTCACAGATGCTTATACCCTTGCGGTATCGGAAGCCCCTGCCTAATCGGCTAGGAGCAGTAGGGGTCTTGTTGTCGCCATCCGCCACGATAACAACAGGGTTGGCGTTAGTTGGGGAACAGACCATCGTCCGGCCGGATCAACTACCGTTTTTACAGGTGCTTAATGCGGGGGTGGAAAACATCCGTGTTCCGGCCGGTACGGTTGTGGCACATGCCACTACGGCGTTTGCGACGCACGATTGTCCGCATAGCCGGGGAGTGGTCGCTGGTGTTTCCGAGCCAAGGGGTTCGGATAATCGTTGGATCGCTAACTTATGTGACGAAAATTCTTCCCTGTCCGTTGGGCAACGTGATGCGCTGCGTAAATTGTTGCTGACGTATTCGGATGTGTTCAGCTCCGATGATTTGGATTTGGGCCGCACATCGTTGCTTTCCCATCACATTGAGACGGGCGACGCTGCCCCTATTCGATTAAATTCGCATCGGATGAGCCCAGCGGAGCGAGAACACGTTCGGGGGGCGGTGGAAGACATGTTAGCTGCGGACATTATATCGCCATCTAACAGCCCATGGGGCGCTCCTGTGGTCTTGGTTAAGAAAAAGGATGGCAACTTGCGATTTTGTGTTGATTTCCGGAAATTGAATAAAATATCGGTGGCAGATGCGTACCCCCTGCCGCGTATGGACGACTCCCTTGACGCATTGTCAGGGGCTAAGTTCTTTTCCACACTGGACCTCTCTTCGGGATTTTGGCAGCTCCCCCTTGACGAGTCCTCACGGGAGAAAACCGCTTTCCGTACGCCGCAGGGGTTATTTCAATTTAACTGCCTCCCGATGGGATTGAATGCAGCCCCTGCCACATTTCAAAGATTGATGGAGCTCGTTTTGACGGGGTTGCAGTGGGAGACATGCCTTATATATTTGGACGATATCATTGTCTTCAGCCGCACATTTGAGGAACATTTAACACGGCTGGAGACAGTGTTCACGAGGATGCGCTCTGCGAATTTAAAATTTAAACCAAAGAAATGCCACCTACTGCAACGGTCCGTCCGTTATCTGGGGCACATTGTGAGTGCTGAGGGGGTGTCCACGGATCCTGAAAAGACGGCGTGCGTCCGGGATTGGCCGACTCCGGCCTCCGTGGGGGATGTTCGGCGGTTTTTGGGATTTTCCTCGTATTACCGAAGATTTGTGCCGGGTTTTGCGACGATTGCGAGGCCCTTGCATCTCCTTACGGGTAAAGGACGGAAATTTGTTTGGGGACAGCCAGAAGAGGCGGCCTTTCGGAGTCTGCGTGATCTATTGGCTATGGCCCCGACATTGGATTATCCCGATTTTGATCGCCCTTTCATTCTTGATACGGACGCGAGTGACACAGGTATTGGGGCGGTATTATCACAGTCTAAAGGGGGCGTAGAGCGCGTCGTGGCGTATGGTAGCCAAGTCTTGTCGCCTGCGGAAACACGCTACTGTGTCACTCGTAGAGAACTTTTGGCGGTTGTTTTTTTCCTACGGCAATTTCGACCGTACCTTTACGGTCGTTCTTTTATTGTGCGTACGGATCATGCGGCCTTGCAATATGCACTTAAAATGAACCAGCCATCGGGACAGTGGGCACGTTGGTTGGACACGCTACAGGAATTTTCCTTCCAAATTCAACATCGGAAGGGAGTGCGCCATGCGAACGCTGACGCACTTTCCAGATTACCAGGGCGCGCCCATTGTAAATGTGCGTCGGGGACGCATAGGTGTTCGCCGATTCTAAACCCCCCTCAGCCGCTTACGTTGGCCGTCGAGAAGTCGGATACTCCGATGGAACCGGGACCGACTGACGGGGTTTTGAATCTGCCGCGGTCTGTCTGGATTCGGGAACAGATGATGGATGAGTCGTTGTTGTCCTTGCGGAAGCGGTCTATGAGGGACAATGAGAGTCCGAGTTCGGCTGTGGGGCCGCGAACCGCTCTCCGAGATGGTCTGCTTATGTGGCGAAAAGGGTTCCAGCAAAGCTGGCGTGTGGTGGTACCAACGTCCTTGCGATTCGAGTTGATTAGAACTCTCCATTGTGACACACTTTTGCATTTAGGGGTGCAGAAGACTTTGTTGACGTTGCAACGTCATTATTTTTGGCACGGCATGGCGACAGATGTCGTAGGGCACGTGCGCGCGTGCCCTGAGTGCGCCCGACGTAAGCCGCCTAAATATCCTTACGTGCCGCCTCTCCAGTCGATTCAGGTGTCTCGAGTCAATGAATTGGTGGCACTGGACATATTGGGACCCTTTCCACCATCGGCTAGGGGAAATAAATATTTGCTGGTAGGGGTTGAGTACCTCTCCCGTTGGCCGATGGCCTGGCCGTTGCCCGATCAATCGGCCGCAGCCATCACCGACGCCTTTTTGTTTGGGTACATTATGGACAAGGGGGCGCCTGAGAGACTCCTCACGGACCAGGGCCGAAATTTCTCTTCTAAATTATTGGCTGAAGTGTGCACGGGCCTTGGGACTAAGAAAATACGGACATCCCCATACCATCCGCAGACGGATGGTATGGTTGAGCGGCTGAACAGGACATTGTCTGCTATGCTTTGCCATACTGTGAGTGAACAGCAATCAGATTGGGATCTGCACATCCCCGGAGTGCTTTCGGCGTACAGGATGACGCCTCATGCTGCTACAGGGTATTCGCCGTTTTACCTTATGTATGGTCGGGAAAACGTGCCTCCGGTGGATGTTCAATTGGGTACTGGGGTGAAGGGACCTCGTAAACCACTCCCTGAATACATTCAGGACACGGTTCGCCGGGTCACGGAGGCGCGGGAAAACGCCCGCGTGGCTACGGCCAAAGCCCAGGCCCGGAACGAGCGGTATGCTCGGCGGTCCGAGGGGGAGTGCCCCTGGAAGGTTGGAGACCTGGCCTGGCTCCATTGTCCGCAGGTGCGGCCGGGAACCTCTCCTAAATTGCACAAACCTTGGCATGGTCCTGTGCGCCTCATTGAGGTTCCCAATCCACAGTCGGCGCGCGTTCAGATTGGTTCTCGCCGTTGGTTTGTTCATACGTCGCGGTTGAAACCATATGTTGCTCCCCTACGTGATGCGTCATCTCCCAATGTTGCCTTGCCGGGGTCTGTTGCTGCTGACTCTAACTCTTCCCCGCGTGCGTCCATTGATCTTGCTAGAGCGCCTGTCGTACCTGTTCCAGACAGGCCGACCGTGACACAGCGGGGGAGGAGTGGCCCTGCTCGGAGGGCGCCTGCCAGGTCTGCGGGACCTTCGAGCCCTGCAACCCTTCCGACCCCGCTGCAGGCGCATTCGCGGAACACGACCAAGACTGATTCGTCAGGGACACGAGACGTCGGTGGACTTCCAATCGCAGCAGGGGAATTACCCCCTGTCATTCCTCGTGTTCCATCGCGTCCCCGTTCTACAAGTGGGCCGCCGACAGTCCGGGACGGGCCGGCGACCCGCACTCGTTCCAAATCGCTTACGTTTCGTTGATTGTATGTTGTTATTGTTCTTGTTCTTACCGTCGTATTTATCGCATGCTTTCGTACGTTTGTCGATGTTACTTGTGTTGTTGTTCTTGTTGTTATATTGCATGCTTAGTGTCCTTTAAGGGGGAAGGTCGGTTCACCGCATTACGCTTTGGTATTGTTCAGCCGAGGTCGGCTGGGTTTTTTCTACGGGGGAGGGTGGTGTAATGCGGGCGTAAGCGACCTTCCGGATGTGACGTCACGGGGAGGCGGAGCCAGGTGACGTGGGTGAAAGGTTGGGGGTCCTTAAGCGGGAAAACCGGAAAGAGAAGTCAATCGGAGTGTGAATGGAAAGGAGTGGGGCCACGGGGGTGTACAAGAGGAGGGGGCACCGTTGGCGCGGGAGCCAACCCCGGGAACAGTAGGGAGCTACTAGGAGGTGTAAAGCTGCAGATAGTAAAGCCAGTAAGGCTGTGTGTGAGAGGCAGCGGTGTGGCTGCCAAGAGTCGCAGGAGCGACGAGGAGGAGAGACAGCACGAGGCTGTCAGAGCTGCGGAGTAGCAGAGAGGGAGAGAAGAGCTGCGGCAAGAACAGCCAAGGGGGCTGTGTGAGATAACAGAAGCGGAGCTGCTGTGGGGCTACGAGTGCGACAAGGATCAGCAGCGGGGCTGCTGATGGTGACTGGAGCAACATCGGAGCCAGCACTGTGGGGACTGAACGAATAAGAGAGACAGCCGTGTGGGAATACAGTACGGACCAAATAAAGGACACTGAGCCAGAGATCGTGGTCAAGTCTTTTATTACACATGCCATGCAGCGCAACTGTTTTTTGTTAATCTCAATAACACTTGCCATATTGCCTTCCAGTATCTGTGTTGGTTTTCCTGTTTGGCTGCAAGAGTCTGACAATACATCGCTGACATCTGTACTCCTTGAAAACAACGACTTCTTGAATCACTCCAGAGTCCAGCTCTCTGATCATTACAGTAACACAGATAGTGCCCCCAACTCACATGTCGTTTTTCTTTACACTCAAACTTACCTCTTTCATTTCCGACAAAGAGGCCACCCATGACCCTTACAAAACGACCTTCTAAAGCAATGCGCCTTCATCAACCCCCTGGATTACGGACTTTAATGCCTGAGTATGGTACTCTACCATATAAACCTTTATTCACATACCAGGACTTGTGATCATATTAAAGCATATTCGTTTAAACTACTAACATTAACAATTTCCTTCCAACTTTCTTGTTGAGAGTAGCTCTGTGTGTGGTTGGATGTTTGGTATGTGTGTATGAGTGTACATGAATGTATAATTATAAATAAGCAAACATCAATGTATAATGATAAGTTATGGGTCTGCATCTATATCTATATATAAATATATTTAAGTGAATGACTTATGTTAAATATTGTGTCACAGGGGTTATTGGGTGCCTGAAAGTTGTGGGTGCTTGTGCCTATTCCCACCGCGATAATATATCAATCACTATCAATCTTCAACCGGTGAGGTGGTTGTCACTGGAATCACTTAGGCAGACCCATCACATGTGAAATAAACCACTGCGACGACGATCTCGGCTTGTGTCTTCGTCTTTATTATTTCTTTCCACAGCTGGACAGCTCCGCTTTCTCTCTCTCTGACACGGCTGCACTCCGTTCCGCACGGCTGGGTGGTTACTCACGCCTGCTCTATATCAACCTCTCCCGCTCCCACGTGCCACTGACAGGCGGTGCGCTGGGAGGAAGCCTCCGGCCCGCCACGTGGCCGCTGGCGTCCCGGAGGCGAGCGACGTGGTCCTGCTCTCTGACTCCACACACTGTCCCCGAGCTCTCTTCCACTTCCCCTTATATCCCCTGGCCTACGTCACCAATCCCCGCCTACAGCCACGCCCCCTCACGAACCTTCTAGATGGTTACTTCCCCCGAGCCTTTTGAGCTCCGCCCCTAACCTCGGCCCATCCCTCTGATTGGGTGATGGCCCAAGCGGCGGAGCCTATCCACTGATCGGCGCTCGTCGGTGAACTCTCGTATTACACATGCAACCACATATTTCATCCCTGGCAGATACTCTATCACCATCCTTACAGGGCCAGTGCAGGAGCGATGTGGCAGCAAATGGATTAAGCATGGCCATTATGGGCCAAGTAAAATCTCCTTTGTGAATTGGAGATCTATGAGTATTTGGCCCAAGATTAGTTTGGAGCACTTTCACGTGCTGTGCTTGCTGAGTTATCCAGGATTCATGAACACTTCATCAATGCAGGTGTTGCACACTCGAAATGAAGGACGTGGGCAGGTGCTCCAAATCGAGGGCAAACACATTTATTGTGGTAAATCTTTAAAATGCAACAGCACATGTGTCACACACAGCAATCCTCAACCGAGTCGCCATTAACCACGTGACTGGTGTACAAGTCAGATTACTCAATAACAGTTTTACTTAAACCCAATTCTACTACTGATAAACCAGCTTTGTCGTTGACAATAACCTATGCACTTCACCATTCGAATGTTACTTTAATCTTAAGCTGTATGTCTATCTATATCATCCATTATATCGGCATCTTACACCCATTACCTGTACTGTATGTGAACAATATACGTACTGTACTTGTCACCATTGTACCACTTACGACTGTACATGTATTTTATTCTTAATAGCATTGCAAGTACTCTGGGTGCATGGGCATGGTTATAGAATAAACGGTATTAGGGTTTGAGAATTACAAGTATTAACTACAGTACGTCATCCTTTACAGTGCACAGTGCTAAAAGACCCTCCTATTGAATATATCACAAACTAACAATTCAAAGCCAAGCTTGAAGTCTAGAACAAGTCTAGAACAATTCTATGACGATCAAAAACAACCTTTGGGTCTTTTACCTGTAAAATGCAACAGCCCTTGTGTCACACAGCAATCCTCAACCAAGTCGCCTTTAACCACGTGACTGGTGTACACGTCCGGTTAAACACGTTCCTTCGGAGTGGGCAGGTAGGAACTTGGTTGGACAGCACATTCGTGCACGACAGAAAGCTCGCGGTCACGTGATGCACTTCAACCAATCCCTGAACGTACATGTTCGGGAGGGGCGATGCACGACAGACAAATAATCCCTGGTGGGCAGTGTGAAACTGTTGCTCCTACCTGTATAATTCCACTCGTTGAGTTATCCTTCAGCGATGATGACTCCAGACCGATTTTCTTCTCACCCACTCCGTTCGACCACCACTCGGCAGGTCACAACACTTTTCTCTCGGCTTCCTCCACGCACTGTTCAAATTTGGAAGTCCATCTTACGGTTTCAATTCTAATTATCTTGCTAATTTTTATAAATATTTTGATTTCACACTTGATGATGCTTGCTTGTGTTGCAGTCGAAACGTCGTGATAATTTTGTTTGATATTTTTATTATTTTATGATTTCCCTTCTAAGTGACTTGACCGAAAAAAACAATAATATGAATGCCATAAACATGTTAACTCTTATGTACTACAACTTTGATTGTCGTGCTGTTCATTGCTGACCGTATGACATGTTGGTCTTCTGGATCTATGCTCAGCAACCATAACGAATGAAAACAAGCAGGCGTTTTGTGCAGGCCACACATATTCCTTCGAGTAAAATTGTCCACTGGCAAAATATCACCTCGTGGAGATGCCGGGGATTGAGCATGCGCTCTACCACTGAGCTACATCCCCATGGTGGCTCTACCTGGGCTCAGTTCCACTTCGATACGGGGTGAAACGTCGTCATCAGCTTCTTCCTCTCCCTCGTCATCCCACTCACTCTCCTGTTGGCCCTGGGCCCTGTACACTTCGAGTCTGCACAGAGTCGAAGCAAAATGTATTTCTTTGAAAGAAATAGAAATAACAAGCATACATGTGGATCGATACTATGATGCTTTCCCAATTGATTTATTATTGGAAATATTTAATTCGGAAATAAAAAAGTGTTTTGGATACTTTTAAGCACTGGTTTTCAGCTCCGAAATTTTAAGTAAACCATTTGATCACTGTGTGCATCGCTAGTTATACAAATAGCAAGTTCCTGAAATCAACACAAATTCACCCTCAGGTATCGTTCATATAGGGTTATACTAGAAGGAAGCACCTGGTTCCACCAGCCCACAGGGGATTATTGTGTGGAGAGGGGAGGGTGGTGAGGGACTGGGTGGGGGAGGGTGGGGGAGGGTGGGGAAGGGCTGGTCACCCCGTGGTGCCCTTATAAAACTCAACGTTTAACCGACTCACGCCGGCTTGTGCCCAACCTCACTGTTGGCCATATTGGCGAAATACACCACGCCGCCGTTGACCCTGGCCATTGACCGAGCAAACCAACGTTCCTTCCAGCTCCCTCCGCAGGAATCTGTTTACGAGAGTTCATGTGCACCCCGATTACAGGGACATGGACACAGCCAATTGATTTTGAAAATCAACTTTTGTTGGAAACATAAATAAATAAATAAACTTCCAACATGGATTCCAGATCCAACATGGAGATGCCGGGGATTCACCCCAGGGCCTCACACATGCGAAGCGTGCACTCGACCACTGAGCTACATCTCCATTCTGGTTCTACCGGGGCGCAGTTCTACCTCGGTACGGGGTGAAACTTCGTCATCAGCTTCTTCCTCTCCCTTGTCACCCCACTCACTCTCCTGTTGGCCTTGGGCCCTGGACACATCGAGTCTGCACAGAGTCCAAGCAAAATGTATTTCTTTGAAACAAAAAAAATAACAAGAATACATGTGGATGGATACTATAATGCTGTCCTAATTCATTTATTCTTGGAAATCTTTAATTCGGAAATAAAAGTGTTCTGGATACTTTTAAGCACTGGCTTTCATCTACAAATTTTTAAGTAAACCATTTGATCACTGTGTGCATCGCTAGTTATAGAAATAGCAAGTTCCTGAAATCAACACAAATTTATCCGAAGGTATCGTTCATATAGGGTAATATTTACGAGAGTTCATGTGCACCCCTATTACAGGGACATTGACACAGCCAATTGATTTTGGAATTAAAACTTTGTTGGAAAAAATATTTAAATAAAAGCTTCCGAGATGGAGATGCCGGGGATTGAACCCAGGGCCTCACGCATGCAAAGTGTGCGCTCTACATCCCCGCCGCGCTGGCATCCCCGCCGCGCTGGCATCCCCGCCGCGCTGGCATCCCCGCCGCGCTGGCATCCCCGCCGCGCTGGCATCCCCGCCGCGCTGGCATCCCCGCCGCGCTGGCATCCCCGCCGCGCTGGCATCCCCGCCGCGCTGGCATCCCCGCCGCGCTGGCATCCCCGCCGCGCTGGCATCCCCGCCGCGCTGGCATCCCCGCCGCGCTGGCATCCCCGCCGCGCTGGCATCCCCGCCGCGCTGGCATCCCCGCCGCGCTGGCATCCCCGCCGCGCTGGCATCCCCGCCGCGCTGGCATCCCCGCCGCGCTGGCATCCCCGCCGCGCTGGCATCCCCGCCGCGCTGGCATCCCCGCCGCGCTGGCATCCCCGCCGCGCTGGCATCCCCGCCGCGCTGGCATCCCCGCCGCGCTGGCATCCCCGCCGCGCTGGCATCCCCGCCGCGCTGGCATCCCCGCCGCGCTGGCATCCCCGCCGCGCTGGCATCCCCGCCGCGCTGGCATCCCCGCCGCGCTGGCATCCCCGCCGCGCTGGCATCCCCGCCGCGCTGGCATCCCCGCCGCGCTGGCATCCCCGCCGCGCTGGCATCCCCGCCGCGCTGGCATCCCCGCCGCGCTGGCATCCCCGCCGCGCTGGCATCCCCGCCGCGCTGGCATCCCCGCCGCGCTGGCATCCCCGCCGCGCTGGCATCCCCGCCGCGCTGGCATCCCCGCCGCGCTGGCATCCCCGCCGCGCTGGCATCCCCGCCGCGCTGGCATCCCCGCCGCGCTGGCATCCCCGCCGCGCTGGCATCCCCGCCGCGCTGGCATCCCCGCCGCGCTGGCATCCCCGCCGCGCTGGCATCCCCGCCGCGCTGGCATCCCCGCCGCGCTGGCATCCCCGCCGCGCTGGCATCCCCGCCGCGCTGGCATCCCCGCCGCGCTGGCATCCCCGCCGCGCTGGCATCCCCGCCGCGCTGGCATCCCCGCCGCGCTGGCATCCCCGCCGCGCTGGCATCCCCGCCCGCGCTGGCATCCCCGCCCGCGCTGGCATCCCCGCCGCGCTGGCATCCCCGCCGCGCTGGCATCCCCGCCGCGCTGGCATCCCCGCCGCGCTGGCATCCCCGCCGCGCTGGCATCCCCGCCGCGCTGGCATCCCCGCCCGCGCTGGCATCCCCGCCCGCGCTGGCATCCCCGCCGCGCTGGCATCCCCGCCGCGCTGGCATCCCCGCCGCGCTGGCATCCCCGCCGCGCTGGCAGCCAGCCAGGTAGCCAGCCCCCTGAACTATCGGCCCCTCCCCTTACCCCCTCATCCCTTAGGCACCTCCCCTCTCCGTACCCGGCAGTAGGTCTCCACCAATCAAAGATCTGTTTATGTTATATATTTATTTATACACGACAGACAGACAGACAATAAATCCCTGGTGGGCAGTGTGGAACATTGTTCCTACCTGTATAATTTATAAATAAGAAATGCCAAACCTCTTTTTTTCAAATAAAGAAATGGCAACCTCGTGTCTTACCCACAAATGTAGCAACTACCAAAAGCGTTGAGTAGGCACGTAAAATAAATTCATCAACTGAAATTGATTATGCTCCTGACAAATAAACAAGTCACGTGAGATTAGATTATTTACAATGCATGTACATTACATGCCAATGTTCATCATCATCATCAGCCATGCTCAATCTACTGCTGGGAGAAAAGGTTCCCCAATATTTTCCCCGATATTGTCACCATCCCTCATGATCTTGTGATCCACCTAGCTCATGCGCATGAGATGATCTCATTGCTTCATCTCTGTGGTGGTTATTTTCTCACACGTGTTTTCTCCATCGGTTGACATTCCATCCCAAGTTCTGTCCACTTGCTATTATCCCTTTAAGCCACGATGTGTCTTGGCCAAGCCTAATTAAAACTCTACTTGCATTTTTGCAATGTTGCATTGAGGAGAAAGTAAAGTAACCAAAAAATAACTGTATGAATTAAAATAGAGATGGTCAAAATGAAAAAAATAATAATGAAATAATGACTGTAAATCTATCACAATTAATTGAAAAACTGGAAAGTGTGCTGGGAGTGGGGGGGGACTCCAGTTGAATCGTAAACATGGCCACAGGCAGCCATTGCCACCATGCACACATGTCCAGTTAGGGATGTTCATTGAATTTTTAAGGGTGTTGCGATAATTGCATGCACAAAAGCCTATAAAAAAAAAGCATTACCAATCTTCAGCACACCCACAATGACCGGAGTGAAATATGGTCAAAACAAGCTCAATGACTGACATGGCGTGGTTAGGCCTTCATCTAGCAGTGGCTTGACCAAGTGGTGTACGTTTATTATATTGTTTATATTGTATCTATAATGATCAGAACAATGACATTGCAACATGCGTCTGTAAAAATGCGTGCCATGCGCCAAGCAGTTTGATCAAGTACTCAAAAAGTAGATTATAGATTTCATGACTTAGGAATCAATACAATATTCCATAAGCATACGGTACAAATCGATAATAAAAGTGCAGGAGATACAAAACACTGAGTACGCTTCGCCAGTACTCTAACTTACAATACGATATTATATGTGCATAGGCAGCTTATTCTGCGTCAAGAGATACGAGAAAAAAGCTTATCAATATACTCATGGTGTTTTAGTGATAAAGCAAATATCTGTGGAGTCACGTACCGCCTTGAAGACTCTTAATAGAAGACTCTTAATATTTACGTTGAAGCCTATTCGCCATTGTTTGAAGCACCATCGGTGTGGGAGGGAGAGACCACAGATGTGGTGGGGTGGGAAAGGACTGGCACCAAGATGGCCTCGAGTGGCATGGGAGAGTTAACGCAGCGAATAAGATGCACGACAGACAGACAAATAATCCCTGGTGGGCAGTGTGGAACCTGTTGTTCCTACCTGTATGTATAAAAAATAACTTGACTTTAGGTAGCCAGGTAGACAGCCCCCTTAAATTTCGCCCCCCCCCCTCCCTTAGGCCCCTCCCCTGACCCCCCCCCCCCTCAGGCCCCTTTCCTGACTCCCCCCTTCCTTAGGCCCCTCCCCTGACCCTCCTCCCTTAGGCACCTCCTCTCTCCCGTACCCGGAAGTAGGTCTCCACCAATCAAAGAGCTGTTTATGTTATATATTTATTTATGCACGACAAACAAACAGACAGTCAGACAGACAGACAATAAATCCCTGGTGGGCAGTGTGGAACATTGCTCCTACCTGTATCAATAACCCTGCCAGCCACCCACAGGCCCAAATCAGTTATTGCACACACGTGCATTGATGTACTGCACAGCACATAAAGACTTTCACAAAACCACACTTTACTCCTTTGCTAAACGAGGAAATAATTAAAAGTGTTGCATTCCCAATGTGCCACACAGGCATAAAACGGTCTGGGCAAGACTACCTCTGATACAATTTTAGTGAGTCATTGTGAGATACTATTTAGGAGGCAACAACATTTATTTCACACTTATGTAACACCGTTCCACACGGGTCTAAATACACCTATTCTCACTCTTGTTATGCATAGGACTACATCAAACCTATTCTCACTCTTGCTGCGGGACAATCTATAATCAGCTCAGCGAAGCCACATGCTGCCTGCCCACAATGTCGAAGACAGGGACAAAGACGTAGACGTAGCTCTTTGATTCCTCTTCACACTAGACAGCCCGGATCTGTGATTGGGGCTTACCTTTTATCCCTCTCGGCGTGGCCTGGCTCCACCCTCGGCCGCGTCCTACATCTAGAATCTTCCCGACGGTTCCAGGCTACACCGCACCTTGACTTAAAGCTTTCGTGACTGCAGGGGCAATATTTTTTAGTACCCTAGATTGTTGTCGGGGTTCTGGCAAATGCCAATTGATCCCAAGTCCCGGATCAAAATGGCATTTAGAGCTCCACAAGGAGTGTACAAATTTTATTGTTTGCCTATGGGTCTCCAGACAGTGCCAGCTACGTTTCACACCTGATGGAAATAGTTTTGGCAGGCCTCCAATGGGATGTATGTCTTATCTATTTGGACATTATTGTCCATGGCCGCTCCTTTGAGGAGCATCTGTGTTGGCTGCGTCAGGTATTCATTATGGTTCGGGACACTCATCTCAAGTTTAAGCCATCTATATGTCACCTAGTTGTGTTGCGATCGCAACGTCGTGAGATATTATTTTTATTTTATTTTTCTACCTACTTGACTTTACCAAAAAAATATACTCTGATCATATATGCATTGTATTTGAAACTGATTGGCCCACAACAGAGACAGCTTTCTTTTGAGCCTCGTCTCAAACAGTGTTAGACCATAGGACACTAAAAGGCATACAGCTCAAAGACAATGCACTATCAGGGTAATGAGAGCTCGGCTTGAGCATCTACGTCGTGGGACTTCCTTTGCTAGTACCTAAATATGAGAATAGGGGTTTCCCCTTTTTTCTGGCAAGAAAACAGGTGTTAAGTTGTTAAAACACCAAACTGAAACCTTTTACGAGGAATCATGTCTGCACTATGGGAACCTCATTTGCCAGTAAAAATATGATAATTGTTTTTTTACCCTTCCATCTGGCAACAAAACTGACACATTTTTACAAGGAGTCATGTTTGCATAGACCGCAATACCTGCAGTCATAATACAAACAAAAGAACATAACTCTGATAATGTGCACTGTCCTTGAAGTTGATTGGTCCACACCCAAGACAGCTTTCCTTAGAGCCTAGTCTCACATGTGAGACTAGGCTCTAAGGAAACCAATTATCATATTTTTACTGGCAAATGAGGTTCCCATAGTGCAGACATGATTTCTTGTAAAAGGTTTCAGTTTGGTGTTTTAACAACTTAACACCTGTTTTGTTGCCAGAAAAAAGGGGAAAACACTATTCTCATATGGAAAGCTGTCTCGGGTGTGGACCAATCAACTTCAAGGACAGTGCACATTATCAGAGTTATGTTCTTTTGTTTGTATTATGACTGCAGGTATTGCGGTCTATGCAAACATGACTCCTTGTAAAAAGGTGTCAGTTTTGTTGCCAGATGGAAGGGTAAAAAAACAATTATCGAATCATGTCTGTATTAGCCACAATACATGTGGTCAGAATGCAAACAAAAACACTGATAATATATGCATTGTTTTTTAAACTGATTGGTCCACACCAGAGACAGCTTTCTTTGGAGCCTCGTATCAAACGGTGTTAGACCAGAGGACACTAAATGGCGTACAGCTCAAAAACAATGCACTATCAGAGTAATGAGAGCTCGGCGTGAGCATCTACATCATCGTGGGACTTATTTTGCTAGTACCTAAATATGAGAATAGGTATTTTTTTTTCTGTCAACAAAACAAGTGTTAAGTTGTTAAAACACCAACCTGAAACCTTTTACAAGGAATCATGTCCGCGTGACTGCAGGAATTCAAATTCTTTGGGTCTTTTGGTAAAGCCACGTAGATAGAAGAAATAATAAAAATAATAACAATATCATGACGTTTCGATCGCAACACAAGAAATCGTCATCAGGTGAAAAATATATCGGGAGAGCTGCTGAGTGCAACCGCAACAAACAAAAAACAAAAACACATCTTATAGTGACTATGTGCAAACAGAAAATCCAAGAAAAGACAGCAAAATATTGCAGAAAAAGCACCGTACACCAACACTGTGTGCAAACATCCCAGTGGGATGCAAGTCAAACAACAACAACCACAAGACAACTTAGTCTTCTTGGTTCTTTCGGTAAAGTCACGTAGAAGGGAAGTAATAAAATAATAAAAATAAAATAAAATAATTCTCACGACGTTTCGGCTACAACGCAAGCAGCCGTCTTCAGGTGAAGAATGAGACACTGCCAATCTAGGAGCCTATATATAAGCTGGGTTGGAGGTGGAAGAAGAGCACCTTAACAAAAAGAATGTGCATATCAAGAGGAATTTTGCATATTCATGGGAAATGCGTAGGAGGTGGGCGGGGGGGTTTCAAAGTCATATTATGCCCATGCATTATGCAGGATCAGCAGCACCAAGGGAGGGTGCAGGGAGTAGCATTAACAAAGGAAAGGAATGTTAATAGTATGTAGCTGCAGTTACTAAACAACCACGTAGAAAACTAAAGTATAAACTACATAAAAAACTAAAGTATAAACTGCATAGCATCATCAGTATACTTACTATACTCTACAATAAGCTGAGTTACTAACAGCAAGTAATACATTACAATTCTACGTCGTAAAAAATATATAATATGCTTCCATCTAAACTTTATTCTCTTACATCACACGAGCATACACCGTACAATATACTGCCATAGACAAACCCAACATTAAATTATATACTGTATTGCTATAAACATTTTAATATAACACTATGTATTATTCTACCCACCCTAATGTGCATCACACTGATATATGTTTACTAAACAATTACGATACTATATATTACTTTGTACATTGTATTAAGCATATAAATGTTATACTATTTGTTATTATACACTGTATCATTGACCGTCGTGTCAATGGGTAAGTCGTGGGGGGAAAAACTTGCAGCGGAGCAAAGAATCCATTCCCTGCGGAGAATACAATGCCAGTGAGTGGAACGCGGTCTGAAAGTCACCTTAAACGTGAACACAATCAGTTAAGATCCGAAATGGTTTATTACGTCCTTCCAATGATTGCTAAGCCAGAATCCATCTTCTCGGTTGAAATTGTCTCTGTGTTTGTATATGTGGATCGCATCATGAACGAATCTCTCATGATAGCCAGATGGCTTGCAGAGAACCTCTGTCTTGGAGAAGTCAATGTCATGTGAGCCCACTGAGTTGTAACAGTGATCTGCCACGGCTGAGGTGTTTGTCCTACGGTGTTTCAGGTCTGCTTTATGTTCACGGATGCGGTCCGAGACATGTCGTTTGGATTCCCCAATGTAACTGCTACCACAGAGGCAACTTAGTTTGTAGACGCCAGGGTACTGTATGTCTGGAACCACATCTTTTACAGACGGGACCAGATCACGGATTTTATGTACTGTGTTGAATCGGACCTGGATCTTGTGTTTAATCAGGATGTTGGAGATCTTTTTTGTGACCCCAGCAATGAAGGGTAAGGTGATGGTCTTGAAAGGCTCCTCAACAGGATCCTTCTTCATGGTTGGAGTGGAGGCTTTGCGGATTGTGTAGTCGGAGTAACCATTAGCCTTAAGAGCTTGGCGTACGTGTTTGAGTTCACTGGCAATGTGTTCCTGGTCGGAGATGCATTGGGCTCTATGGTATAGAGTCTTGATGAGGGAATTCTTCTGGGATGGATGGTGGTGGGAATCCGGTTTTAGGTAAGCATCCGTATGGGTGGCTTTCCTGTAGACAGAGTGGCTCATTGAACCATCAGGTCTCCTTTTAATTAGGACATCCAAAAAGGGTAGCTTGCCATCTTTATCGACTTCCATGGTGAATCTGATGGCTGGGTGTATGGCATTGATGTGGTCGAAAAATTGGTCTAGAGCAGGCCGGCCATGTGGCCAGATGACAAAAGTGTCGTCTACGTACCTCTTCCATAAGGTCGGGCGTAGAGTGGCAGTCTGGATGGCGTCAGTCTCAAATTTCTCCATGAAGATGTTGGCTACAACCGGAGATAGGGGGGAGCCCATTGGGCAGATCACTGTTACAACTCAGTGGGCTCACATGACATTGACTTCTCCAAGACAGAGGTTCTCTGCAAGCCATCTGGCTATCATGAGAGATTCGTTCATGAGGCGATCCACATATACAAACACAGAGACAATTTCAACCGAGAAGATGGATTCTGGCTTAGCAATCATTGGAAGGACGTAATAAACCATTTCGGATCTTAACTGATTGTGTTCACGTTTACGGTGACTTTCAGACCGCGTTCCACTCACTGGCATTGTATTCTCCGCAGGGAATGGATTCTTTGCTCCGCTGCAAGTTTTCCTTCCCACGACTCACCCATTGACACGACGGTCAATGGTACAGTGTATAATAACAAATAGTATAACATTTATATGCTTAATACGATGTACAAAGTAATATATAGTATCGTAATTGTATAGTAAACATATAGCAGTGTGATACACATTAGGGTGGGTAGAATAATACATAGTGTTATATTAAAATGTTTATAGCAATACAGTATATAATTGAATGTTGGGTTTGTCTATGGCAGTATATAGTACGGTGTATGCTCGTGTGATGTAAGAGAATAAAGTTTAGATTGAAGCATATTATATAATTTTTCGACGTAGAATTGTAATGTATTACTTGCTGTTAGTAACTCAGCATATTGTAGAGTATAGTAAGTATACTGATGATGCTATGCAGTTTATACTTTAGTTTTTTATGTAGTTTATACTTTAGTTTTCTACGTGGTTGTTTAGTAACTGCAGCTACATACTATTACCATTCCTTTCCTTTGTTAATGCTACTCCCTGCACCCTCCCTTGGTGCTGCTGATCCTGCACAATGCATGGGCATAATATGACTTTGAAACCCCCCCGCCCACCTCCTACGCATTTCCCATGAATATGCTAAATTCCTCTTGATATGCACATTCTTTTTGTTAAGGCGCTCTTCTTCCACCTCCAACCCAGCTTATAAATAAGCTCTTAGCTTGGCAGTGTCTCATTCTTCACCTGAAGACGGCTGCTTGCGTTGTAGCCGAAACGTCGTGAGAATAATTTTATTTTATTTTTATTATTTTATTACTTCCTTTCTACGTGACTTTACCGAGAGAACCAAGAAGATGAATCCCTGCAGTCACGAAAGCTTTAAATCGAAAGACATCTTAGATTAAGGATATCAGTCTAACTCTGTACTACAACAAACAAACATGGCCAAACCAAACAACTTTTCGAAAATCACCTAAATAAAACCATAAAAGCAATGTGGGGGTGGCCATTGTATTGTAAGGGATTAGCATGTCAATATAAGAAATTTGCTTGTAAATGTAAGATCCGAGAAAGGTCGGAAAGAGCCACTGCCACATCTAGGAAAGCGAACAACGGTGGCTGTATTAGTGAATGTAAATCAGAGAGTTAATGCAGACATGATTCCTTGTGAAAGGTTTCAGTTTGGTGTATTAACAGATTAACAACTGTTTTGGTGCCAGAAAAAAAGGTAAAAACCTATTCTCATATTTTAGTAATGGCAAAGGAGGTCCTATGATGTAGATGCTCACCCCGAGCTCTCATTACACTGATGGTGCATTGTATTTGAGCTGTACGCTGTTGTATCTATGCCCTGTTTTACGTTATTAATATTAAGAATAATTAAGAAAAACATGTTTTTTATATATATATATATTTTTTAAATTAAATAATGAAAACAACCCACTACACTCACAAGCACACCAGGAATCTATTAAACATGGAGGGCCATTAAAACGATAACAATTCGGTCACAGAGAGGTCAGAGACATCCAGATGGACAAAAGATCGATGGACTAACCTCCCAAGACATCTGTAGATGCACGGATGGGGTGCAGAGCAGAGAAAAACAACTTTTGCAGCTCTCATTTTCCTTAACGTTTTACTTACCGAAAAGTAGAAACTTAACAAAAAAAATTAACCAGCGAACAATAGGGGCTTTTTATTAGTAATTTCCTTGTATTACTCGTATTCACAACATATATATATATATTATTTAGAATTATATGTTTTCTATCTACATGACCTTCCTAAAAACTAAAGAATACGAATTCCAGAAAGCTTAAGTGGCAACTTACTTACACTTAACCTCAAGACATAAAAAAAAATAACTCGAGTAAAACAGTGCGATCCCTGTATACAGATAGACAACAAACATCAATAAACTCTACGAAATACGTGTTAATAACCATGGTAAATCACAAACCGAATAATAATTATTAAGTGTTAGAACAACGGTCATCCAGAAGAATAGGAAGTCAAAATAGGTCAACCACGCACAACTTAAAGAATATGCATTCCATAGAACCAAAAATCTCCTCGACCACCTTTGTCTTCCAGCGGCTGGCACAAACACACGTGTGCCATGAAAAAAAAAGTATGGCGGGGCCTGGCCTCGGGATGACCCACGCAGGAGGAGCATAGGGGGTCAAAGGGTCGCGAGGGGGGGTGTTGTATCCTAAGCCTTCTTCCAAACTTGATATTTTTATATATTATCTTTTTACTTGATATATAATGAATGAAAACACCCCAAAGCGCAGCAAACTGCAAAACACCAGGTGTTGTTAAGTGATGAACTGGAGGAGGGCTAGGATGGCAGAATTACAACCTTGCTTCGAGGAGAGATAAGGGCAGTGTCGACTCGAAGCAGAGGCGCCTTTGTCTGGATCACGGCCACAGAAGGCCGGGGGGGTCATCACTGATTGTGTGTTAGGAATTTCGAGCTAATTGGAACACGTGCACACAGGGAGGAGAAATACGCCTTGTTCTCTGCAGCTGAAAGAGCTAAGATAAACTCAGCTCAAGGTTGTGTACACAGGAGAGGGGGCAGCTGATTAACAACCCTGCCCGGCTGAACGTGAGGGGGCCTTTGACCTGAAATTAAGAATAACACTCCCAGAGCAGAAGGTTGGATGGCCACAGTGAGACGAATAAGAGCGTTGTATATCAAGGATGCAGACTCAGCTGAACGGCGAGGCTGCGGGGGTCACCAAAAGTTCGTGTTCGCCTAGTTAAGTCGAAAAGCTCAATTATTCTGTATTGCTATTAAAGTAACGTTAAAGTCAGAATTTAACAACAGGGTAGGCTGAAGTTATCGATATTCACACCCACTCCAATTAAACCAGGCCACAAGTTACGCCTACTGAACCATCACCATCATTAAGTCAATATGAAATGTTATTTCCATACTTTAATATACAACTCGACCCAAAGCATATGACAATCAAAACCTTCCTAAGTCAAAATTGAATCGCACCCAGACAGGAGCGAATAGTCGATATAAGGTTGAAGAGGGTATGAACAATAAGAGCGCGGCGAACTGCAAACGTAAGCAAAAGCCGGGAACGACACCAACCCAGCGACACCAGCCCAGCAACAGCGAGTCGGGCTTCGACAGGCCATAAAAGTAGGAATAATAACTCCCGGGGTCAGGGGACATCAGAAGAAGCAAGCAGACAAAAACCAGAACTGACTCCAAGGTTCAACCGCCCTCACCTACAAGGAGTGACGGAAATTAATGAGGCCTTGAGTTAACGGCGTCAGCTGGACAGCAACAACAACGGCGAGCAGAGACAGAGTGAGGCAAAGACTGCGAGGCTATGAAATGCAACTTCATGTCAGTAAAGCTGACCAACAAGTTAAGTTAAAGACATCACAATACATAATATCGTACATAACATCAATGTTAACGCTATTCACCGTCAACTATATTCCGCTTATATAACCATGCAGACACCAAGGAATACGAATTCCTAGGATCAAGAAACTTACCCCTTAACCTAAGATATCGGAAATAAATTAATAATAATAAGCCTATGCATGAAAAGACAAAAGTAAAACTTATGAAAAGCCAGGATAGCGGGATAAATCACCACCAGGTCGAAATAAATACATAATAAAAGAGCGATGTTAAACCCAGGGTCGGAGAGGAAGGGAGATCCCGGCCGTCTTTGTATCCCCGCAGCGCGGGATGGGAGTGTGTATGTGCTCGGGGAGGCACCTCCACTTGGGTCAAGCACCACGATGGGAAACGACACACCTGAGGTTACATACAGAATCATAACTGGGAAATGGTAAGGGACAAATGTTAATTAAAAACTTTTTAACCATGTCTTTGTGTGCTGTGAGGATCGGAGGGAGTGTGCCCCTCCCTCCAGGTCGTGCAACACGGACAGAGACGCCTGTGAGACGATTTGTAACGTCTGTGTTTTGGTTCATGAAGAAGGCCAGACAAGAGATAATATTGCACCCAGACAGAGAGACGACTTCGAGGCAATTTGTAACATCTGATTGTTTGCTCATGGATTTTATGGAGGGAGTATGACAACGGAATATGCCGTGGGTGATGCACACAAGGACACGGACGTACGGACACACACATGAACACACCTACACACGGACAGATCCTGACACAGTAAATCAAAAGAAAACCCCGCCTTGTGGGCAGGGTCCAAAGGGATTTTTCGGCATAAAAGAAAGGACTCTGAGCATTGGAAACCAGTTCGACCAGAAGGGTCAACTCACCAGCCGAGCTCGACCAGTGGGTCGGCTCAGGAGTTGACCGAGCGGGTCGACTCAAGGGCGAGCTGCGACCAACGGGTCGGCTCGACTCTTCAGCTTCTGGGACTCAGCCGAGTTCAGCCGGCTCTCGGGGCTCGACTCAAGCGGCTCCCCGTCTCCTCTGCAGGCGGGCAAGACCCGCTTGACAGCTCAACTCGGCCGCGTGGGCCAACCTCTGCCGAGTCGGAGGTCCCTCTGCTGGCCGCCAGCGTCGCGGTTTGGCGACGAGGTGACGACCCAACACTGCACGCCAGGAGCGAGCTGTGGGCGCCACCTACCGACCGAGCATCCAAACCAAATTCCCCACGGCGACAGAGGAGCGACTAATACGTATGACGCGCACCGCCCCTTCACCACACGACCACCAGGCGTCTGTTTGACATAAAGAACCGACTCCGAACACTGACTATTGAAGACAACTCTTACCACTCAAACCCACTCGAACCCATAAGCCGTCCGTGGCTGTGAAGGCATCCCAACGACCGAGTGATGGCCATCCGTCGTTTATAAGAGTATTCGTAATTTTATCTTTAATATTTAGTGGGCTGTACTCTTAATCGCATAAATTCCCAACAGATCCATCAATACGAATTGATTCTTGGCACCTCCTTCCGCCGAGCAACGCTCACGTGGGGAGTGGTGGCCCACCAGATCCTTAACAGGTGATCTGGTCCCCAATTAGTAATCTCTGTATAAGATAACGATCTTCGGAAAAGGAGCGCCGTCGCAGGCCTTTACTCCGAGCCATTCTGTTGTCAGATAACCTGCCGATGTATCTGTTGAGATTGGTGCCTTTAAGAATAATAACTGTTTTGATTGTGTTTTTTTTATCGCCGTATAATCTTTCAAGTATCTTTCAGTCATAATCGCCGCACGTACTCGCATCCTATCAATTAGGAGTACGGTACTGCGTGAATAATATTGAGTAATCATTCATTAACGTTAAGGTTTTTCTTAGCATAGTATTTGCATGTTTTAACGACTCTCTCTCTCACTAACAACCATCGCGTTATGCGGGATCTATGTGCCGTGTCAAAGTGAAATCAGACAATCGTTGATGATACTGTATTGATGCCGTGTTGACGTTCCGGGATTGAGAGTTCGCATACTATATCATAGTTGAGGTTGAATTAGTAATAAATTGATTAATACAGAAGTGGTTGTGTGATTCTTTCCTGAAGTCTATGCATAAGATCTGCTTCTGCGTTGAGATCTGAACTTGGTGACCTTAATAAACACACTAACACATACTCAATAAATGTTAAAGCGATAACGGGGTGAACCGGGGACCTAAAGATAAGCGAGAATGAGACGAACCTAGACAACGATGCCGAGTTAATCTAAGTTAATCTTGCATACTTACACCACACCTGCATAACTGCATACGATTAATTGCCTTATTCCGATCGATAACCCACCCTCGTCACCGAGGCGGGGTCTGGTTATCATAACGACTTGCATTATCATAATTACACCACTCGCATAATTACTACGATTACCTCTCGAATTGGCATAACTAAATGTGCATAATTACATAATTAATATATTTCCGGATAATTACACATTTGGCAAAAATTCAATTGATTATTATTATTTTCACTGAATATTCATAACCCACATATACAACATAATAATTTCACCCACGCACGCATACAACACATCAAAATTTTCATACCCAACATATACAACAGGGGGGTCTGTGCTGGCATAGCTGGGACATCTGTTTCTCTCGTTGTTTTTTTCTCTCGCAAGAGATGCGCAGAGAGGGGAGTCACGTTTTGAGTTTAAGCACAAGCGCACATCACGAATTAGCAGTCTGGTTCGAGTCGTGCGCAGTCTTGCAACTCGGCTTGCGACGCGGCATTGCAACTCGGCTCGCAAGAGAGCTGGGGCAGATCGTGCCTCGAGGAGAGATGGGACGACGAGGGGTCGTAGAGTGACCGCCTGAGTGCAGTCTGTTCAAGTCGCGCTCAGTCTCGCGACTCGGCTTGTGACGCAGCATTGCGACGGGACTCGCAAGGGAGCTGGGGCGCGTCGTGGCTCGAGAAGTGATGGAACGAGGAGGGGTCGTTCGAGTCGCAGAAGTCTGAGTTCAACCTGGGTCGAGGCTGGGTTTCAGCCGTGCTCCGGCTGGCGGAGCGTCGTGAGGGAGCAAACACCGATGCCGATAGCAGGTGTGGCTTCTCGCAGAACGAAGTTAAGTACGAGTGAAGCTGGCAGCTGCACGAACAAAGGAAGCACGGAGAAGAGAGAGTGACGAGTGACGACAAGCAATTAACCTGTAAAAAGGCGAAAATCGCCAAGCGTCGACCAAGCGAGCATCGAAAAGGACGAGCAGCAGCGGAGAGCGACGACGATATCATCACGCACCGCGTCACCGAGCGTCGTGCCGACCCAACAATCATCCAGCAGTGGAGAAGCCTGGAGCTGCCACCAAGAGAGAGAAAGCGCCATCGAATGCGCCGTGTGTTTGATACCCACACCGACCAACACCCAGTGAGAACCACAAGACGTCCAGCAGCGACGACGGAATCATCGCGCAACACGACGGCGAGCTTCGCGCAAACTCAATCGAGCAGTGGAGAGAGGAAGGCAGCACGGGCTCGTGGCGGCCACGCGCAAGCGAGAGGAACCTCTAAAGAGCTGGTTGTATCTCCCACACCCCACAAGCTAACGACACAACTCCTGGCTCTAAGAAAATGTAATAAATTTTACAAAGGGACAACGCACACACAACACGCACACGAATAAGTCTTTCAAAAAGTTATCCTTGCGTTTCAAAAAGGGTTGCCATTTCAAGGTGGTGCGTTCAATATCAACTGATCATGCAAAGCAGTTGCTGCCGTCGAGTTGCATGAATAAGAAGTGTTTTAGTCATTTATTTTCGTTAATTGCATAATCTTGCCCATGGATTTATTGACGTATGCTTTCGCCTTTGCATACTAGAGTGTCATGTGTTTGTTTAGAATAAAAATTGCTTAACACCAAGCGTTCGAGTGCTTCTTTCCAAGTCCATGCAAAACTTTCTTATTCCTAAGAACTGTATCCTGTGATGAGATATGAAACTGGAGACCTAAAATAACATAACACACACTAGGATAATCGGTAAATGTTTAATCAATGATAATCGTGTTATCCTGATTGATACAACTCTGGATAAACGAAACTAAGCCTAATTATCATAACTGCTCACATTAACATAATCGCAAGAATTCGCATAAATTACTACGATTATCTCCGTGATTATCATAATTTATGCATATAATTACACACACTATCATAATTTTTGCGATTTGCGCATTTTTCGGAAAATTATTAATTATTATTTTTATCAAAATTTCATAATACAACATACACAACATAATGGGGGCTCGTCCGGGATCTCTCGCAGACAGTGTTTTGCATGGATGATGGAACGAATCACTACGTGTTAACCAGAATATCGTGATCAAACATTGCATTGTGACTGTAAACGGGCGTAAAACAAAAAAAAAACGCCCTCTGAGGTTAAACTCTAGAATAGCAGATTGGAACAAAGACAGTGGAATTAAGATAAATGGTGTTAGAGATACGCACTCTGAATCGGAAAATAACAGAATAGCTCGAGTCAAACTGACTACACTCTGTGAGATAATGGTTTTATATGCACTCTGAAAGGGAATGTCAAAGTAGCTCCTGCCACACTTGAGATGCTAGGATTAAGAATAATATTTGAATGGATTACGGGATACTGGGAACTCGTATTAAAACGTACCGACCAATCTGTTACAAAGCAGGACAGTCAGAGAGACATATGGGAAGGGAGCTGTATCGATAACACGAACACACCTCGGGGGAAACTAATTGACTGGATAAAATGTAACGAAGGCGGACACGATGCAAAAACTGCAGAGAAGGCAGGACAGGACTCATGCCTTCCCACACAGGCATACAGACAGGGATTGTGGAATGAGGAAAAATTCGGAAAGGAAACGGGAGAGAAATCGTCTCTAATAAACGAGGAAAAATGTCCTCACACCCTCGAAAGGGAGGAGAAATCAGTGCTCGCGACACCAGCGAAACTCACAGACGTTGATCCACAGAATAAATATGAAAGTAACAGTAAATCACACTCTTGGGTATGTGGACATAGTCCAGGGATAGATCGCACAAAAGTTACGGATATCGAACAAAACATCCTTGACAAAGGAAAACCCTCACAATTCGAGAGAAGGGATGGAGAGATACAGATGCAAACAAAAACATGTGGGACTGACAACTTCACAGCTAGAGGGAGGCAAAATGTTAAAGTAAAGTCGGCAGAATATGCTCCACTAGGAGCAGAGGCAAAAACTGCAGGAAAACGGCAACACGCCCGACACAGCACAGATCAAAGTGACAGATTGCCTGATGATAACTTGTTTGACGATGACGCTGACGGCGATCAACTTTCGGAATACTTATTCAACAGTAAAACCCTTAAATTGATGGACAAAGCTCTCATCAGAATTCCCGATTTTGACCCACACAATAAGACCATGGATATACACACACATATCGCAACAGTAGAATAGGAGGCAATGATTAGAGGGCTGATGAGACGGGATGAGAAAGCGAGTCTATTGAAAAGGAGCTTACATGGAGAATCTATACCATGGGTAAAGTCGCTACCATACGGGGTTAGAAATGATTTCAAACAACTGAGTCTGACAGTGATTCGGAAGTTTGGAGAATATTCGACACTCACTGAGGGGTTTTATGCGGTGAAATTGATGACCCAGGGCATAGACCAAGACCCACGTGACTACCTTGTACAATTTAAAAGAGCGTATTACGCAGGCGATGTGAATCAATACCACGAAGGGGAACACATGTTCAAAATTATGATTTTGAATCTTTGAGCCCAGAGATTACAGAAAGGGTGAGAATGGTTTTGAATCCGGAAACCGCATCCTTACGCCGCATAGAGAGCAAGGCGTACATGGCATGGTTATACAGAGCTAAGAATCATAATTCGGATCCAGAACACAGGGAGAGGGATAAGGAACCCAGCC